>NC_136981.1:7489913-7507413 GCF_032717465.1 Coenobita brevimanus
TTATATGCCTCAGACTAAACTAACAGAGAGAGAGAGAGAGAGAGAGAGAGAGAGAATTAGAGCCACTTTTTCTCAGCTCTCTCTTTTGTGACATTTGGCAAGGTGTCTCAAAAGGCAAACTTTTAATTGACGTTCTCTCTCTCTCTCTCTCTCTCTCTCTCTCTCTCTCTCTCTCTCTCTCTCTCTCTCTCTCTCTCTCTCTCTCTCGTTCTGAGTTCAAAGTTCTGCGCTTACATTCTTCAAGGATTATGATGAGAGAGAGAGAGAGAGAGAGAGAAGATGAATGGCGAAATGAAGGAGGGATGACTGACAATTGAAAGGAAAGAAGGAAGGAAGGAAGGAGAGAGAGGAACGGTGGAGGGAGAGACGGAGGAAAATTTGTGGAGGAAGGAGAGAGAGAGAAATGAAGGAAGAAGGTAAGGAACGGAGAGAGAGAGAGAGAGAGAGAGAGAGAGAGAGAGAGAGAGAGAGAGAGAGAGAGAGAGGGAGGGAGAGACGAAGGAAGGACTGGGGAAAGAAGACAGAGAAATGGTGGAGGGAGAGAGGGAAGGAGAGACGGAGGAAAGGGGTGAGGGAGGGAGGGAGGGAATGGGGAGGGAGGGAGAAAGGGGGTAGGGAGGAAAGGAGTGAGGGAGAGAGGGAGGAAAGAGGGTGAGGTAAGAGGGAGTAAAGACAAAGAGCATAAAAGTTCTTAAGTAAGTTAGCGGAGGAGTGTTAGACCGGGGAAGGAGACTCGTAGCCCTAGAAGGTTCACAAAAAACTCCATGTCTTTTATTATTTTCTTTTAGTTTATTTTTCCTACCAGTTGACTATTTCTATTTAATTTTGGAAGTGATGGCCGAGGGGTAAGGAAAGTCGTCTTCTGTCCAAAACGTCGCTAGTTCGATCCCTGGCTAGTCTCTTGGCATCGTATATCCCTTAGCTCAGTGGCAGAATAAAACAAGGCTACATCCCTTCCATGGCATTTCTTGGCCTATCGCTTTCTGGTGTGTGTGTGTGTGTGTGTGTGTTTACAGTTCAGTGGCCCTACATCATCATCACCATCATCATTATCATCATCATCATCATCATCATCTTCCCCTTACTCTCACTGTGGCAAATATGGTGAACAGGAATCAGAGATAGGACAGTGTTGTTGTTACTGTTGCTACCCTATGTGAACACAAGCCGAGATGGCTGAGTGGTTAGCATCCTGGTGCGGGCAGCTGGCTCACGGGAATCGGGTGTTCATCCATCCTTTGAGGGTTGGTAGGTGATATGAATACCCAGGATAACACCTGGGGGAGATAACTGTGGTGACCCGGATGATGCAGTGGCCTTGTATCCCAGGATAATGGGAAAACAACAGCCACAGACTCAAAGGGCTATGTTACGGAGAAATTGCGTCTGTCCCCACCAATTTCAAATACGAACCCAGTAGACTGCAGTTTGAAGTTGCTCACCTCCTGCATTCCATCATCTGCCTTTCAGGGGACAGGGAGAGAGGTGAGGGGCATTTACATAACCAAGCAGCTGTCCCCTGTCTGGTTATGTCGGTGCCACTACACGAAGGAGCCACTGTCCGCCACCAAGTTACCCCACTGAACATTACTATCGTTTTCTGTGGAACCAAACACCGCAACCATTTTCAGTGTTAGGGGCGGCCACATTTATAAGGATTATCTGGGAATTAATGCCCCGCTACAAATCCCTCGGGACTTTGGAATTATGAGCAGCGTTTATGCCGGGGAATATAAATGCCGGGTGAGTTATGCCCTCGTTAGGACTCCAGTGGCCATAATCCCTCCCACACAAAGCATTTATTTTGAATCGAAGCTTGGTTGTTTGTCAGATTTGGGTCTGATTTTCACACACACACACACACACACACACACACACACACACACACACACACACACACAAAGAGAGAGAGAGAGAGAGAGAGAGAGAGAGAGAGAGAGAAATACTGAGGGGACCTTGGGGTGCGCAGGTCCCCCCCGTCTTACCGAGTCCCCCCACTGTCCCCTCTCTATTTTAAATCTAGTAATATTCAACGTGTAAACAATCGGCATTATACCCCCCCCAAAAAAAAAAGAAATAGAGTATGGTTCTACTCCCCCCCATCCGTGAGGACCTGGATACGCCACTTCTGATACCCCCTCCACTACAGCACTGCCAATGGTTTTAATTTTTCCTCTCGATTTCCTCTGCTGGCTCATATGATATACTGAGGGAGGCTTAGTATGTTTCTTTACCTAATATTTCACATCTTCTCACTTTCCTCTGCTGGCTAATATTATAAGCTGAGAGAGGCTTAGTATGTTTCTCTACCTAATATTTCACATCTCAGTATCCTCTGCTGGCTAATAATATTCCCATCTGAGTGAGTCTTGGCATGTTTCTCTGCCATAGATAATTCCCTTTGACATGATGCGTCAGGGAGGAAAGTGACGGACATGCCCTAAGTGTAAAGTAGTCGCAGTAGATTAGTAGTAGTAATAGTAGTAGTAGTAGTGGCTATGTAATTATAAGTGAAAAATGCAAATATTTATCAGTGACATCTCTGCTCACCTAATCGATGACCTGGTTGCCAAGCTAATGTCGTAGATGCGTTATAGGCCTATGTCGGAATGTCTGGGGAAGTGTGTGTGTGTGTGTGTGTGTGTGTGTGTGTGTGTGTGTGTGTGTGTGTGCCCTTCCACATGCGGGCATATTTCTTCCAATAAATAAATACACACACACCCATATAGACAGATAGCTAGACAGATAGACAGATGTAGATAGATAGATAGGTAGATGGATGTAAATAGCTAGACAGACAGATAGATAGATAGATAGATGGATGGATGTAGATAGCTAATGAGATAGATAGGTAGATATATAGAGATAGATATAGATAGATAGATATTAAAGTAAGAACAACAAATGATTAACAACGAAATTATGGGAAAAGTATATATTTGGCGAATCTCTGGTAATATAATAAATGCTGTCGTTATTTAGGTATATTTAGGTATATTTTGGTATATATATTGGGTACATTATCGTGTGGGAATTATTTGGCAGGGGTCACTGATAGCCCGAAGCTGCCATTTGTCTGGAACGCAGGCCAGATAAAATAATAAATAAATAAATAATGACGTAGCTGTATAAATTAATAAATCAACAAATAGATCGATAGGCAGATAAACAAATAAGTGAATAAAACTCTAAGAAAGTTTTTTTCGGATTTTAATCCAACATGGTGCAAAGGTCGAAGGACAGCCCATGATAAATCTTTCTTTTTTTCTTTCCTTTTTTACAATAGGCCCATAGCCAAGGTCACAGAATAATGTCAGGGCTCGACCCGTGTGTGTGTGTGTGTGTGTGTGTGTGTGTGTTTGAAGAATGATGCACGAGGAAGTCGAAGTGTTGTTGTGGCTGTGTGTGTGTGTGTGTGCATATGATCGGACATACTACCAGCCCCTACTTTTAAATGACCGCCAGGGCAAGGATTCGAACCCCGGACTCGAGATACAGGCATCGCGAGACGAATACGCTACTGACTGAGCCACCGCACTTCCCCAGTACATTAATACCGCAGCATATTCAGTATTTATGAAGTAGTAATAGTAGTAGTAGTAGTAGTAGGAGTAGGAGTATTAGTAGTAGTGGTGGTGGGGGTGGTGGAAGAGGTGGTGGTGATGGTGGTGGTGGTAGTAGTAGTAGTAGTAGTAGTATCCCCAGGCTATCTGAATGTAAACCCAGTGGACTGCAGGCTGAAATTCCCTTCATCTGCAGCCCACCATCCTCCTTCCGGGGACAGGGAGGAAGTTGAGGACGCTTGTATAACCAGGCAGCTCCACCGCCCCTTCATATCAGTGCCACCACGTGAAGGCGTCCCTCTCTACTCCATAAGAACTGAATAAGCTACATTTTTTATTATTTTCATTTATTTATTTATTTATTTATTTATTTTTCATATTTTTAGGCAAGAAAGAAGGAACCAAAGGCCAGGAGTCCATGAGATTGTTACCTCAAAAAAAATAAATAAATAACAGAGCTTATATACTCGTACGTGGGATCCCTACAAATTATCTGTCTATCTATCTATCTGCCTGTTTATCCATCTATCTATCTATCTATCTGTCTATCTATTTATCTATCTATCTAGCTATTTAACTCTCTACCTATCTGTCTGTCTGTCTGTCTGCCTGTGTCTATCTATTGATCTATCTATCTATCTATCTATTTATCTATCTATCTAGCTATCTAACTCTCTACCTATCTGTCTGTCTGTCTGTCTGCCTGTCTGTCTATCTATTGATCTATCTATCTGTCTATCTATTTATCTATCTATCTAGCTATTTAACTCTCTATCTATCTGTCTGTCTGTCTGTCTCCCTGTCTGTCTATCTATTGATCTATCTATCTATCTATCTATTTATCTAGCTATCTAGCTATCTAACTCTACCTATCTGTCTGTGTCTGTCTGTCTGCCTGTCTGTCTATCTATTGATCTATTTGTCAATCAACAGGTATATAAAAACCTTATCCCCCTATTTATCTTTCTATCTGTTCGTTTATCCATCTATCTATTTCTGTATCTATCTGTCAACTAACCTATCCTTATCTATCCACCCCTCCAACCATCTATCAACCTATTTATCTATCCATCATTTTTATCTACCCATCCATCTATCAATCCATCTATCTAAGTCTACCCAACTTTTTTTTTTTTATAACAGAACAGGGGAAAGAAAGTCAAAGAATAAAAAAAATAATCCATGCACAAGATTACCGACGTCCCGCATTCATAAAAAAATCTGTAACAGTTTGACTTGAACAGCTGTAGGTTGAAGTTTGGGGGGAAACGACTCTGGAGAAGCGAGTTCCAGAGAGATGCAGTTCGGGATTAAAGCTTTCTGATAGGCGGAAGTTCTGCAATATGGCAGTGTGACATTCCCAGTCGTGAGCGCTACCAGATGCCCGTGTAGCACAGGGGAAGGCATGGAGAGGTGGCACAATGGACGCAACTTCGTCTGAGCATTTGCCATAAAAGTATCGGTAAAATAATGCAAGGGAGGCAACATTCCTTCTTACCTGTAGGGGAGGTAGTTTTTTTGCAATAGAAGGGTTATTAATAATTCCAACAGCTTTGTTCTGAATTTTGTCTAGTTGTTTTAGTGCAACCGCTCCACTTCCATTCCACAAGGATGAGCAATATTCCAGCTGAGAGCGCACATGACTCTTATAAACTATAGTAATTGCTCGTCAGTGAAGAAGCTACGAACTCTGTAAAATAATCCAAGTTTCTTTTCTATCCCCAATTCTCACAAGCTGTCAAATAATCAGATCTCTCACCTGCACGTCTGTCTCTCTCTGTCTGTCTGTCTCTCTCTCTCTCTCAGGATCTTAACCCCACCTCACCTCACACTCACTCCCTCTTCTGAACTGGGAGAGGCTTGTTCTCTCTCTCTCTCTCCCCCTCCCCCTCCCTCTCTCCCCCACCCTCATCCTACTACCTCTCTCCCTCTCCCCCTCTCGCATTCTTCCCCCCTTCTCCCTCATTTTCCTCCCCTTCCTCTCTCTCTCTCTCTCTCTCTCTCTCTCTCTCTCTCTCTCTCTCTCTCTCTCTCTCTCTCTCTCTCTCTCTCTCTCTCTCTCTCTCCTTTCTCCTCCACTCTCTCCCTCCCCCACCTCTTTTTCTCTCTCCCTCTCCCTCCTCCCTCCCTTTTTCTCTCCCCTCCCTCCTCCCTCTCCTCTCTCCCCCTCCCTCCTCCTCCCTTCCTCTCTCTCCATCCTTCTTCCCCTCTCTCCATCTATCTATTTATCTATCTATCTTACTGTTGTTGTCCAATTCTGTACAGTTTATTATGTGTGTTTGTGTCTGTCTGATTTTGTTTGTATACTGGTTCGTTTAATTTATTTATTTGAGAGAGAGAGAGAGAGAGAGAGAGAGAGAGAGAGAGAGAGAGAGAGAGAGAGAGAGAGAATGAAGAAGGACGAATAAAAAACAAAGAAGAATAAGATGAGAAAGTAGGAGAGAGAGAGAGAGAGAGAGAGAGAGAGAGAGAGAGAGAGAGAGAGAGAGAGAGAGAGAGAGAGAGGAAGTGAGAGAGTGAGAGAGGAAGTGAGAGAGTGAGAGAGGGGTGAACGAACGTGGAGCCAGAGAGTCCCCCTACCCAACACTCCCGTCTAATTATGCGAAGAATCCAGCCATTATCACCCCTGCAAAAAATAAAAAAATAAAAAAAAATAACTCCTATACTCCTTTCACCTTAACTTGGCCCAGATTTTCGACATTCGGAAGCTTAATTCACGTGGTAAAAGTGGACAGCCGGCTCTACCTCCTTTCCTAAGCACTTCTTCGTGACTAGCGCCGTATTCTGATGTTATTCTATTGTTACAACTCAGCTTTCAAGATGGAGAGAGAATTTTAGGCCAAGTTAAAATTAAGAGTATAAAGAATAGGTCACAAAGAGATACATAGATAGACAGACAGACAGACAGACAGATAGATAGATAGATAGATAGACAGAACAGGTAAAATAGATATCATCATCACCATCATCAAGACCCCTTTCCCCAGCTAAGGATGGAGAGAGAGAGAGAGAGAGAGAGACTTCCCGTATGCGGTGCGAAAAGGGCTTATTTGCACGCATGTAGGCTGTACTTTATATGCACGACACTGCGGGTACTATTACACAGATGCAGGTGATGTAGGCAACAGAAGAAGCTACTCTCTCTCTCTCTCTCTCTCTTGCCAGGAGAAATTGCCTAACGCCTCATCTCGCCAGGGTACCGGATAGACGAGTTCCTCTTCAGAATTTTGCCTATTAAAAAACTCACTTCACTAATCGGCTTGGCTTTCACTCCATTCACAGGCGCTTTTACGAGACACGCAAGTAAAATTTTAACTTTGAGACTGAGGGTGTGCGTGTGTGTGTGTGTGTGTGTGTGTGTGTGTGTGTGTGTGTGTGTGTGTGTGTGTGTGTGTGTGTGTTGCTACCTCCAGACGATTCTATTCAGCTTAAGACTTTCCTAGCGTCGAGAGAGAGAGAGAGAGAGAGAGAGAGAGAGAGAGAGAGAGAGAGGAGCCTGAGAACCAAGCCAGCAGTATCTCGAAGTGATGTTAATTGGAGTCAGACCTGTTTTGGGGTTTACGGGGGTCATTAACTGGAGCGTATACAGGAAGAATTTTTTTGAGATAATAATAGTAATAATAATAATAATAATAATAATAATAATAATACCTTATTCTAATACTAAAGATTAAGATTTATACTAAGACACACTAATAATGATACTAATACCAGTAGTAATATTGATATTTATAAGAAGAAGAAGAAAACGAAGAAAAAGAAGAAGAAGAGGAGGAAGAAGAAGAAAATGTGGCAGTAGTAGTAGTAGTAGTAGTAGTAGTAAATAATAATAATAATAATATAGATAATAATATTAATAATAATGCTATTACTACTACTACGACTACTACTACTACTACCACTGCTACTACTACAACTACCACTGCTGCTACTACTACTACTACTACTACTACTACTACTATTACTACTACTAATTCTACAGTCACGTTGAACGAAAAGAAATATTAGAAAATCTGCCTATCAGCTACACGAGTCTCATCAATCAATTTCTTTAAGTCTCAATTTCCCCCTAGAATAACACCCGCAACAGTCAAATTTCCAGGCAAGTCCCTAATTTTAACACCGAGTGAAAAAAGGATAAGGAGGAAAGAATTTTAGTCCAACAATCTGACCAGCCCAAGAATTCGCCCTCGAGTTCTTTCAGTTACGAATTTCATGTGCTAACCACTGCGCGCCCGCCACTCTCCCCGACCTCATCAGTGGTACGAATAGCGGTGTGTGTGGCGGGGACCGTGCAAATAACCGCCTGTGTGAATAACGAGAGAAAAAAAATAAAAATAAAATAGAGGAACCAGTCGAGAGAACCAGTTTTGTGACAAAGGTAGAAACATAACATTTTTATTGTCAGTGGTAGTCGTGGTGGTGGTGGTGGTGGTGGTGGTGGTGGTAATAGTAGTAGTAGTAGTAGTAGTAGTCCCAGGTTCATCCGAATGTGAACCCAGTGAACTGCAGGCTGAAATTACTCCTCACGCAGTTCACCACCCTTTTTTTTTTTTTTTTTTGGAGGGGGGGTAGAGAGGAAATTTAGGGACATTTGTATAACCAGGCAGCTCCAGCACCAGTCATATGGGTGCCACCACATGAAGGCGTCCCTCTCCACCACCAAACCAAAGAATGACGCGAAATATAAATGCTAGCCCAAAAATTCATCAAGCCTCTCCGTTTTCTGTGAAGGTCTGTGTTACTAAACCAAAGGATAACTTATTTAGTGTGTTTTATCGTTATTGGTTTATTGTCATGGGTATTGGGTATTTATGTTTATTATTTGATGTGGGAGGTTCTCTAAGAGGGGCCCAGTCAATCAGTCACGTTAAGGATTTTTTTTTTTTTTTTTTTTTTTTTGGGGGGGGGACAAGCACACTTAAATTTTGCACGCAGACTTCTGCCATCTTCATGCGAAAAACAATTCCCTTTTGCGACAGGGAATTCATCGTATATAAGTCAGAGAATCCCGCCCTATACATACATACATACATATTCTAAAAAACAAGGGATGAGGCTATAGCACACCTAATGTCTGACTTGGCTCATATCTCTGATTAGGGTAAAAAAAATATAAAAAATAAAAGTTTTTAATGCATCAAAAACTCACATCTTTCATCTTTCAACCCGTCAGTCTTCCGCAGGAGTACCCTCTACATTTTAACAATATTTAACTCAGTCATGTATCATCTTTTAACATACCTGGGGTTTTCTCTCGGGATTTATCTTGGAAAGATCACATCGACTTCCAAGAGATTAGGTGCGCTAAGCCAACTCCGTGCCTTCTTTACCCTTGCACAGATGTTGACTTTATATACGGGTTTTATTCGCCCCTGTGTAGAGTACAACTGTTACGTATGGGGAAGCACCCTACTTACAGTTCTTCTCAACAAGGTGGAGTCAAAGGTTTTTCATCTCATTAACTCTCCTCCTCTTACGTCCTCCTTTCAGCCTCCATCTCTTCTCCCCACTGTTGCAGCTTTATCTTTTATCTATCGCTATTTCAATGGTCACTGCTCCTCTGACCTGTCTGCTTGCATCCCTCCACCACTACAGCGGGCGCGTAGCACCCGTCAGTCAACAAACGCTCATCCCTTTTCTGTCCAACTCACTAATGCAAGAGTTAACCGTTACTCCCAGTCCTTCACGCATGCAACAGGTCAGCTCTGGAACTGTCTTCCTCTGTCTGTATTTCCTACTGCCTATGACATCCAGTCTTTCAAACGCTGTGTGTCTAGGCTTCTCGAAAAGATCAGATCTTGAATTTGACTCTTATTTTGTTTTTGTTTTTGTTTTTTTCTTGAAAGGAACAATCTTGCGGGCTTCTGCCCTTTAGTTCCTTCTTCTTTACATAAAAAATACACATATACACATACATAATACATACGCGTCGTTTCGTTTCGTTTTTAAAGGCTCCAACATGCTTGCATGTGTCGGCCTTGGTCACCTAATGGCGGCTCTCCACGCTGCACGATCCATTGCAGCCTCCCTGTTCAGTCCCTTAACCCTAAGGTCACACTTAATGACCTCGTCCCATGTCTTTCTCGGTCTACCCCTCATAACCCCACCCCCAATATTAACACTTCTCACCTTCCTCACCCAATTATCATCCCCCATCCTCTCCACATGTCCAAACCACCTCAATCTACCACTCCTCATCACAACACCAATACACTCCAGTCCCATCCTACCTCTCAACTCTTCCATTGTAAACTCAGCCCCTCCAGGCCTTGGACGCAGGGACGCACTGCACATCCACCTAATCATTGTCATACATAATACATACATACATACATATATGCATACAGTACATACAAACACATATACGTACATACAAACATACATATATGCATACAGTACATACATACACATATACATACATACAAACATACATACATACACCCATACCTACCTACATACATACATACATATACAGTATATATCCATACATACATATACCCTTACATTTATACATACATACATACAAATGCATAAATAAATGGATAAATAGTTACATAAATACATAGACATATACAGATAGATAAATAGAATGATACTGTAGATGTGGCTATATAAAATGATATAAGTGAAGTGCATTTATTGTCAGTCAGATTTCATAATTATATACACAGAGAGCATAGCCACTGTAGATTAGATTATTTATTATTTTTAACTATTATTATTATTATTATTATTATTATTATTAACGTCATAATTGTTGGTTATCTTTCTCAGTATTTCATATATAACACCATGTCTCCACCTTGCAACATACACATTACGTATTTCAAGTTTCCCTGACACAACTGCAAAATAAATAAATAAACAACATCGATCCAACAATTATGAAACTCTATACGTGGGTTTCTGAAAAATTTGTTGGGCTTCGAATATCGCATCACCTAGTTTCAAAATCGAGTGTTCAGTGTCTCAAAATTTATCGTTGGGAAGTGGGTCCTTATTTCTGACAGCCACTTTAATTTCGCGGTCAAAAATACTAATCCACCCCCATGCCAGTGTAAAAAGGGAAGGACGAGTTTTTCAGTCCTAATTTTCTAGAATGTTACGTGAAAGTTTCAAATCTGTTCGACTTAAAAGGGGGAATGAAGGTGATGGTGATGGTGGTGGTAGTAGTAGTAGTAGTATGTAGTAGTAGCAGTATGTAGTAGTAGTAGTAGTAGTAGTAATAGTAGTAGTAGTCGTGCTAGTAGTAGTAGAAGTTATGATGATGGTGATGAGATTAGTGGTAGTAGGAGGAGGAGGAGGAGTTATGATAATGGTGATGAGAGTAGTAGTAGTAGTAGTAGTAGCAGTAGTAGTAGTAGTAGTAGCAGTAGTAGTAGTAGTAGCAGTAGTAGTAGTAGTAGTAGTAGTAGTAATAGTACTAGTAGTAGTAGATGCAACCCCAGGCCCATCTGAACGTCAACCTGCTGGACTGCCACTCAATCCTCCTCTTGGGGATAAGGAGGGAGATGAGGCAGGCTTTTATGTGGTCAGGGATGCGGAGCTGCCTGTGTGTGCAACCGCGAGAAGGCGTCCCTCTCCAGCAGCCTCCAGAAGTGAAGGGATGAGATACAGCCTTCATTAACCCTTGTAGTGTGTGTGTGTGTGTGTGTGTGTGCTGAATAACATCGCCTGGAAGCAGCTATTTTGAACTCAAATAAATGGGCATTGTAGAGGAAAACCAGAATTAAGTAAAAAATAAATACATACTTAAGTTACGGGACTGAGGGGGCTTGGTTATAAATCTGCCTTCCCTAAGCTGCCTTTCGGAACAGGTCCTTTCATTTAACCACGTATTCCGTGCGGTTAAGTAGGCCCCGTAACACCTAACCCTTACCGATTCATTCCCATTGCGTCTAAAGGGGGTCTATAAACAGTTCCAATAGAAACTCATCCGCGGGGGGGTGTACTGTGTTGCGGGGACGGCTAAGTGTGCTGGTGTGGGCGTGGGAAATAAATAATACGGGACACATTAAAGCGCTCAGCCGTACACGCAACACACAACAGATGCAGAGTGTAGGAGGGGAGTGCTGTCATGTACCACTCTCTACTGTATATAAAAAAATAGTTACTATACATAATAAAATGTATAAAAATAATAACTATATATAATAAAATACATAAAAAAAATAATACCTATATCACACTGACCCCAGTTTGAATTACTTTTTCGATATTTTAAAAACTTTTTCGTTAGCCTAAGACAGTTTTTCGTTTTATTTTTCTTTCTTTCCTTCTTTCCTTCTTTCTTTCTTTCTTTCTTACTGGGGCGCCTCGTTATTTTCAAACCACAGTCAGCACAAGAAATCCTCCTCAAGTGTAACGTAATCGTCTGTAAATCGGGATAAACGTAAAAAAAAATAGAATAACACTAAAAATTACGACATTACAGTGTTAGGTAGGAACGTGCAAAACAACAGTACAGTATAACAAACTTAGACACACACACACACACACACACACACACACACACACACACACACCACCGACAGACAGACAGACAAAGACAGCGACAGACAGAAAGATATATATAAAGATAAAGAGATTTAGGCAGAGATAGCGACGGTAAGATAGACAAATAGACAGTGAGTGGGTGAGTGTTACAGACAGGCAGACAGACAGACAAACAAACAGATAGATATCTATATAAAGCTGGAAATAAAGAGATTTAGACAGAGATAGAGACGGACAGACATAATAATAGAGTGAGTGAGTGAGTGAGTGAGTGAGTGGGTGAGTGAGTGAGTGAGTGATACAATTAGATAAGCGCATATTGTCAATCTGTTTTCACCTGCCAGAGAACATTAACCCCTTTCAGTTCAGGTGGGTGATTGGACTGTAGGGATGCTTTCACTAGTAACCAAGGAGACTCACTGCTGCCTCATAACTAGGGCGAATCGTATTGTCTTCCCTGTATTGACCCAGTTCCCTCAGGTGAAAGAAAACCGACGAGATTATGAGTACTATAGACTAACCTCCCTTCTAATGAGTGACTAGCTAAAGTATGCAACAGTATACGCCAATGAACACTACTCCTTTCACCTTAACTTGGCCCAGATTTTATGAGGTCCAGCTGGTTCGTCGTTCAACCTGTCTCTCTTATGCAATTCCTGTTTCTGTTATGCAATTCAACCTGTTTCTGTTATGCAATTCCTGTTTCTGTCATGCAATTCCTGTTTCTGTTATGCAATTCAACCTGTTTCTGTTATGCAATTCCTGTTTCTGTTATGCAATTCAACCTGTTTCTGTTATGCAGTTCAACCTGTTTCTGTTATGCAATTCCTGTTTCTGTTATTCAGTTCAACCTGTTTCTGTTATGCAATTCAACCTATTTTTGTTATGCAATTCAACCTGTTTCTGTTATGCAATTCTACCTGTTTCTGTTATGCAATTCCTGTTTCTGTCATGCAATTCCTGTTTCTGTTATGCAATTCTACCTGTTTCTGTTATGCAATTCCTGTTTCTGTTATGCAATTCCTTTTTCTGTCACGCAATTCAACCTGTTTCTGTTATGCAATTCAACCTGTTTCTGTTATGCAATTCTTGTTTCTGTTATGCAATTCAACGTGTTTCTGTTATGCAATTCCTGTTTCTGTTATGCAAGTCAACCTGTTTCTGTTATGCAATTCCTGTTTCTGTTATGCAATTCAACGTGTTTCTGTTATGCAATTCCTGTTTCTGTTATGCAAGTCAACCTGTTTCTGTTATGCAATTCCTGTTTCTGTTATGCAATTCCTGTTTCTGTTATGCAATTCCTGTTTCTGTTATGCAATTTGTTCAGTGTTCTTGTATGCGTTTGGCCATTTTTTCTTGATGATTGACATGAAATATTGGTTGGCGTCTATGGTTCTGGTGAGGCCCGCGTAAAACTCGTGGAATTCTTCTCTCGTGACCTGCAGAGGAAGGTATTTATTATTATTATTATTATTATTATTATTATTATTATTATTATTATTATTATCAGTAGTAGCAGTAGTAGTAGTAATAGTAGTAGTAGTAGTAGTAGTAGCAGTGTTACTATTACGATAACTTACTATCATCATCATCATCATCATACTCTAATTATTATCATCATCATCTAGGTGGAGGGATGGAGTTGAGAGGTATATGAGGGAGGGGGGGGTGAGTTGGGGGGAGGGGAGTCAAATGGTGGGTGACAGTGACTTGGAGGCGTTTTGTCTGTGGCCACCCTTTGCGGGATTAGGGCGTCGGGCTATAGATAGATAGATAGATAGATCATCCAGGGCCTAAATCCTGACTATTATTATTATTATTACTGTTATTCAATTTTCCCAACACAAAATTACATCAGTCCCTTCACCCCGATGACGTATAGATTTTCCTCGAGGCTAATTTGGCCTCATTAATATCATCTGATGGAAATAGTAGACTCCAGAATATGAAGTCTTGGTTCCATGATATTAGAACACTCCTGGTTATGAGCTAGGCATGAGTCTCCTTGGTCACTATTCAAATTGATCCTCCAGTCTGCCTACACAGCCATCAACTGAACTGAATGGGGTTAGAGATCTTTTGCAGGTTAGAATAAACGTAGTGTAGGTGAATTCACTCAATTTAGCAAGCAGTAAAAGGGTTATTCAATTATATAACTTTTTTTTTTTACAAAATATAAAGTTCTTGGGTAAGCACATGCCAAATTTCAAAAAATGTAGACAGAAACCTTAGGTAAGCACATGCTAATTTTCTATCACCCCATATATCTATCTGTTTATCTGTCTATACTCTTCTAGTCAGTTCCTCATTCTCCATCCTCCCCACATGGCCGAACTATCTCGAAGTATTTCTCTTAACACTTCCAACGCCGCATTTCACTTAACAGATTTATATAAGTCTTGGATAAGCATATGCCCCGTTTCACTTCATGGATTTAGATAAAACTCTTGGGTACGCGCATGCCGAGCTTCACATAAGATTTATATAAAACTCTTGGGTACGCGCATGCCGAGTTTCACAAAAGATTTATATAAAAGTCTTGGGTAAGAGCATGCCGAGTTTCACATAAGATGTATATAAAAGTCTTGGGTAAGAGCATGCCGAGTTTCACATAAGATTTATATAAAAGTCTTGGGTAAGCGTATACTGCATCTTACTTCACAGATTTAGGCAGAACAATTGTCAATACGGCTCGGCTCGCTCAGAATGGCTCGACTCTGCATGAATCGGCTCGAATTTCTTCATCTTGGCCTCTACTACTTACATGCAAAAATTCAGAATGATCGGTTCTCTGTGTGTGTGTGTGTGTCTCTCTATATATATATATATATATATATATATATATATATATATATATATATATATATATATATATACTGTATATGTATATATATATATATATATATATATATATATATATATATATATATATATATATACTGTATATACTGTATATGTATATGTATATATATATATATATATATATATATATACTGTATATGTATATATATATATATATATATATATATATATATATATATATATATATATATATATACTGTATATATATATATATATATATATATATATATACATATATATATATATATATACTGTATATATATATATATATATATATATATATATATATATATATATATATAAAACTGGTGTTAAAAAAAATTTCATATCTATGGAAACTGCCCAGATACTGACGGGATTTGTGCTCCCCTAACTGATTTTATTTCACTGAAAAGGAGGGGAGGGAAATAATATTCGGTAAAGAAGAAAATATACTGTAAAGAGGTTACTGATGGCTATATGTAACCCCGCGTGTTTGAAAAAAAAAAAAAAAAAAAAAAAACTCTGCTGAGCTAAATAAACCCATTTGAAATGAGCATGATCGTTATTAAAAAAAAAAAAAATGGGTGAAACTAGAAAAAATGTTCTAGACTGTAGGGAATTTTAAAAAATGAATGTACTTTGTCATTCATCAAAGACACTGGCCATACTTTCAAAAAAAAAAAAATGTTTGCCAGCCTATCCAAAAAACGTTCCTCGCCACCAATGCCAACCCAGAAACGTTCGTTGCCACCCATTTTAACCCCAAAACGTTTCTTGACACCCATTCTAATCTGAAAACGTGCCTTGCCACCCATTCTAGCACAATAACGTTCCTAGCTATCCATTCTAAAAACTCAGAAAATCCTTGTCATCCCTTCTAACCAAAACACACACACACACACACACACACACACACACACACGCACGCACGCACGCACGCACGCGCGCGCGCGCAGAACATTAGGTAAGAGTTTCTGAATTCTAGAGACGTGAATCAGTACCATTACCTGATTAAATGAGTATATAACCTATGGGGAAGCATCAGTAAGAGGACACTGCAAAAAACTGCATAAAAAGAGAGGTGATAAAGACGTAAGGAAATTAAGTTTCCCTAATACGGCAAATGATCAGTGGAATGCACTACTGAATGAAATAGTGTGTGCCAAAACAATTCGTAAATTTAAGGATATGTACGATAAAAATGGTTTAAGACACGGGACAGAACGAGCTTGACTCATTCCTGGTAAGATAAAATTAGGTGAGAGCAATTAGGTAAGAACACACACAGCAATCACGTACCTTTCCATCCGTCTTGCCGCTGCTCTCCAACATCTCAAGTATTCTCCTGAGCAGTTCATCCTCCGTGATCTCCCCCTTCTGGACCCCGGGGTGTGTGGAGGTGTCATAATTGCCCTTGATCTCGCTGACCTCTACCGCTCCATCCCCGTTTTGGTCAAGGAGGGAGTATACCTCGTCTATTACTCTTTCTCTCTCCTTTATTGTATCTGGCTGCAAGGAAAAATAATAATCTGAATATATGTAAAAGAGAATGTTTGTCTGTCTTTGTTTGACTCTCTCTCCTCTATGGAATTCGAGGGAGATGCATATAAGCTGCTCTAACAAGCGTAACTTAGGGCGAATCCAGATGTGCACAGTGCAGCTGCTAAAGTGACGTTCCTGATGGTCAAGCTGAGAACTAATTAAAAATAAAGTCAGCATGGTGAAAATATGGTAGCCAGTTATCGTAGAGTATTTTAATGTTTCAGCCACATCATTATTAGCTACAACGGGTCGGATAGGTGGTCGGATGGGTGGGATGGGTGGGATGGGTGGGCGGGGTTGAGTGGATGGGTGGGGGAAATGAACCAAAGGAGGAACACGGGTATAATTGGAGGGGCCCAGGTTATGCCGGTACCCCTACCAGTAAATAAATAAATAAATAAATAAATAAACAAGAAAAGCCACTCAAACACCAACTGGTCTAAGGGTAGAATGTTTTACTCTAACTTGGCTCCTCAACAGGTCATCTCAGAATGTTAGTATTTCATTCTTGCCCAATCCTTAACCTTTCCACCAGCTTTGGTTCGTCAGGTCAAGGCTAATCAGGTTTATTTTAGCCACTGACCTTGACCTCTGACTTTCGCATGTGACAATGACCTATAACCTTTCCCTATGACCTTGACCTATGACCTTTCCCTATGACCTTGACCGCTGACCTTTCCCTATGACCTTGACCTGACCTTTCCCTATGACCTTGACCTGATCTTACCCTATGACCTTGACCTGATCTTACCCTATGACCTTGACCTCTGCCCTTTTCGTGTGACCATGACCTTTGATTCTTCCCATAACTGACTTTTTGTATCCCTTATCGACTTGAACTCTTCTACTGTTTACTTCGGATGAAATCTGTTTAAAGTGCCCTGCCGTGTGACCTTGACATTTGCCTATTGTTCTAAAAATAGGTTAACCTCTTGGGTGACCCTCAACTCATCCACCAAGTTTACTCAGAATCAAATCAAAACTGTTTTAGTAATTTTGCTCACACTCAGACACTCGGATTGAACTTTGACCTTGCCCCTTGACGTTTGACC
>NC_136981.1:7512413-7519913 GCF_032717465.1 Coenobita brevimanus
GTAACTATAGGTTGATATATATATATATATATATATATATATATATATATATATATATATATATATATATATATATATATGTGTGTGTGTGTGTGTGTGTGTGTGTGTGTGTGTGTGTGTGTGTGTGTGTGCGCGCGCTTATGCAAGGGCACGCATTACAAACAGAGCATAACACGAGGAGAGAAGCCTGTTTTGTACACAGGAAAAATCATCCAATATATTACCAATATGCCGGGAATCAGATAGTGACAATGTGAGATAACTTTTACCTGGTCGTGGTGTAGTGGTATGCTGCCTGGCTCTCACCTGAGAGTCCCGGGTTCGATTCCCGAAATATTGGGAATATATTGGATGGAAGAGCATAACACATTCCTGCAGCTGCCAACCCCACCGAACCGAACTTGATCCATCAAACGTAACCAGATCTAACATATGCTATTAGTGCAATATATCCACTCAGGTATACATCTAATATGTATGTATACGTATGAATAGCATGTTACCCTAACCTTACTCAAACCAGCCTAGTAATTTAACTTAAGTCCTCACTCCCAGGACATGGTAGATAGATATTGAAATAGATAGGTACATAGACAGATAGATCGATATAAAATAGATAGACAAATAAATGGAGATAGTGACTGATTGGCTGACTGAGTGATAGATTAACTGATAGACGGAGATGGATCTACACATATACAACTCCGGATATAGATAGGTAGATAGATAGATAGATACATACATACATACATACTGTAGATAGATAGAATTAAATGTTATAAATATACCCTTATGCATAAAGAATACGGGGTGTTAATTCTACAATAAATATGGGATGTTAATTCTGATAAGGGATTGCATATTTTCTTTAGTCTCCTAATGTGTCTTGCTTGGGTCAGAGTGTGATTGTGTGAAGGATGTAGTTGGTAGATTATTAACCCATGGAGATGAAGTAAGGACCAGATGGAAAGAATATTTTGAAAGCCTGATGAATAGGGATAGACAGAGCAGAGCGGCTGTAAACATGACTGGTTTTGGAGGTGTGCAGAGAAGGAATGCAGTGCCAGGAGACGTGACACTCGCACAGGTGAAGAGTGCTGTGAAGCGGCTGAAAAATGGGAAAGTAGCTGGGGTTGATGAGGTGTATGCAGAGATGCTTATGTGTAGTGGGGAGAGTGGAATGAAGTGCTTGTTGGAGATATGTAAGAAGGCATGGGTAAGTGAAACTGTGCCGGCAGAGTGGAAGAAGGCTGTGATTGTACCCTTTACAAAAATAAAGGTGAGCGAAGTGAGTGCAAGAATTATCGTGGCATAAGTGGTAGGGAAGGTATATGGAAGAATTATTATAGAGAGAGTGAGAGAGATATAAGAAGTCCTAGTAAGTGATGAACAGGGTGGCTTTAGGAGTGACAGAGGATGTGTGGACCAAATATTTGCAGTGAGACAGATAGTAGAGAAGTCTTGTGAGAAGGACAATAAGGTGTTTATGGCATTCATGGATCTGGAAAAAGCATATGACAAAGTGGACAGGGAAGGATTGTGGAAAGTTTTGCGCATGTACGGAGTAGAGGGTAAGCTGCTAGGTGCCGTCAAGAGTTTTTATAATGGTAGCGAAGAATGTGTCAGGATTAATGGGCATCTAAGTGAATGGTTCACTATCGGTGTGGGCGTGCGAAAAGGTTGTGTGATGTCCCCATGGTTGTTCAATATATATATATGGATGGGGTGATGAGAGAAGTAAAGACACTAGTAATGGAGAGAGGGATGGCGTTGGTAATGAATGGTGATGGATGGAATATCTCAAATTTATTGTATGCTGATGATGCAGTACTGCTTGCATGTACCGGACAAGAACTTGGTAGGCTCGTGCAGAGTTTTGCTGTTGTCTGTAAGCGTCGTGCCTTGAGAGTAAATGTAGAAAAGAGTAAAGTGGTGGTTATTGAGAGAGAAGGTGACTCCCAGTGCGATGTAACAGTGAATGGAGAGAGACTGGAACTGGTGAGAGAGTTCAAATACCTGGGTACAGTGATAGAAAAGAGAGGAAAATGTGCAAAAGAAGTTGAAGGTAGAGTGACACAAGGAAGAAGAGTGGCTGGTGCAATGAAGGCCTTGATAAGAAACAGAGGCTTGAGTGTTGCAGCTGCACGAGGCTTACATGAAGGAGTGTTAGTGCCAACTTTAACATATGGATGTGAGACTATGGTGTGGCATGAAAATGAAAAGTCAAGAATAAGAGTAGTGGAGATGGAACTGCTGAGGAATGTATGTGGAGTACAGAGAGTGGATAGGATACGAAATAATGTGATTCGTGAAAGATGCGGAGTGAGGAACTTGGTGGACACCAGAATCGAAGAGAGTGTACTGAGATGGTATGGTCATGCGGAAAGAATGGATAACAATAGAGTAGTGAAAAGGGTATATCTGAGCGAATTCGAAGGAGGGAGGAGGAGAGGAAGGCCAAGGAGAATGTGGAGAGATACGGTGAATGAATGTGTGAGGAAGAGAGGTTTGGAAGTCGGTGAGGCTAGGGAACTGACAGGAAATCGAGCTGGCTGGATGAATGTTGTGAGGAGAAGTGCATGATCAGGGATCTTGGCAACCCTTTTTTAACGTGGCAGCGTCTGGATTGACTCTGTCGGATACGATATGTGAAGCTACAGAATGTGGTGAATGTTTTTTGGCGTATCCGATATAGCCAGGATTCCGGGGGGCTTGAACGATGAGTGAATGGAAGCGTGGCCCATTGGATTGGGCAAATTTGGGCTGTCTGGACATTGCTACTCCTCACCCTGCCCTAGGGTGGGAAAGGAGGTCCGGATGATGATGATGATGATGATGATGATGACATAGAGATTTATACATAAAGAAATCATAGTACAGTATATAACACCATATATACATGTACGAGCATGCATGCATATGTAATTGCACTTAAACACACATACATCCAGTCAACATATACTAACTAAAAGGCTTAGGTTAACTTATCTATTACAAGGGAGTCCTTAAAGCAAGCAATACAGGGATGCCGTCACGCGGTGGCATCGGAATGGCTGGCCGGCTCCACTGCCTGGTTATACAAACGTACTGTACCTCAACTCCCTCGCGATCCCCACGAAAGGAGGATGGAGGACCAGTACCGGTTTTAAGCCAACTGGACCAATTGCTCCCGATTGGGCCCCGTGCCTAAGGGTGTCCCGCGCCAGGGAGCTAGGGTAAGCCTGATCTACTCTAGTCTTTACAAGTACACACAGTAACACATTGCAACATACATCTAACACCACATTGCACGTTTTGCAGAGAATTGTGTATTTTCAAAGGTGACCTACACATTTTGTTTGTTTACTCGTAGGCTTACATATATGCAATTTTATATTAGAATGTAGCTTAGATCTATTTGGTCTATTACTTCACATGCACTTTTTAAGCCCACATTTTGATTTCTTTCCATTCTACAAGAGAGATATAAAGTCTATAAGCGACGTTATTTATATCTCTATGATTCTACAGACCTTGGGTGTGAACCATGGGGGCCCCTCCAAAACCCAACTGGGCCCCGCAGCTCCTAAGACCGGCCAGCTGGCAGACTGCAGCATGAGAGCAACTACAGCCTTCAGTCAACCGGGTTCACGTTACGTATTAACTTGAAGTGCTGCTGCTACTACTACTGAGAATAATAATAATAATAATCCTACGCTCCTCATGGGGCGATGTAGGATTGGATGATGGATGGATGGATAATAATAATAATAATAATAATAATAATAATACACCACATACTCTGACCCAAGCAAGGCACATGAGGAAACTAAAGAAAATATACAACCCCTTATCTGAACTAACATCCCATATTTGTTGGAAATCACACTTATCAATAGTGCTGCTGCCCTGATTAGATATTAATGTGAAGCGGATATTCTAGGAGGAAATTCAGATGTTGTTGCCTTTCGTATAATGTGGGTACAAAGACGTGAGGATAGCAGGAGATAGGATAGCGGCCCTTGTAATTTCTATGCATATTTTTGTACTTCGCATCTACGTGTGGGATTGATGTAGTTTTTATTGATGATTTTAAATATCATTTTTTAAAGTATGATATTTCTTTTTCTTGACTCATATACTCTCTTAAAAGGTTTTATATATTTTACCTACATTGAACTTCATTATCGTTATTTACCTTGTTATCATTTTATTTATTTTTATCTTGTTTTCTATTTTATTGCATATCTTTAATATACAACTGTTATTTTAAAGATTTTCCTTCTTTTTTGCAACATTTTACTGTACTAGTTCCAATATTTAAAATCATATTTATTCTCAATATACGTATTAGTTTTTGGTCATATTCTATAAGAAGATATTTTCAGTTTTTTTTTTTTTTGATGTTTTTTTGTGATTCATTGAAATTCATTATCTTTTTACCACTATTTTATCTTTCTCAAGCTTTTCTTTTTTCGCAGTTTATTTTTAATATTTCAGCGGCATTACAGTGGCAGTTGTTATAGCGCTGCACTCTTTGACTATGCAATGATAACGTAAGCAACTAGGGCTGCCAATCCTAGATACACACTCGGTAAAAAAAATAAATAATTAAAAAAAGATAGGACAGTTCCGTCACTGCATTTTGAAACGGTGGACGATGTGTGTGAATAATTATCTACATTAACTTCTCATGTACTCGTATATGTATAACTTTTTCGTATTTCCTACATCTTTTCGTGTCTACGTATGTCTGTTTTCTTATTTCTTTTAACTTTTCATGTATTTTTGTATCCAGTAACTTTTCATTAATGTGTATGCTTGTTTTTACCAACAGAACATGAAGGAAATTTATGTAATATACAAAATACAGTGTTCAAACAAAATTATTTACCTTCGAGTGTGTGTGTGCGTGTGTGTGTGTGTGTGTGTGTGTGTGTATATATATATATATATATATATATATATATATATATATATATATATATATATATATATATATATATATATACATAATGTTCAGAAACAAGGCTCACTGGGGAACCATTTATCATGCAGTTAAAGGTTACTTGGTTCTCTCTCTCTCTCTCTCTCTCTCTCTCTCTCTCTCTCTCTCTCTCTCTCTCTCTCTCTCTCTCTCTCAGAGAGAACAAAAAAGAATAATGACAAGTCTTTTCTTTCACTTACTCTTGCTCTTGGTGTGAAGGTGGTTGACTTGGGAATTGTGAACGTGATATAACGTTGCTGAGGATTTTGCAAGGGTGGCAACACAAAACCAACGCAATTACCAACGACAATCTTTGAAGCCTCATTTTTCTAATTCTGTCCAAGCAAAACGTTAGAGCCGTACTAAGTGATACTTCAAGCAAGATTCTCAGAGGTAAGTTGTGAGCGTAGAGAAGAGTGAGGTCCCGAGCCGTGCGTGTAAGCGACTGCCATGTGCGCGTGGCACCGTGGCCTTATAAATAATCTAGGCCAGCGCAAGGTCTAGTGAGGTATACTGTTAGTGTGTAATAAACAAATGGATAGATAGACCGATAGATTATCTAACCGGTTAAGAAATGAAGGATGTCAAACATTTCTAGGGAAAGAAATGGAGAAATGAATTCCCCGAGCTAGGCATTAAGGATCATATAGCCCCGCTAGGTTACAGGAGGGAGCTACCCCTCTCGGCAACGGTAGCCCCGGGCGAGGCTCGAGCCTGCGATCCCCCGGCCACGAGCTCGATGCTCTACCACTGACCTCCCGCGCCCCCAATTCTAGGGAAAGAGGTGTGACCAGTTCCTCCTTAAAATATTCTTAGCAACACCCATCGTAAAACTCCAGTATATTTATATGACCGTCTCCTCAAAACACACATTCCTTGAACCATCAATATTTAAAAGTTCCACCAACACACAATTCCCTCATCACAGACAAACACCAGCCTTTGCCCTCTTCATTTTTGTTTATATTCATTTATTCACTATATATTCATGGCATACATTAGACCTGACGTGAATAAAGCCCCAGTCACACTGCAGGTACGACTTATCGCAAGCCACCCGCGACCTGCAAGTCGTGGATGGTTTTGGTGAGGTTTACAACCGGTCTTCATATGTCTCGGTCGAGCCGCAGGCAACCATGGCGACCAAAAAATCGTCGCGAGGTTTTTCGTGCTGCACGAAAAACCTCCCCGCGACCACCGATGTCGTGGCACGGAAGCCGCCCGGTGGGCGCCTGAACTGCATCTGGCCGGCTTACGGACTGCGACTGGTCGGCGACACCTGATTTTTAAGCGGTGGTTGCCATCCGGACGGAGGCCGGTCGCCGCCCACTCTGTGCAGTAGCCGTCCACACTCCGTCAAGGCGATGATTGGACTGCAGCCGCAGCGGCGGAGTGAGCGGCCGCCGTCCACAAGCCTCCTGTCTGGGGTGGTGGTTGAAGTCCGGCCGCCGTCGAGCCGGCGATTGGTCGAGCGACAGGTGGTGGGCTGGACCGAGACCAGCCGCCGGCCAATCCGCGGTCCACTGGGCTCACGTTCAGATAAGCCTCGGATTACTACTACTTCTGCCACTACTACTACGTCTATTACTACTACTACTAATAATAATAATGATAATAATATTACCACTACCACTTCTACTGCAGCTACTACTACTACTACTACCACTACTATTACATATACATGTGCTACATATATCCAACCATGTCTACGTATATACGTGTATTGTGTATGACTGCACGCTTCACCGCGATGTTTTGCTGAATGCGTGCTGACGTGCTGACGATAGGGTTGCTGACATGCTGACATTTGAGTTCAGTCCCATGACATCACCTCTATCTCGTAGGCCCAAACACCTCTACCTTAGCGATTTATTTTTGGGTATGGTTAGTTAATATCCTTGTGCGTTAATTTTGCAGAATGTGGCGATACTGCAAGGCTTTGTGTAACACAGGAGAGGTGAAGTACAGTAAGGTGAAGTACATAAAATAAATTGCTTAGGTAAAGTGTTAGGGAGTTAGGGAATGACTAAATGAAGCAGGATAGACATTAATAACGCTGAGCCGCCACCACAACACACGAGAAATAGCCTAGGAGGGTGGAGGAGGACGATTTAATTCAGCTTAGGAGACAGAGAGAGAGAGAGAGAGAGAGAGAGAGAGAGAGAGAGAATCTATCTATCTATCCATAATAAAATAAAGGGTAGTCCACATATAACGCTCTTCCCCTCCCCCCCTCCCCCCCCTCGTAGGTTGAGGAAGCTCCCTAACATCTCTTCCTAAGCCATTTATTTCGTTCAGTACACCTCACTTCCTCCTCTGTGTTACATAAATTCTCCTGGCATCACCTAAAGTACACGAGGATACCAACCACCCATATCCAAAAACAAATCGGTATGGGAGAGGCGTTAGGGAGCTTCGTTACTGAGAACTGTGGTGAAACAAGTAAGATAAATCACTTAAGAAATGACGTCGCGACCCTCTCATGGCACTTCCGAGAACACTTGAGATAATTTCAGGTTATGTCCTTCCTCGTT
>NC_136981.1:7524913-7667413 GCF_032717465.1 Coenobita brevimanus
TCAGTTAGTCAGTCAGTCAGCCAACCAATTAGTCAATCCGTTACTGTACTTCCTTTATATCTATTTATCTATTTATTTCTTTATTTGTAAGTGGAAAAGAAATCACTCCTACAGATGCTCACGATTTTTTTTTTTCTTTTTATGGGTGCGTCAATAAGAAAGAAAACCATGTCAAAAATGGCTCACGAATTAATTTTTATATAAGCGAAAAATAACGCCACCTCTACACATACTACCAATTTTATTTTATACGTAGGTTAAAAAAAAAAAAAAAAAAACGAAGATGAAGATGAATACAAATACGAGAAGTGGGCATTGCTGCAACCCCCTTCTATAATTTTTCTAGCACCATCCAGTCTACTGCTTCCGCCTTTCATGATAACGGCTGATAAACAGAGATAGCCTGATAAGTGAGCTACGGTACTGCTGCTATCAGTTCACCTTATCTTTCCACCGCTTCCTGTTACCTAAAGATACGAAATAATCAGATAAGAGGCGGAAATACAGGCCGCTATTAGGCAAGCCGGGGATAAGATGGAGGGATGGAGTAGAGAGGTACGGTATGTGAGAGAGGGGGTGTAAGCTGGGGGGAGGGCAGCGAAATAGCAGGGGACAGAGCGACATGGAGGCGATTTGTTTGTGGCCACCCCGTACTGGAATATGGTGTCTGGCTATAGGTAGATAGACAAACAGATATATAGATAGATATTAGGCAATGTTAAAAGATTTCTGTTAGTATTGCAAAGTACTTTGATTCATGGAGAGTCTGAATTAAGTACCTTATTAGTATGTGTGTGTGTGTGTGTGTGTGTGTGTGTGTGTGTGTGTGTGTGTGTGAAAGGAAGAAGGAAACAACGACTAGAAGCCCTTAGGAGATAAAGACAACCAGACAGACAGACAGACAAAGCTGGAAATAGCGCCGCTACTATTTTAATAGCTTTGGTGGTAACGCCATTACTTTTTATAGCCAGTAGCGGAACTGAGAGCGCTGCTACTTTTTGGCCGTACTCACGCGTTACCGCGCTGCTCGCTACTCATGCGACGTATACAGGTCCGGAGTCGTGAGTACATACAGATATGCCGACAGTTTGGTTGTATTTATTAACGACGAAAAATAATACTTTCGTCAATCCTGTCAATGATGTTTGTTCTACATTACATCAATAATTTATTCATTAATTATTATTTATTAGTAATGTGCAATAATTAGACAGGAATTTGCTAATTATCGATCATTTAAGTAAAGATAAATAAGGATGTGAGCTAGATGTAGGCAATGCTGTCACACACACACACACACACACACACACACACACACCTCTAACTATCCCCGTCTCTAACTCCCGTTCTCTCCCTCTCTCTTTCAGACTAGGCTAATTCTTACTACGTTATTATTTCGTAACAGTATGTTACTTTCAGTTTAAAGTAATGGAAAAAAAAACATTGCTATTGTATAAATAGTCTTTAAAAGAAAGCCCCCGTTCATTTTTACTTTCGTTTTCGTACGTATCTTAAATAGGTATCATTGAAAATATAATAAATCTATATAATATGTATCAATGGTAGGCCACATTTTTTTGCCTTTTATTTACGTATATTACTTTCAGTAGGTTTACTAGATAACAATGTAAAAGGACATTTGTTACATTATACAGTACATAGCTTTTTCCTGTACCTTCGGCTCTAAGCTTCATTAAAGTGATACCGACGTGTATGATTTTTTTTTTCTTTTTCCATATAGGTATATACTGACACTACTGGTACACAACATAACCACTAAGACTGACCAATATTATCAAAACAGTATATAGTGTATTGCTATATCACAGATTTTTGTTAACTTTCCCTTCGTGTACCTTTTTCTTATCCAAAGTAGCGGAAGCGCCGCTACATTTCGTATCAAGTAGCGAAACCAGTAACGTCACTACTTTTTCGAGCTAGTAACGGGAATAGGAGCACCGCTACTTTTTATTAGTAGCGTTCCCAGCATTGCAGACAGATAGCGGTTCATTGACTGACTGTCAGATCGAGAAAGAACAAATAAAAATGATATGCCAAAGAATAATTATTAAATGTTATCCATTTAAACCCAGAGACCCTACTACTGTATGTATCAATAAAGTCAAACATCAAAACAGCTAAGAAAATTACCGTACGCAACATCCTGGGTTCCCATTGTCGTCCCTAACACCTTTTCCTAAACGACTTATTATATTACTCTTTACTGTTCTCTTCAGTTCATTAATCCTTCCAATATCACCATACTCTCCATAATTACCGTACAAAAGGATATTAACCACCTATATCCAAGAATGAATCTCTAAGGAAGAGGTGTTAGGGAGCTTCCTTAACCGATGAAAATATAAGTCCTGGTAGTTATGAAGGATGAGATGGAGGGATGGAGTGGAGATAGATGAGGGAGGGAGGGAGTGGAGAGATATATGAGGGAGGGATGGAGTGGAGAGATATATGAGGGAGGGGAAGACCAAGGATGAAATGGAGGGGTGGAGTGGATATCTTGGGAATGGAAAATATAACAGGAAACGATGGAGATAGGAAATGGCAAGGTGAACAGAGAAGGAAAGGAAACTGGGAAATACCTGTGGAATTATGGAGTCATCTTGGGCCGCAGTTACTTCAGGAAAAAAAAAAAAAAAAGTGGTGTTCTTCCAGTACTAGGTCAGTCCAAAAACTTTATCTTCAATCATGATAGTTTCACAGTCGGAAATTTTTAGTGTTGGCTTTATTTCCTTCTCTCTCTCTCTCTCTCTCTCTCTCTCTCTCTCTCTCTCTCTCTCTCTCTTACTTAAGCTATCTCCCTCCATCTCTTCCTTTCTCTGGCCCCCAATTTTATTATCTACATCCTCTCTCTCTCTCTCTCTCTCTCTCTCTCTCTCTCTCTCTCTCTCTCTCTCTCTCTCTCTCTCTCTCTCTCTCAGGAACGTAGGAGACAGGGGCTAGACTGATCTCGACATTTAAGGCCAAGGTAACCAGTCTCACTCTACCCTGAGCGGCATTATGTGAGCAATAACCTCTAGCCATCTCTAAAACGTTTACGCCTTTAATGTTGAGATTATGGTAAGATTGGCAAGACACATTTTATCACTCTATTGGCCACACACATTGACTCTAGCTAAGGAGAGAGAGAGAGAGGGGGGGAGAGGGAGGGAAGGAGAGGAGAAACATATACGGTATACGAACCCAGAATGTGGAACCAACACGCCCCTTGGCCTTCATTTTATTTGTGTCTGGCTCCATTTACGTCTCCTGCACACACACACACACACACACACACACACACACACAAAGGCATCATATACCACGCATAAGAAGACAGACAGTGATAGATATACGACTAGGTAAGTTTATATATATATATATATATATATATATATATATATATATAGATAGATAGATAGATAGATAGATAGATAGATAGATAGATAGATATAGATATATATATAAACCAGTTGCAGCGCCTTAATCCACTAGTCCACCAGGCGTCCTTTGGTTCTATGATTACCACCCAGTGTACACGTTCAACAAAAATTTTGCTTCAGATCACCTTCAAACATTTCGTCCATCGTTTACAAAATTTGAAGACGGAAGTGTTGCAAAAAATTTTCCATTGATTTTTTCAACCCACTGTGCGCTTCATATAATAAAATTCCTTCATGCTGTATCATATTATTATCATTATTATTATTATTATTATCATTATTATTACTATTACTTACTGGTTATTATTTTCAAACACTTCATTCACTTTTTCAAAACGTGATGGTGATTTTTTTTTTTAGACAACATTTTGGGGTCCTGTATTTACAAAACGTGGCCATCTATAGTTTATTCACTTTAACTTAGCTGAGATTTTCTTCCTACGGCTCCATCCTTTCAAAAGCACATCTTCGTGACAAGCACCGTATTCTAGTGTTTGTCCTTTGCTATGGCTCAGCATTCGAGATGGAATGTGATTTTATGTGTAATGTGAACAGAGTGATGTTAGGAAGCTTGGAGAATCGAGACTGTAAAGATATAATAATAATAATAATAATAATATAAATTGTAGTAGTCGTAGTAGTAGTAGCAGCAGCAGTAGCAATATAGGAATATATAATAATGTTCCATCGTGGGCGTTCGTTCCACTCCTGATACCAATTGTTACAAATGTAGGATTCATTCCACTCCTGACGCCAGTTGTTATAACCTTAGGGATTCGTAGATACATCGAGAATGGCATGTATGCAGGCCAGGTGTTAATCAAAGGCAGATAACACTTCAAGTTTTTTCCTTCCAGGTACAGCTGACGTACTCTTGCAAAACAGTGATCATTATTTCTCACGTTAACTCTGTCCCTCACTCACATCTACTCGTTCACTGGCTAATTCTCACTGACTTTCAAATTAACTACTCTATTCTTCACTGATTACTCTCACTGTTTGACTTGCTCTGTCGTTCACTGATTACTCTCACTGTTTGACTTGCTCTGTCGTTCACTGATTACTCTCACTGTTTGACATAGTCACTGATTCACTGGCAAACAACACAACTCACTCGTGGCTGAATAAACTCCACTCTCTCTGACAGTCTTGGCCAACTCGAACTGCAAAACCTAAACTAAATTCACTCGGCAGCGGAACTGTCTTTAAACACTCTCACCTGCTCCCCACCCCTGGCTCCCCCTACTAGCATAGTCCAGAACACTCCAGCAAAGAACTCACGTTTTCTGATGCAACATTGCACATTCTAGATCCTAGGAGAAAACTGACAGTCTCCCACACAACACACTTAAATAAAAAATCTACAATAACAATAATGAGTAGAACTAATTCCTATACCGTAAGATACAACGAAAACAAAACAAGTGTCGAACTATTGCTCATAAGTTCCAGATGGCTGCGACAGAACACTTAATTTCTAGGTTCCCCACATCTCCAGACAAAACACCACCCAATGCCTACTGACGTAATGGTAATAAAGTAATTGTGTTTGAAGCAGAAAAGTAACACAGAATTGCCTGATAAAGCATAAAATCATCAATATAAATTTTCTGTAATTCATACACACACACACACACACACACACACACACACACACACACACACACACACACACACACACACACACACACACACACACACACACACACACACACACACACACACACACGCACGCGCGCGCAGTGAGATGAGAGGGGAGGGAGATTTTCACAGAACTTGGCATCGAAAAACTAGTTTCTCCTCCTTGGCCACACCTATGGGTTGGGCTGTTTTTTTTTTTTTTTTTTTTTTGTGCGAGTACGAAGGAACCAACGGCTAGGAGCCCGCAAACAATTTCAAGAAAAAAAAATACAAAAGTGATCCCAATTCAAGATCTCTTCATTTCGAGATGCCTGAACACACTGCGTTTGAAAGACTGGAGATCATGTGATGTAGGAAATACAAACAGAGGGAGACAGTTCCAGACCTGTTGCATAAAAGAAGGACTGGGAGTAACGGATAACTCTTGCATTAGAGAGTCGGACAGAAAAGGGATGAGAGTTTGTTGCTAGATGGGTGCTACGCGCCAGTCGTAGAGGTGGAGGGATGCAGGCAGACAGTTCAGAGGACAAGTGGCCATGGAAGCAGCAATAGAAAAAGAGGTAAAGAGGCAACAGTGCGGAGAAGAGACAGAGGTTGAAGGGAGCCAGTAAGTGGAGGAGTTAATGAGAAGAGCTGTATGTGGGGAGCCTCCCCACACATGAGTTTTACTCTACACAGGGGTGAATAAAACCCGTGTATAAAGTCAACAACTGTGCAGGGGTAAAGAATGTACGGAGTCGGCTTAGCACACATACTCTCTTAGAAGCTGATTTTTCAAGAGATGTAATATGATCTTTCCAAAACAAATCCCGAGTGAATGAAACCTCAAGCATGTTCAAGGATGATGCAGAATTGAGCTGGATATTATTAAACATTACTGGGTACTCCTGTGAAAGATTTTGTCGGGTTAATAGGTGTAAAAACTGAGTCTTTGATGCATTAAAAACAAGATTATTTTTATCCCAGTCAGAGATACGAACCAAGTCAGACATTAGGTGTGCCATAGCCACATCCCTTGTTGAAGTAACTGCTGGGATGGATTTTGCGGGAACTGAATGGAAAGGTGAAGGGTGGAACCATTAGCGTACGAGTGGATAGGGTTAGATGTACAGCTTAGATCATTGATGAATAAAAGGGAAAGTTGGAGATAAGAGCTCTGAGGAACACTGCTGATAGATGTAGAAGAACGATCGCCGTCTACAACGGCTATAGAACGACCAGAAAGGAAGCTGTAGATGAAGGCACAAATAGAAGGCTAGAAACCGTAAGAGGACAGTTTGGAAATTAAAGAATATGCCATACTCGATCGAAAGCCTTTGAGATGTCAAGTACGATGGCAAAGCTTTCGGCAAAGACCCGAATGGAGGATGACCAAGAATCTGAAAGGTAGGCGAGAAGATCGCCAGTGGAGCGTCCCTGACGGAACCCATACTGACGATCAGAAAGGTTGTGATAGGAAAGATGCTTTAAAATTTTTAATAGACTCGAAAACTTTCACATTACATTAACTGTGTGCGCGCACACACACGTAGTCTAGCCTAAGTGTCAAAGGAGACTTCTCAGCGCTTGTTCTGAGATTTAACCAGTACATTACGCCTCGCATTCTCTTATAAGCTATTCAGACATCGACAAAGTTAGCATTAATAACACTGAACAAGACACAGAGGTTGAATATCCAAAGTTAACTGTCACAGTAGAGGCGTTACAGATATCTATAGAATCAAATCAGACTACTTTTGTGTGTGTGTGTGTGTGTGTGTGTGTGTGTGTGTGTGTGTGTGTGTGTGTGTGTGTGTGTGTGCGTGCGTGCGTGCGTGCGTGCGTGCGTGCGTGTGTGTGTGTGTGTGTGTGTGTGTGTGTGTGTGTGTGTGTGTGTGTGTGTGTGTGTGTGCGCGCGCTCGACTCTGGGCATAGGCTTCACAGCCTGCTCCCAAGGCCCAGCAGTCCTACATATCATACACCTCTACATGTCACCACTTCTGCGCTAATACCCACCGTCCATATTGAATACATGCTAGGGCTGTTTCATACAGGACTGGCGTATTGGTATTAGCGGGGGTATTTTTACATGTCGGCAGGTCTTCTGGTAGATTGGTAAAGTCTGCTTTACATGAAATTCAAATCCTTAAACTGTTCCTTGCCCCAACGGGGGCATATATATATATATATATATATATATATATATATATATATATATATATATATATATATATATATATATATATATATATATAGATATAGATAGATAGATAGATAGATAGATATAGATTGATAGATAGATATAGATATATAGATATATATATCTATATATATATAGATATATATAGATCTATCTATCTATCTATCTATCTATATAGATAGATAGATAGATAGATAGATATAGATATATCTATGTATCTATCTATCTATATATATATATATATATATAATTTATATATATATATATATATACATATATATATATATATATATATATATATATATATATATAATATACATATATATACATATATATATATATATATATATATATATATATATATATATATATATATATATATACCTAGGCTGCTTCCCCCAAGGAAAGGGAGGTAGCCGAGACAGGACGACTCACTCTCCATTTACTCATCCATTCAAACACATTCATTCGCATCTTAGCCCCAAAGGGGAGAACGGACAGATCCTCACCGCATCACACCGCACAAGGGTCAACTGCGCAATGCAATCAGTGACATCCACAGCAGGGCCCGACAGCAGAACTGGTTTACCCCTGCCACATCATAACAGACCCATCCCCTTACCTGCACCTGACCTGACTAGCTGATCAGACCAAATGCGAGAGAATATCCCCTCAGGGCTGCGTCATCACTTATTCATTCACAATTTCTCTCCATTTATTTCTGTCACGCACAGCCACTCTTCCTTGCTCAACAGACATCCCTCTTGCATCCAGCGCTCTCTTCACACTGTCCATCCATCCTATTCGTGGTCTTCCTCTCAGTCTTACACCTCTCACATCAGATCTAGTTATCTTTTTCACCAATCGCTCATCATCCATTCTCTCCATATGCCCAAACCATTGCAACACCCTCTGCTCAACTCTACCAGCCATCTCCCGAACAACTCCAGTTCTCCTTCGCACCTCATCATTTCGCACTCGATCCATACGCGTCACTCCACACATACTCCCCAGACATCTCATCTCCATTACATTCAAACTTTTCCTCTCTGCTACACCCATATTCCATGTTTCAGCCCCATATAATGCAATCGGTACCACAACACCCTCATACAGCCTTCTCTTTACATCCATTCTAAGCGAACGACATTTAAACACTTTTTTCATTCCTCCCAGCACCTTTCCTACTTCATTTATTCTAAACTTCACTTCTGCATCTATTCTTCCATCCACAGCAACATGTGACCCTAGATATTTAAAACAATCTACCTCCTCAAGCAACTCACCATTCAAAACTATATTCATCCCCCTACCATCTATCAACCTCGTACACTTCATCACTTTACTCTTATTCTCATTTACTTTCAATTTCCTCCTTTCACACACCCTTCCAAACTCCTCTACCAACTGTCTCAATCTCTCCTCTGAATCAGTCACCAGTGCAGTATCATCTGCAAACAGCAGCTGCTTCAGATTCCACTCTCCTCCATCAACATTTACCAGACTCAGACCACCTAAAACTCTTGCATTCACCTCCCTTACAACACCATCCATGTAAATATTAAACAACCAAGGCGACATCACACATCCCTGTCGCAGCCCCACTCTCACGGGAAACCAATCACTCACAGCATTTCCCACTCTTACACACGCTCTACTATTTACATAAAAACTTTTCACCCCTTTTAGTAACCTACCATCAAGTCCATACAATCTTAAAACAGTCCACAAAGCCTCCCTATCAATTCCATCATACGCTTTCTCTAAATCCATAAATGCCCAAAACACATCCTTGCCTTTCGCTAAATACTTTTCACACACTTGTCTCACAGCAAACACCTGATCAACGCATCCCCTCCCTCTCCTAAAGCCACACTGCTCATCACTAATCACTCCCTCTGTACCCTCTCTAACTCTCATAATTAACACTCTACCATACACTTTACCTACAACACTCAACAGACTTATACCCCTAAAGCTAGTACATTCATACTTATCACCCTTGCCTTTATACAACGGGACCACACAAGCACTTGCCCAGTCAATTGGCACCATACCTTTCTCAAAGCACACATTCAATAATCTTACTAACCAGTAACAATAGTCACTCCACCACCCTTCAGGCATTCCACAGCACACCCATCCATACCTGCAGCTTTCCCTGTTTTCATCTCCTTTACTGCCTTCTCCACTTCCTCCTTCGTGATCAAAGAATCATTCAACTCTCCCAACACATTTATTCCTTGCACCCTTCTATCTCCCACAATCTCAGCCACCCTTTCCTCCTCTACATTTAACAATCTTTCAAAATACACTGCCCATCTCTTCCTTACTGCATCCATCTCAATTAACATCCTTCCATCCTCTGCTTTTACTCGTTCTTCCTTCCCAGACTCTCCCTTTCGCACCCTTTTCACCTCCTTCCAAAACATTTTCTTATTCTGTTGAAAATTCTCTGTCAGCCGCCTACCCCACCTCTCACCTGCTGCCACTTTAGCATCACGCACAGCCCTTCTCGCTCTATTCCTCTTTTCCTTATACCTTTCATATGACATCTCATCCTTCCTCTGCAGCCACACTTCATATGCACGTCTCTTCTCGGCCACAGCCATACTTACTTCCTCGCACCACCATTCACTTCCTTTTCTTACACCACCACCCACACGTCTCACACCACACACCTCTTCTGCATGCCCCACCACAGCACTCTTAAACAACTGCCATTCCTCCTCCACGCTGCCATTTTCCCGATCTTTCACTGCGTTCCACTCATCTTTCAATTTCTCCTGATACTCTATCTTTTTCTCTCTTTTATCCAACTCACTCACTTTCAAAACCTCCCTGCCACACCTAACCCTCCTAGCTCTCACCCATCTCTTACCTACTCTTAACTTTCCCTCCACCAGGTAGTGGTCAGACATACCTCCACCCTCCCCTCTCAGAACTCTCACATCCAACAATCTTCCTATTACATTCCTAGACACAACCACATAGTCCATCAAGGCTCTATCAACAACCCTTCCACCCTCCTGTCTCACCCATGTATACTTATAAATATCTTTCTTCTCAAACAGCGTATTCCCAATCACCATCTCTCGCTCAACACACATCGCTATCATTTGTTCCCCATTTTCATTTCTTCCAGGCACACCATGCACACCAACTACGCCTTCAACTGCTACATTTCCCACTCTAGCATTCAGATCTCCCATCATTACCACATTCACATTCGCTCCAAAACTCTGCAGACACTCATCAACATCATTCCAGAAAGACTCCCTCTCTTGTTCATCCCTTTCACTACCAGGCCCATATGCACTCACAAACACCCACAACTCACGTTCAAATTTCGCTTTCACCCACATCAGTCTCGATGACACCTCCTTCCATTCAATCACACACTGCTGTACTTCCGGACTCACTAACAAGGCCACACCTTCTCTTGCCCTTCCTCTATCAACACCTGACAATCTTCCATTCACACTTCCAAACATAGATTCCCCCTTCCCTTTCATCTTCGTTTCACTCAAAGCTAACACATCCAACTTTCTTCTCACAAACATTCTCCCAATCTCCTCCCTTTTAGCCTCAATTGTACTACATCCACGCACATTCATAGACCCAATCTTCAGGGTACGGGGATAACTCCATCCCCCATCCCTTTCTCTGGCCTGTCTCTTTTTAGGAACTAAAAAACAGAGGAGGGGGTCCCTAGTCCCCTCACCCCGCCCCTTTTAGTCGCCTTTTACGACACGCAGGGAATACGGTGGCAGTATTCTTCCTAACACAACCTGGCCGCAGAGTAGTGGTACCACCCCATAGTGCGGCCAGGTTGTGTCCCCCCCGCCTCAGGGATGATGGGTGGATGGATGGATATGGATATATATATATATACCGGTATATAAATATATAAATATATATATATATATATATATATATATATATATATATATATATATATATATATATATATATATATATATATATATATAGGTGGGGGCGCCCACCATCCACTCACTCAATGTAGTGCTGCTCTCGGGTGTCTGCCCTTTCCTCTCCTCCATCCTTGTTTCCTTCCATCTTCTGTCTTTTTTTACTTCATTCTTTTCTCTTCCTTCTGCCTACGGGTGACTTTACACTCCCTCTTCTGTCTTTCATTCCTTCATTCTTTCCTCTCCCTTCTGCCTGTGGGTGACTCTACACTGAGTGACAAGCCAAATGGTTTCCTGTACACCAGGAAACCATTTACTACGCTGGGTGGTAACTATATAACCAAATTTTGGCGCCTGGTGGTTTAGTGAGTAATTATTGTGCTCCAGTCGGATTGAACCGGTGAAGGTTTATATCCAAGGGGTGATTGGGGTTTATTGTTCATGTAATGCCACTCAGGGATGAATGAGGCTGGTCACTCTCATCTTCAACTGCCTAGCCTCGGGCTTCTACGCTCCTCATGGGGCAACGTAGGATTGGATGATGGGTGGATGGATGGATATATATATAATCAACCTTAACCCTCTCAATCTTGTGACATTCATTTTGTTTTCATCATCTCCAGACACATTCAGCAATGGATATATATATATATATATATATATATATATATATATATATATATATATATATATATATATATATGTGTGTGTGTGTGTGTGTGTGTGTGTGTGTGTGTGTGTATGTGTGTGTGTGTGTGTGTGTGTGTGTGTGTGTGTGTGTGTGTGTGTGTGTGTGTGTGTGTGTGTGTGTGTGTGTGTGTGTGTGTGTGTGTGTGTGTGTGTGTGTGTATAAAACGAAATAAAATAAACCACTGCTCCAAAACTGGACATATAGCAGTCATCTCTTAAGCAAGAATAAAATATTGTAGCCAGATTTACAGGTTACCTTTGAGACCTGAATCTCAAACCCGTCATTCTAATTAACTTCCATTATTGCTACACCATTAGGTGACCAAGGCCGACACATGCAAGCACACTGGAACCTTTATGAACTATACAATACTAAGGCATAATTTAATTCACCTGATGAAGAATCTTATAGTAATGTTAAGGAGGCTATATATTCATCCCCTTAGATTGCAAACCCTATACTAATGTGAGTAAAATCAGATACAGTGAGAGAATAGAGTATTTTGGACATATTTTAACTTTCCTTGCAACCACTAGACAACTTGCTTCATCTTAGGGCAGACAACTAGCAATCATGGGGTTAATGAAGGCAATGCATTAATCCCCCACACTGCAGTCTGTTCTATACTGATTAAAATCATCTAGAGATAGCACGGAAAGACTAAATACGAGTGAATTATTTGACATTTTTTTCTTGCAACCAATAGTCATGCCAGCAGCCCCATGCTGCTCAATCTCTGGCAACTTCCCTATCCAGTACCTTATCCCTACCGGCGCACTTTGAGACAAAGCCACAGTGGACGGCACCGTGTGACTTTTGGTTATTAACTAAGTTGTCAGAAAAACTTGCTGGGATCCATTTTCGAAGGGAACAGGACCTTGCCAGAAGGATAAATTCAGAACTGAAGAGTATACCTGTTTCTGAGTACTCGGAGTGCTTTAAGTGGATGACACGGCTCCAGAAATGTGTAAACCTTAGAGAAGAGTATGCTGAAGGAGTGTGAACTTCAATAAATGTGTATCTCTATTAATTTTGCTTTATTACCTTGTTGCCAAAACTTTTTGAACGCCCTTCGTACTACTGCTACTACAGTTCTTTTACACTAACGGCCTAGATTTCCTTCCTTTTGTATTTTATATCCCGTGGCTCGAAAGCAGAAAAAGACGACGGTTCTACATTCTTTCCAAAGCACTTGCAGCTAGCTTCAAATTTTCGTGTTATTCTTTTGTTACAAATCAGAATTCAAGATGGAAAGATTGTAATTATAGGCCGTTAGAGTTGAACCAGTGGCATTACTACTACTACTGCTACTACCACTGCGACAGTTACTAATACTACTACTACTGCTGCTGCTGCGGCTGCTACTTATACTACTAGTTACTACTACTACTGCTACTACCACTACTACTGCTACTACCACCACTACTATTACTACTACTATTAGTAGCAGTAGTAGTAGCAGCAGTCCTATATGCCTCATTCAGCATTAGTTAGTTAATCTTTAATACACCTGAAAAATTTAATTTCCATGGCCTCATATTTATGTTTATTAATCTTCATTCCGTTTCGTAGCTTTAGTTGTTTAACGAGAATTATTGTAATTCCGGGGAAACTTTCTCTTTCTCTCTCTCTCTCTCTCTCTCTCCTAACTAGCTCCCTCCCCACCTCCCATTTTCCCTGCTCTTCTCTCCCTTAGTTTTAAATTCAAGTTCAAATTCTCCTCCTCCCATAACCGAGAGGGGGACTGACACTCTATCCTGCTTTTCTATCCTTGTCCTTAGCTCGTAGAATAGTTTCATTAGTTATAACCTTCCCTACAGCAAATAATCCTCTCAAGTACCCCCCTCTCGCTTCACAAGGTCGGATGTAGAAATATCATTACAGTGAAAGAGTAATAACGAAGGCTTCTCATGGTGCATTTAAAAAAAAAAAAAAAAAAACGAAAAATATTTTTTTGTTTTCAGTGGCATTTTTCTTTTCCTTTTTTTTTTTTTTTTTTGGGGGGGGCACAATAAATTAAGTTTTAAGCGTTGACAAACAAAAGCAAGTGCAACCTCTTTTAATAGTCTTATTCCCATACAGTAAGTGGAAAGAATAACATGGATCAGTGCTTCACATATATCAACGTACAAACTAAACCAAGCCCTCACCGGAAGACATTGAGGGCCGTAAGTACAAAAATCCTAAAAACATAAGTAGTATCTAAAATTGTTTGTGTGCTGCTATCCTAACTTACACAGCCACCAACCACCTCACAGCCAAAGCAAAGATCATATAAAAGTGGCAAAATCAGAGAAACAAAATTATTACTGTGGTTAACATATGAAGATAGGAATAGTAAAATGATCTGCGTTTAGATGTCTAGGTAATTTTGTGTGTGTGTGTGTGTGTGTGTGTGTGTGTGTGTGTGTGTGTGTGTGTGTGTGTGTGTGTGTGTGTGTGTGTGTGTGTGTGTGTGTGTGTGTGCGTGTGTGTGTGTGTGTGTGTGTGTGTTTAGGAAGACCTTGAGACATGGAAAATTTTTACGTTTTTTTTCCTTTGTCCTTCCATCCAAAACAGATTTCAGTTACGACAGCTTTCTTTTCGTAACTAGTTTTCTTTTACGTTCATCCTGCAAAGATAATCCCAAATACCACAGGGAATCCACCGTAAAAAAAAAAAAACGAAAATACCATCTCTAATATGCATCTTTTGGAAACATAATCGGACGAGAATGCAGCCCAACCACAGTGCCAAACAGATTTCAGATTTTTGCTGCTGGCACGACACCCCATCCATTTATAACTTCCAGCTGGACTTGATGATGGAGACGAAGTACTCATCATCGTCTATGGACCTGCTCAGCCCGGCGTAGAACTCGTGGAACTCCTTTCTTGTCACCTGTGTCAATGAGGCAAAGTTTACTACCTAAAATCTCTCTCTCTCTCTCTGTCTGTCTCTCTCTCTCTCTCTCTCTCTCTCTCTCTCTCTCTCTCTCTCTCTCTCTCTCTCTCACTGGCTTTATTTTAACCAAACTTGGTGGAAATGTTGAGAGTCAGCCAATAGCTTGACCAACTGATTTTTAAGACAATAGGTCAAAGAGGCTAAGACAGTTTTTACCCGACTTAGACCCAAGTTGGTGGAAGCGCTGAAGGTAAGGCAAGAACAAAATTAATCGAATTTTTGAACAATCAGTTTTGAGGCGAGGAATATCGAGATCTGAATAATATATCATGGAGTAATGTATTAACTCTCTCTCTCTCTCTCTCTCTCCACAGAACACAAAATCATCCACGATGCAGACCCGTATTCTCGTAAGGTAAGGAAGCTCCCTAACGCCTTTTCCTTACCAGTTTATTTTTGCATGTGCCATTTTAATATTGCCCTTCTCTTATGTTGCAATCTGTGTTGATAATAAAAAGGAATATATGACAAGAGACTAGTAAGGTGTAAACATGCAAAATAAATCGCTAAGGAAGTGGCGTTAATATGCATCCTCTCCCTTCGAGAATACATGCTTATTACCTTATCAGAAATACGGAGAAAAAGAAATGAAAAAAAAAAAAAATCCACACCGTTCCATCCATTCATCTGCTACTCTCAAACATACTGATAAATTTGAGCAAAAACTTTAAAAGGAGGAGGCGAAAAATTATATATATACAGATAGATAGATATATAGATAGACAGATAGATAAATAGATAGATCCATACTTTGCCATCGACTGAGCAGCTAAAAAAAAGTAGAGGGAGAGAAGAGAAAGAATATGAGAGAGAGAGAGAGAGTCCATACCTTGCCATCGACGGACCCGCTACTCTCAAACATGGCGATGAATTTCTTGAGAAGTTCCTCCTCCGTCGCCTCGCCCCGCTGGACCTTGGGGTGGTTCTTCACGCTGTATTTCTTCTTCAGTTCTTCCAGCGTCACCACCCCGTCACCACTCGTGTCCAGGAGCTTGAACGCTTGGTCTAGCACGCCTCGCCTCGTCTCGTTGATCTCAGGCTGGAAATTGGGTGAGGTGAGATGGGCAGGGTACATGAGCAGACTTAAGATCGAGTCCCAGCCATAACTGTGATTTGTGTTCGTCTCGGCTGGTTGATCTCAGGCTGGAATTGGGCGAGGTGAGACGGGTAGGGTACTCAGGCAAACATATGATCGAGTCCCGGATTTGTGTTTTATAGAACTGGGGACATGGACCTGTTCTGCTCTTCCTTCTCTGGCCTACCATCCAAAACAGAACTATACATGGACCTATTCCACTCGTATCTTTCTCTGTGCTACCATCTAAAACAGAACTGGTGACACAGACCTCTTCTACTCTTCTTTCTCTGGCCTGCCATCCAAAACAGAACTATGCATGGCCCTATTGCACTCTTTTCTTTCTCTATGCTACCATCTAAAACAGAACTTAGTGACACAGACCTTTTCTACGCGTTTCTTTCTCTGTCGTACCATCCAAATAGACATGGACCTCTTCTACTTTCCCATGTTCTTCCATCCAAAACAGAATAGCCATATTCTTAAATAATGGACAAAATTATATTAGTCAGATGTATCCAATAAGAAACTCCTAGGCAAGAGGTGTTAGGGAGCTTATTTAACTGAGGAGAATACGACCCTTACTCTTAACTAAGGTAATCTAAGCAACATTAAGTATCCCAAATTACAGACTAATCAGATCTATGCCACCACGTGAAGGCGGCCCTCTCTACCTCCCCACTGCATCATATACCAATGCAATATCGTCAACGTGCATCACACTATCAGGCATACTAACGATTTCATGTTGGCAAGCTACTCTCTCTCTCTCTCTCTCTCTCAAACGCCTATCTTACTCTCAGCGTCTCCAGAAATTCATTGTAGTTAATGCCACTCAACCTTCAGTCTAACTCGAATCTACCTTCAATCTAACTCCAATCTACTTCTAACTCCAAGCAAACGCCAATCTAACTAGTCTAACTCCAATCTAACTTACTCTCAGCGTTTCCAGGAATTCCTCGTAGTTGATGCCCGCCTGCCCGTCTTTCTCGAAGGCCTTGAAGAGCTTGTCAATATCCTCGTCTGTGAAATTCAAACCGAAGTGCGCCACCCCGTTCTTCATCTCTTCCTTGGACAGCGTGAACGAACGGTCCTTGTCCATACGCCGGAACAGTCTGAGAAAAATAGGGAATGGATTTTTTATTTATTTATATTATTTAGTTGTTTGTTATTGTATTTAGTGTTTTTGTGGTAGGTGGGGGCGCCCATCATCCACTCACTCAATGTAGAGGTGCCATATGATCTCTACACTGAGTGACAAGCCAAATGATTTCCTGTACCCAGGAAACCATTTACTACGCTGGGTGGTAACCATATAACCGGGGTTTCTGGCAGGGTTAAGTGTCCCCCAGATTCCCCTATCCAAAATCACTTAATCATGGCAGTTGTTTCAGAGAGCCTCGGAGGGCCCAATACCTGCCCAGGGCCCCAACCAAATGGGCAGACTCGCGTGGCCATGTGGAATGTGAGGTGTGAATGAGGAGAGCAAGAGGGTGGAAGTGGTGAATGTGTTTAAGAGTGCGAGATATGCCGTGATGGGATTGTGTGGAACGAAGATGAAAGGGTGTGAAGTGGAGGAGTGGGAGGGTGTGAAATGTGTAAGATCGGGAATGAATGGGCGAGGAAGATGCAAGGAAGGAGTTGCTTTGTTGATGAATGAGGTGTGGCAAAGTGGAATGAGAGACTACAAATGTGTCAGCTCGAGGTGTATGTATGTCAAGTTCAAGTTTGAGAAGGTGAAAGTGGCAGTGATTGTAGCGTATGCACCGTGTGAGGACAGGAGTGAGAGAAAGAAAGACAGGTTATGGGATGAGCTGGGTGAAGTAGTGGGAGAAACGCCCAGGAGCTATAAAGTGATTGTGATGGGGGATATGAATGGAAGAGTAGGCACTGGTCCTGAGGATAACATAATGGGTTGCTATGGAGTACCAGGAGAAAATGATAATCGGAAGAAACTAAAGGATATGTGTCAGGAGAGGAGGTTGTGCATCTGTAAATAGTATTTCAAACACAGAGATGCACATAAATATACATAGTATAGAGGGAACGGGGATCGTGTTGAATGAAGCCTGATTGATTACATGCTCGTTGAGAGGTCGATGATGGGAATGGTTGTTGATACGAGGGCTGTGAGAGGATGATGTGGAGGTCTGTCAGATCATATGATTGTGATATGCAAGATCAAGCTGAGAGGAGTGAGGTGGATCAGGAGAGAAAGAAGCAGTCAGGGAGAAAGACTGAAAGTTGAGAGGCTAAGGATCAAAGAAATGACAGATGAATACAGGACCAAAGTAGAGGACGAGTTAGTCCTGAATTGGAATGAAATGGATCTGGACAGACTGTGGAATGCATATAGGGATTGCTTAGTTAAGAATGCTAAAGCGGTGTGTGGTGTGGCAAAAGTAACAACAAAGAAGAAAGGTATGGCATGGTGGGATGAGGAGGTAAAGAGAGCGGTGGAGGAAAAGAGGAAGAAGTGGCTAAAGTGGTTACAGGATAGGGATTCAGTTGAAATAAGAACTGAATATGTTGAAAGCAAGAAGCACGTAAAGAGACTAGTGAAGAGGAAAAAGAAGGAGGTAAATGAGGATCTAGGAAGAAAAATGAATGCTAACTACTCTGAAAATAGAAAGTTATTCTGGAAAGAGGTGCGGAAGTGTAGAAGTGAAAGCGGAAAGAAATGGGATGGTGTGAAGGATGCAGGTGGTAGATTATTAACCCATGGAAATTAAGTAAGGACCAGATGGAAAGAATATTTTAAAAGCCTGATGAATGGGGATAGAGAAAGCAGAGCAGCTGTAAACATGATTGGTTTTTGGGGTGTGCAGAGAAGGAATGCAGTGCCAGGAGACGTGACATTTGCACAGGTGAAGAGTGCTGTGAAGCGGCTGAAAAATGGGAAAGTAGCTGGGGTGATGAGGTGTATGCAGAGATGCTTAAATGTAGTAAAGAGAATGGAATGAAGTGCTTGTTGGAGATATGTAAGAAGGCATGGATGAGTGAAACTGTGCCTGCAGAGCTGAAAAAGGCTGTAATTGTACCCCTGTACAAAAATAAAGGTGAACGAAGTGAGTGCAAGAATTATCGTGGCATAAGCTTACTAAGTGTGGTAGGGAAGGTATATGGAAGAATTATTATAGGGAAAGTAAAAGAGATATCAGAAGTCCTAGTGAGTGATGAACAAGGTGGCTTTAGGAGTGACAGAGGATGTGTGGACCAAATATTTGCAGTGAGACAGATAGTAAAGAAGTCTTGTGAGAAGGACCATAAGGTGTTTATGGCATTCATGGATCTGGAAAAAGCATATGACAAAGTGGACAGAGAAGGTCTGTGGAAAGTTTTGCGCATGTACGGTGTAGAGGGTAAGCTGCTAGGAGCCGTCAAGGGTTTTTATGACGGTAGTGAAGCATGTGTCAGGGTTAATGGGCATCTAAGTGAATGGTTCATAATCAGTGTGGGCGTGCGACAAGATTGTGTGATGTCCCCATGGTTGTTCAATGTATACATGGACGAGGTGATGAGAGAAGTGAAAACACGAGTAATGGATAGAGGGATGGCATTGGTAATGAATGGTGATAGATGGAATATCTCAAATTTGTTGTATGCTGATGATGCAGTACTGCCTGCAAGTACCGGACAAGAACTTGGTAAGCTAGTGCAGAGTTTTGCTGATGTCTGTAAGCGTCGTTCCTTGAGAGTAAATGTAGAAATTAATAAAGTGATGGTTAATGAGAGAGAAGGTGACTCCCAGTGCAATGTAACAGTGAATGGAGAAAGAGTGGAATTAGGGAGAGAGTTCAAATACCTAGGTACGGTACAGTGATAGAAAAGAGAGGAAAATGTGCAAAAGAAGTTGAAAGTAGAGTGACACAAGGAAGAAAAGTAGCTGGTGCAATGAAGGCCTTGATAAGAAAAAGAGGTTTGAGTGTTGCAGCTGCACGAGGCTTACATGAAGGAGTGTTAGTGTCAACTTCAACATATGGATGTGAGACTATGGTATGGCATGAAAATGAAAAGTCAAGAGTAAGAGCAGTGGAGATGGGACTGCTGAGGAATGTATGTGGGATACAGAGGGTGGATAGGATACGAAATAATGTGATTCGTGAAACATGCGGAGTGAGGAAGTCGGTGGACACCTGAATTGCAGAGAGTGTACTGATATGGTATGATCATGTGGAGAGAATGGATAACAATAGAGTGGTGAAGAAGGTATATCTGAGCGAATTCGAAGGAGGGAGGAGGCGAGGTAGGCCAAGGAGAAGGTGGAGAGATATGGTGGATGAATGTGTGAGGAAGAGAGGTTTGGAAGTCGATGAGGCTAGGGAACTGACAGGAAATCGAGCTGGCTGGATAAATTTTGTGAGAAGTGCATGATCAGGGATCTTGGCACCCCTTTTTAACGTGGCAGCGTCTGGACTGACTCTGTCGGATATGATTATGTGAAGCTACAGAACGTGGTGAATGTTTTTGGCGTATCCGATAGAGCCAGGATTCCGGAAGTTTGAATGATGAGTGAATGGAAGCATGGCCCATTGGACTGGGCAATTTTGGGCTGTCTAGACATTGCTACTCCTCACCCTGCCCTTGGGTGGGAAAGGAGGTCCGGATGATGATGATGATGATGTTTTTAGTGGGACGAAATGATGTGTAATAGATTTCTCCCACATCCACTTGCATTACTATCCCAATCCCCACTCCCACACTCACTTCCAGCCCCACTCCCACTGCCATTCCACTCCCATCCCCATTGCCATCCCCACTCCCACTGCCATTCCACTCCCATTCCCATTACCATCCCCACTCCCACTGCCATTCCACTCCCACACCCATTACCATCCCCACTCCCACTGCCATTCCACTCCCATCCCCATTACCATCCCCACTCCCACTGCCATTCCACTCCCATTCCCATTACCATCCCCACTCCCACTGCCATTCCACTCCCACACCCATTACCATCCCCACTCCCACTGCCATTCCACTCCCATCCCCATTACCATCCCCACTCCCACTGCCATTCCACTCCCATCCCCATTACCATCCCCGCTCCCACTGCCATTCCACTCCCATCCCCATTACCATCCCCACTCCCACTGCCATTCCACTCCCATCCCCATTACCATCCCCACTCTCACACCATCCCCATCCCTCACCCCAACACTCACTCACACACTCTCACCCATTACTACCCCCACCCCCACTGCCACCCCCATTCCCCCACTCACTCCCACACCCACTTCCACCACCATTCCCACTCCCACTCCACTCTCACTCACCTGCCCAGCGCCAGGACCCCAGAGTAACCCTTGGACAGACAGAAGTGGCGAAGTTTCTCGAGCGGGTCAGTAGCCTCCGCCATCTTTGCCTCCGACTTCAACTTCAGCTGCGCCTCTGCCATGATCCTGGAGGCGGAAAACAGACAGATAGATAAATAGATAGACAGATAGATATATAATGATAGATAGATAGATAGAGACAGAGATAAATATATAGATAGATAAATAAATATAAATAGTAATAGGCAGATAAACAGACAGGCGAGACAAGTACAGAGATAGGTAGATAGACAGTGATTAACTAACTGATAGATAGACAGTGACTGATAAAGATAGATAGATAGTGAAGTAGATAAAGTGCAGGATAGGTCCATATATTACGCCTACCACTTCCCTCGTGCTCCGGGGACGGCTGAGGCCCGTATTCTCGTCGGTTAAGGAAGGTCCCTAACACCTCTTCCTTAGCGACTTATTTTTGGTTACAACTGGAGGGGGAGACCGAGGATGAGGTGGAGGGATGGAGCGGAGAGGTATATACAGGAGGGGAGAGTGAGTTGGGGGGAGGGCAGTCAAATGGTGGGTGACAGCGACTTGGAGGCGTTTTGTCTACGGCCACCCTTTGCGGGATTGGGCGTCAGGCTATAGATAGATAGGGATAGATGTTATATATGCAAGAGTATGATAACACTGGAACGGTTTATGTAACACAAAAGAGGGCAGTAAGGCACAAAATAAACAAAATAAATCAATTAGGAAAAGGTGTTAGGAAGTTTCCTCAAACGACCAGGATCCGACTTTTGGTATTGCCAGTGTCTACCCTGCACCATGCTTTATAACTCTCTCTCTCTCTCTCTCTCTCTCTCTCTCTCTCTCTCTCTCTTCATGCTTTTGAACTCAACTACGTGGAACGGTTGAGTCAGGACGAGAGAGAGAGAGAGAGAGAAACACACACACACACACACACACACACACACACACGGGGGGAACGGGAAATCATGAAGGGGATAGGAGGGAGGGAGAGGAGAGGAAGAAGATAAGGGAGAGAGAGAGACAAGGCAAGAGGGGAAAGTGTTAATAGAGAGAGAGAGAGAGAGAGAGAGAGAACCACGGATATACTGGATCCGGAGAACACTGACTACCTGATTTACCCCTCAAGTCCTATTAAGTATTTCGACGATTTCGTCCTTCCTACCAACAGGCGATTTAGCCAGACGGACCTAGTGTGGGGGGGGGTAAAAATCCCTCATCTTTCCTTCCCTATCTAGATAAATCCTTCTGAAGGTACGTGGAAGGGTATAAATCCTGCATCTGAAATCCGCCACATCAATAAATCCCTACCTCTAAAAGTACCATCTTTAAAAAAAAAAAAAAAAAAAATCGGACTGGGGGAGTCTATATGGCAGGGTTAACAGACTCGAGTTCCTTTTGACCTTGAGGCACGCCTGTCTGCGGCTTAGTTTCCACGGATGTCATGGCGTTTTTTTTTATTATTATTATTATTATTATCATTATTTTTTTACCTGCCAAAATACTCAACCCCTCTCAGCTCAGTGTATTGCCAAGCGTATAGTCAGACTGGAAGGCAGAACTGACTATTATTTGCTTTAAACTGGTCCAGATTTTCGTCCTTTTGCAACTCATTTTATGTAGGTCAAAGAAGGCGGAATAAAAACTTCGTGACTAGCATCATATTCCGGTGTTCATCTAGGCTACTGTTACATCTCAGCATCCAAGACTGAGGGAAGCCAGTAATAAAAGCAGCGCAGTAACCAACGAGACTCATTCATACCTCTTAAACGAAACTAATTAAAATTCCATGCGATCACAATTTCATACTCTGAATCGGGACGCACAAACGCACTGACTGTCTGTCGTAACACGGGTTTTGATATGCAGGAGGAACAGGCTGTTGAATCCTCCCCTTTGTCCTGACGAAAATTACTTTTGGTTATTAAGTTTTCTGCAAGATGATCAAGAAAAGGAGTGCGAAATTTTCCATTGTCTAGTTCCAGTAAAAACATACGTAAGTTACGACGGGGAATTAAATGTAAATAATATCTCAAACAATACGGTCTGCGAAACGTCATCCATGCACATACCGCCTGTTACACACTATGAATAAAACATGCGACATTGTGCGTAATTTACGTTGCAAATGCAGTTTTCCATAACGCGTACTGATAACACCAACTAACAAATGTAAAAACACTGCTTACCTTGCGCCTGGTGAGAAGTCTTTCTAAAGGTGAAGATAGAGATACGTGTAGTCGTGTTGGTGGCTGGGAGAGACTGGAGGCTAACGTAACGCACTAAAGCAGCTGCCACACACACAGACCCAGAGCATATTTGGGATCGAATACAGACCCTCCCACACTTTATTTCCCAAGAAGATGACGAAAAGTGAGATAGTTAAAAGTCAGTTGTGGGTGAGAGACAGTTAAAGGTTACCTAAATCTTCTCATGATGTCACCATTTTCTCCCTCACTTATTAGCTTATTTCTCGTATATTTGGTATGAGGGTGGATTTAATATTCATGCCAGGAAAACCAGAGCTATTAATATGAATGGTCAATGAAACACACTAGCTATGTATGGGGTATTTGTCTAACGAACACGTAACACCATTTGATCGCCAGTAGCAATGGTATGGCAGCCCTCCCCGATTGCAATGATTCCGATTTCCGAACAAGACGAAGTTGAACGAAAATAGCAGAAGTCTCTCATTCACGATTTGTGTTATTAGCCTGACAAACTTTACGGATATTTTCGAGAAAATGATTTTGTTGTAGTTTGTGCTTTTCTGTTTTTGGCAGGCAGTTTCAAAGAGTGTACACGCTGTCACATCAAGCAGGTGTAAGTGTAACACACCCCTCCCCTTTTCTACCTCCTATCCCGATGACTCACGGCCGCACCCTTGGCCGTACCTACCTCTCTCTTCCTCTCTGATTCAGCGATGCGGCAGGACGTATGACCAGACTGAAATATTTACTGTTATAAAGGTATACAGAGTACACCAAAACAACTCCATTAAATCCATCTTTAGTCTAATAATCCACGGCATGGCCACTTCTCACTGTCATATAATTTTGAACAGTACCTCGAATGCATGAAACTGTTTCAGAAACAGCCCACTTAGCCTTTTTTTTTTTTTTTAAGAGGGAGAACTCACACCAGTTTTACTCTGGCATCACGATTTTCCTCCAGTTCATCACATTCAATTACATTATCAGCTGCTGGTGCATTGTCGTTGGCGTTTGCTGACACTGGTCACTGCGTTCTTTTTCATTCCTGACAAATGCTACCCGCACCGCGCCAACAGTAGCCTACTGCCATCAATGTTCGTTTCTCGTGTTAGGGATTGTTCCTGCCATTCACCGTCACTCTCCGAGGACGAGAGACTATCACAGGTGTCAGTCTGTCCCATGAGGCTGTAGGTGTGATCAGAAGGACGAGGCCCTTGGCCGCTCCGCGTATAGGATGACGGCCATGTGTTGGCATGGCAGGCAGCACGTGCACCCCCACAGCCTACGACCTCCCAGCAGGCATTGCCGTACTGACCGTGAACAGGTACAGCCAGTAAATGGACCTCCCAAACATTGGTCGTTGGCAGAGGTGGTTGTCGTGATACTAAGGGGCTGCAATGTATTATGAGGCCTAACATTGTGTATCCAGCTCAAAAACACCAGTATGCTACAGTACACTTCCATGCCAGATACCTCCTTCTGCTATAGCGGTAGCAGGTCAGGCTCAAAAACACCGTGCAACCCTCCTGTGTCTCTGTGTCATGATGAATAATGTCCCTGGAATCTCCCCCTCTAAGAGTGCAATAAACTGTAGTCTCGGATCTTTCCCAACCATTCGTCTCTTCATGCACAGGACATTTTCTGGAGGTTCAAGATTCCCCACCGCCCAACAGACAGGAACATAATACCCCTGGTCATCACCATCCAGACATGATGGAATGAGATACTAACCAAAATATGCCCAGCTGAATCACCCAAGTCATACGAGTATACTGAGAAAATACCGCACCGTCATTTCCTTTCATCTCTCTTCTGGACAAACATTTAATACTCCGAATTAATCGTGTTCCCCCCCCCCCCTCTCTCTCTCCAAAGACTGAAAAAAGAAATTTCTCCCCAAAGTTAACAGACAAGATAATATTATGGCTCCACATCCTCTTTATAGAACTCTTTTGTGATTAGCGCCATAATCTAGCCCAAATTTCTTGTTACATTAGAGCATTTAAGATGAAAATGTGAAAATTTCAGGCAAGTTAAGGAGTAAGTTGTTGTTGCTCTACCTTGGTCAGTCTGGGCAAGCAGACCTATCTACCACAAGCAAGCAGCTACCTCTCAGTGGCAGACAGAGCCTTGCAAAGGTCAGAATGGGATCCTTCCACATGTCAAGGAGCAGAGAAAAGGAGGAGACATAATCCCCAAGAGGATGAGCTGTGTATAGGAGGTATGGGTTAGTAGTAGTTTCAAACTAGACTTGGTAAATACTCACATAGGTGAGGTCCCTGCCTGCAGTGTTGTACATAGCCAGCTACTAGGCCTTGGCCCCACGTCACTTCCGTAATAAACCCTCCCAGGACGAAAGTAACCACCCACCTACAACCTTATAAGCGTCATTATCCAGACCTTTCCCACACTTAAAAGTGGAGTGAGGTAGGGTCCAGAGAACTAGAAAAAATAAATGGATACAATGAGCTACTAACCACATGTTTATGCTTTAAAAAGCATGAATTTTTTATGCATTAAGCAACTCAGTTGAGCAAACAGGTTCACTACCCCCTGCCCCTCCCACTGGCCAGATAATATCCTGTTGACTCACTGCATGAGGGTGATGATCGGAAGATATGAACTGTAATGTATTCAGGGCAGTTTACACCAGTTGATGTTACGTCCTGATACACAGAGCACATGCAGAGGGTGTAAAGGTCATATTGAAGGTGGCATAGACTTCTTAGCACTTTTTATGAATTTTCTTCGTAGATTTCACATTAATATTGGATTGTATTCTATTTATCTTTCTAATTTCAACATAATTTGGATCAATGCCATCATGAAGATTATTCTATCTATCTATTGCCAGACGCTTTAATCCCGTACGGGGTGGCCACAAACAAATCGCCTCCATGTCAACCTGTCCCCCGCCATTTCACTGGCCTGCTTCCAACTCACACCCCCCTCTCTTATATACCTCTCCACTCCATCCCTCCATCTCATCCTTGGCCTCCCCCTCCCTCTCCCCTCCACCACCTCACTTACATACACTCTCCTCGTCAGTCTTTCACCCTCCATCCTCTCCACATGGCCAAACCACCTCAGTGTGTTCCTCCTAATGCTTCCTATCACATCCACATCCACACCACAACGCTCCTTTATATCCTCATTTGTCAGCCTGTCTCTCCATGTGACTCCTCAGGCTCCTCTTAAATAACTCATTTCCACTCCACTCACTCTTGACTTGTGTCCTTCCAACAACGTCCAAGCTTCACTTCCATACGCTAGAGTTGGTATCACGATACTGTCATGTAGTAACTTTTTCACTTCCATGCTCACTTCCCTGTTTCTTATCACTGCTTTCAAGGAACCAGCAACCTTTCTTCCTTGTTGTACCCTTTCAAACACTTCACCTGCCAAACTTCCATCCTTACTCATCACACTACCCAAGTACTTAAACATACTTACATTTTCCATTTCCTCACAATCCAACCTCATTGCACATTCACTAAATTCACCTCCCTCAAAGACCATCACTTTACTTTTCCCTACATTCACCTTTAGATTCCGTTTCTTACACACTCTCCCAAACTCATCCACCAAGTCTTGCAGCTCCCCTTCATCTTCACTCAACAACACAGTATCATTTGCAAACAACAGTACAGGGAGTTTCCAAACACTACCCTCTCTCACTAGGGCCACTCCAACATCCACTGCCCTACCTTGTATCTTTTTTATTACCCCATCCATGAACAGACAGAACAACCATGGAGACATGACACATCCCTGTTTCAACCCAACCTTCAAAGAGAAAAATTCATTCCGTTCACCATCCACAAGCACTGCGCCTTAGCACCCTCATACGTACTCTTCACAGCATTCAACAACTTCCCATCTACTCCATATACTCTTAATACTTTCCACAATTCTTGGCTATCCACCCTGTCATATGCTTTCTCCAGATCCATGAAGGCCGCATACAACTTCTTTCCCTTCTCCAGACTCTTTTTCACTAAAGATCTAAGAATGAATATCTGATCTACACAACCTCTTCCCTTCCTAAAACCTCCCTGTTCTTCAACTAATTCCTCTGTTATTTCCCTAACTCTGTCATTAAGTATCCTACCATACACTTTTCCTATTACACAAAGATGACAAATGCCTCTATGATTACCACACATTTTCTTTTCCCCTTTTCCTTTGTACAAGGAAATAATTATACCTGACTTCCAATCCTCCGGGACTCTACCTTCCTCCCAGGCCAATCTGCACATCTTCCACATCCATTCTACTACTATCTCTCCCCCATACTTCAGCATTTCACCACACACTCCATCAATTCCTGGGGCTTTCCCCAATTTAACTTTCTTCATTGCTTCCACAACTTCTATCCTACTGATTTCTTCCTGTCTTCTCACATCCCTCCTTCTCCCAGCCATTCCCCAGCCACTTATACTCACATTACTTCCATAATCTATGTTCAGCAATTCCTTAAAGTGTTCTCTCCATCTGCTCACTTTTTCTCCCTTCACTAGTAATCTGCCATTTTTATCTTTCACTCCTCTACTAACTTCACTGCCACCCTGTCTTACTCTCTTCACCTCTCTCCACAACATTTTCTTACAGTCCTTCCACTTTACACTCAAATTCCTTCCAAATTCCTCATCCAGTCTCTTCTTACTCTCTCTTACTAACCTTTTCACCTCTTTCTACATATAACACTCTCTTCTGCCTCTCAACTTCTTCCACGCCCCTATTTCTCATCCATTCATTGTATGCTTTCTTCTTTTGTGCCACAGCTTGTCTCACCTCTTCATTCCACCATGCTGTTCCTTGCATCCCCTTCCGTCTACTCTTCACCCCACACACCACATCACATGCTGCACATATTACTGAGGTGTTATGTGCAGACCAAATAACTGAGGAATGTTTCAAATATAGTAAATGTGCAAGTGGCTATGCTTGTGAGGTGAAGCCAGCAGCAATGAGCTTATACTTTTGAGGGCCCTGGGCAATAGAATTACATGGGGCCCTCCAGTATAACCTGTGATTTTTATATCCTGACATTAAAAATACCAGCAACTTTTCAACAGAACCACCCAGGTTCTAAAGTATTTTTACTTAATCGTGATTTTAGTGAAAGAATAGACTAAAATTGTATTAAAATATCTTTCATTAATATTATGATAATAACCTTCCCTTTGTAAGGGTGGCTTTGGGGGGTTGCCCTATTTGCTCATCCCCAAAGCCACCACTGGAAGCCAGGATTCCAAAGGCTTGAGTATCTGAATGCTTGTAACCCATTTCATTGGGCATGCTATTGTTAGTTCTCCCACTTTTATGCTTTCTGTCTGTTTCTTGATCCTGCCTCCTTCCATCAGGATGATGCTGATAGTCATGATAATGATCTTCACCTTAAGTCTTCATTAAAAATTTAGTTTTGCAGTGATGCCTCCTTATCAAATTTTCCTTTTTCAGATTGCATTGTGGTGTGCATGTGGATGCTATAGGAAGCGTTAGGAGAAACACACTGATGTGGTTTGGACATGTGGAGAGGATGGAGAGCGACAGACTGATGAGAAGAATGTATGTGAGTGAGGTGGAAGGGGGGAGAGGGAAGGGGAGGCCAAGGATGATAGAGAGGGATGGAATGGAGAGGTATATGAGAGAGGAGAGTGTGAGCTGGGAGCAGGGCAATGAAATGGCGGGGGACAGGGTGACATGGAGGCGATTTGTTTGTGGCCACCCCTTACGGGATTAAGGCGTCTGGCAATAGATAGATAGATTGCAAAATCTTTACCATAAATAAATCACACCTGTTAATCATTTAATTTCAAAAGGCATTGTATATGCTTGCATGGGACATCCTTGTTCATCAGCTGGCAGCTCTCCATGCAGCAGAGTTTTGAAAGACTCTGTTCAATCCCTTAACCCTGAGGTCATTTTGTAGGACTTTCTGAGTTCTTAGATCTACCTCTTGGTGCTTTACCCTTCACATTCACATTCATATATGCTTTCACCCAGTGCTTATCCTCCACTTTCTCACCAAGTCCAAATACCATCTTTTATGCATCACAACACCAGTGATTTTCACTTCCAGCCATCTTTCAGCTGCTCAATTGCAATTCTGCCTTTTGCAGTTATCACTCGGGGAAGCGTTACATATCCACCTAGCCATCCTCATCTCTAAACTCAAACCTGTGAGCATCATCTCCCCTTGCAGTCCAAGTTTCATCACCATAAAGCATTACCCTGCTCACACATGCAGCATACAATTTCCCCTAGTGTTAGGGGCAATTCTTCACCCACTCACTTGATGTAGTGCTGCTCTTGGGTGACTACCCTCCCCTCTCTGCCTTCCTTTTTTCCTTCATTCTTTTCCTTGTCTATGGATAACTACAGTCAGTGACAGGCCAAATGGTTCCCTGTATACCAGGAAACCATTTACTATGCTACGTGGTAACCATATAACCACGTAATGGCGCCTGGTATTAAGGCGCTCCAATCGAATTGGGCCTAGGCAAGTTTATATCCAAAGGGTGGTTGGGGTTATTGTTCACATAATGCCACCCAGGGATGAGTGAGGTTGGTCACTCTCATCTTAAACATCAAGAACAACTTGCCTGGCCTATCCTGATTTATTTAGCCCTCTCTCTATGTTAACCCCTAAACACTGCACTAGAAACATACCACATCCTGCAGCCTAACTCTCAATGCCACCATCCTGTGTACCCCTTAGTTGCAAGCATTATATAACCAAACAGGTCCTAACACCTTTCTAACAGTTCATGATCACAAACCCTCCACTACCCATGCTGCCATCCACTCAAATGATCTCTTTCATTTTATCTATGTTTATATTTACCAATAATACAGAAAGTACTTAAAGACCATACAATAACCAATATCTCAACTTATTTATCTCTCGCAGCACTGTATACACCTGTATATGCACAAGTAATTTCAAAGGCTTAGTATATGGGCTGCTTATTGCAAAATTTTATTTATTTTAATAAAAGCAAAACTTTAAACTAAGGTACTAGGAAAATGTAACATTTAATATTGTACAGAGACAAAACTAGACATACAGTAATTACAGATTTCAGTATATACATTTGTAACTCTTAGGATAATCTGATTATCTGTGATGACACATCACAATCTAGTCCTCAGGTCATACCCAGGATTACAATATACTGTACAAAGTAACATTCTCCTTATAAGAATTTTGCTGTAGTAACTTCCAATGCTGGGAATTAGAGAAATATTATATATAATAAATATATATACTGCTTAACAGTTTATATAGCCTAGCAGCAAACCCCCCCATAACTTCTAGCAATAAGTAGAGCACTATGGGGCAGTGCACTAAATAACCCCACTGGGCTGAGATGTATCATCCTGTTTACTCTCCAGTGAGAAGGGCGGGATGCGGCAGTCAAATGTGAAACCATCTTCTCTCTCCATGCGGAAGGTGCCCCTGTGGTAGGAAATAATATCCTTAAACACCCGCGACCTGATGATTTTATGCACTCTTCCAAGAAGCAGCTTCCATCACCTAGTCATGGAATATCACCAACATCAACACAACACCTCTCTATAACAAATGGGGTGAGGCAGAGTCCAGAAATATTAAAATAAAACACACAACACAGCTAAAGACAGTACCCAGTGAACTGGATAAGAATCTACTCACTTATCACTTAGCTAGCTATGTCCCAAGTTTCGCCCAAACTGGATCAAGCAATCACAGGATGATGCCAAACCCAGAACTCTGACTCTGACCAATGAACTGGCTCTTTGATTTGAAATTGCTCTTCCATTTGATATGAATGGAGGAGTGGGCACTGATTTGACAAACTGTATTATTTCTTCCTATATCCACACCCAAACCACATGCCAATTTTTTTCAAAATCGGATAAGGATTTCATGGGATATTTTAGCAGAGATATATACAAAGAACTGGAACCAATCACAATAGCTACACCTTTGGAGTTATTAATATACAAAGAACTGGAACCAATCACAATAGCTACACCTTTGGAGTTATTATTGACTAGAACACCTTTAAAGACCCCAAAATACAGGCCCAGGTGATGAATGCCCATACTTGACACACACAAAGTGCAGCGGCTGTGTGCAGTTACAAAGCTCTTACGCATCAAATCACCATCAAACATATAGAACATTCCACAAGAAAAACAGGTACACAAGAACCAGAAATAGGAAAAAGATATTATATAAAAATTATCAACAAAGTGCATAGTAAAATGGGATACTCAAGCCAGGTCTAAAAACTACCCTACAAGACCAAGAATGAAACTAAACTTTCTAATATAATGACAACAGAACATCAGACAAACATTTATGCTAACTTCCTACAAATATTTTACAACAATGCTTCAATTATAAAAACATATTAAGTTTCAAATAATTAAGCAAAACCATAAAAAGACTTCAATGACCACTCAGACATACATAAGGTTTACCAATTATCAGGCTTATGCCGAAAGTATAACAGTAGTACACAGAAAAAAAAAATGAAGCGGAATAGGAGTGTCAGGGAATGATGGGTATGTTAGGACAAACTATCACAGACATAGTTTACAGAGGTAATTTTGTTATGACGAGTGTTCTCAGGCAGGCCAAAGCATCAGAGATTTTGACTACAATAATCCATCCATCCATCATCCAATCCTACACTGCCCCACGAGGAGCGTAGGAGCCCGGGGCTAGGCAGTTGGTCCCGACATTTAAGATGAGAGTGACCAACCTCACTCATCCCCGAGTGGCATTACATGAGCAATCAACCCCAACCACCCTTTGGATATAAACCTTCACCGGCTCATTCCGATTGGAGTGCAATAATTACCCGCTAAACCATCAGGCGCCAAAATTTGTTTATATGGTTACCATCCAGCGTAGTAAATGGTTTCCTGGTGTTCAGGAAACCATTTGGCTTGTCACTCAGTGTAGAGTCACCCATAGGCAGAAGGAAGAGGAAAGAATGAAGGAAAGAAAGACAGAAGAGGGAGTATAAAGTCACCCGTAGGCAGAAGGACAAGGTACTCGTACAAAAGAAAAAGACATTTTAGAACGTATCCGTAACTTAAATGAGAACTGCTCATATTAGTCTTACTCCCAAATCCTCACAGATATACTCTAAAGACCACAACGAATTAATAACAGTGCTGTATGTCCTTATATGATGTCTTTTTTGACACTTTCTATTATGTACTCATTGTCACTGAAAAATCATCTCTTAAAGTTCTTCTCCTATGTATAAAGCTGATGTGCTTTGCAGGGCCAATTTATATTCAAGAAATTGCCATATTTTAGGTCACACCCCCTCCATTATAACAAAGACTGTGTGTACAGTGCAAGGAGGCTTTACCACATGTGCCCAGAGGGAGCCTGGAGTGAGACATGGGATGAGTACTGGAAGGCTGGCTGCTGACGTGACAATACCGGCTCCTGACCCACCACCCCACGCCCTCGTACCGTCTCCAGGGTCCCAGACAGGCTGAAGATACGCCAATGTCGCTCTCTCAGCTGCACTGTTAATTCACCAAGGTTCTCCAGTCGGATGCAATACCGCCACTGCAGAAAATAAATGTAAAAAGTTACGTCTGGTACTGTCATCATCGTCATCATAACCACTACACTATTATATTTGTAGCTTATTCTTCTTACTACCAAGCAGCTTATTCAACTACTGTAAAGCCCCTTTGTAGTGAAGGACTAATAAACTCTATATCTTAACCCATCCAGTTTCCAATGGCCATCCTATGTAAAATCATTGGAAGGTACCAGGCTTGGAGAGTACGTACTGTTACTGGACTGAAGTGTTTAACCATATTTTCCACTATAGAGATCAAATATGAAGTAAAATAAAAAATAAAAAACATTATATATATATATATATATATATATATATATATATATATATCTATCCATCCATCATCCAATCCTATGTTACCCCATGAGAAGCATAACAGCCTGGGGTTGGGCAAGTTAGTCCTGACATTTAAGATAAGAGTGACCAGCCTTACTCATCCCTGAGTGGCATTACGTAAGCAATACACCCCAACACCCCTTGGATATAAACCTGCACCGGCTCAATCCGACCTGAGTGCTGAAATTATTCACTAAACCATCAGGTGCCATAGTTTGGTTATATGGTTACCACCCAGCATAGTAAATGGTTTCCTGGTGTAGAGGAAACCATTTGGCTTGTCACTCAGTGCAGAGTCACCCATACGCAGGAGGAGGAGGAAAGAAAGACGGAGGAGGGGGTGTAAAGTCACCCACAGGCAGAAAGAAGAGGAAAGAATGAAGGAAAGACAGACAGAAGAGGAAGGAAGGAGGAGAGGAAAGGGCAGACATCCTAGAGAAGCACTACATCAAGTGAGTGGATGGTGAGTGCCCCCACCTACAACACAGCACCCCCACCAACCATATATATATATATATATATATATATATATATATATATATACTGATTGACAGAGTTAGAGAAAGAACAGAGAAATTAGTTGGAGAAGAACAGGGAGGCTTTAGGAAGGAAAGAGGTTGTGTAGATCAGATATTCATTCTTAGATCTTTAGTGGAAAAGTTTCTAGAGAAGGGAAAGAAGTTGTATGTGGCTTTCATGGATTTGGAGAAAGCATATGACAGGGTGGATAGACAAGGATTGTGGAGTGTTAAGAATATATGGAGTAGATGGGAAGTTGTTGAATGCTGTGAAGAGTATGTATGATGGTGCAAAGGCTGCTGTGCGTGTGGATGGTGAACTAAGTGAATTTTTCTCTTTGAAAGTTGGGTTGAAACAGGGATGTGTCATGTCTCCATGGTTGTTCAATCTGTACATGGATGGGGTAACAAGAGAGGTACAAGGTAGGGTAGTGGATGTTGGAGTGGCCCTGGTGAAAGAGGATAGTGTTTGGAAACTCCCTGTACTGTTGTTTGCAGATGATACTGTGTTGTTGAGTGAAGACCAAGGGGAGCTGCAAGGCTTGGTGGATAAGTTTGGGAGAGTGTGTAAGAAATGGAATCTAAAGGTGAATATAGGGAAGAGCAAAGTGATGGTCTTTGAGAGAGGTGAAGTCAGTGAATGTACAATGAGGTTGGATGGTGAGGAATTGGAAAATGTGAGTACGTTTAAGTACTTGGGTAGTGTGATGAGTAAGGATGGAGGTTTGGAGGGTGAAGTGCTTGAAAGGGTACAGCAGGGAAGAAAGGATGCTGGTTCTTTGAAAGCAGTGATAAGAAACAGGGAAGTGAGCATGGAAGTGAAAAAGTTACTGCATGACAGTATTGTGATACCAACTCTAACGTATGGAAGTGAAGCTTGGACGTTGTTGGAAGACACAAGTCAAGAGTGAGAGCAGTGGAAATGAGTTATTTAAGAGGAGCCTGTGGAGTCATATGGAGAGACAGGCTGACGAATGAGGATATAAAGGACCATTGTGGTGTGGATGTGGATTTGATAGGAAGCGTTATGAGGAGCACACTGAGGTGGTTTGGTCATGTGGAGAGGATGGAGGGTGAAAGACTGACGAAGAGAGTGTATGTGAGTGAGGTGGAGGGGGGAAGAGGGAGGGGAAGGCCAAGGATGAGATGGAGGGATGGGGTGGAGATGTTTATGAGAGAGGGGGGTGAGTTGGGAGCAAGGCAGTGAAATGGCGGGGGACAGGGCGACTTGGAGGCAATTTGTTTGTGGCCACCCCAAAAGGGATTGAGGCATCTGGCAATAGATATATACAGTATATATATATATATATATATATATATATATATATATATATATATATATGTATATATATATATATATATATATATATATATATATATATATATATATATATACATATATATGTATATATATATAGATAGATAGATAGATAGATAGATAGATAAATTGCCATATTGCCTAGTTGTTTTTGTTGCTGCTTAATCCCAGTCCATCTCACCAAGTGAACTCATCAACCACAGGTATGCAGCTGATTCTACAGGAGCATCTTACAGGTACAGTACAGCACAAGTAACATGTGGGGATCTGGCACCCCCTTGTAGTAGACAGCACTCCATCAGAGTCAGACTCCATACTGAAGTGCACGGAAGTATGAGGTTTGGTTCTTGGGTGGATGCTGCAGTAGCCCTGCTCCTCGGATATACACAGTGCCACCACATGTAGACTCCTTGTCAACAGCAGTGACCAATGAAATAAACTAATCATCTAATCAGTGACAATTTAAGCCCTAAATATTCTTAGCTCTAAATATCAAACTCATCCACACTAATATATCATCATCATCATCCAATCCTACATTGCCCCAAGAGGAGTACAGGAGACCGGGTTAGGCAGTTGGTCCTGACATTTAAGATGAGAGTGACCAGCCTCACTCATCCCTGACTGGCATTACATTAGCAATCAACCCCAACCACCCCTTGGATACCTTATAAAAAAAAAAAAAAAAAAAAAAGAGGGGGGTCCAAGGCATGCAAACCTCATCAAAAACACTTCTTCGCATTAAAAAAAAAAAAAAAAACATACTTCATCCATCCACAGCTGTCTATCAATTTCATTTTCTTCTTTAACTTTTCACATTCATTTAACAAATTGGGCATCATTTTTTTGACCTTCCATACTTCCATCCATCCCCCTTGATACAGTAAGGAATAACATACAGTTTTCTAAATACAGGTAAGGCCTTAATTCACGCGAACTTTTTTCACGCGATTTCGGTTATCCACGAATTTTTCGTACAATACTTAAAACAAAATTATAGTATTCAAATAAATAATTTTAACATACAAGAGAAATAAATAAAATATAAAAATGCCTACCTGCTGCCTGTGTGCATACGTGTGTGTGTGTGTGTGTGTGTGTGTGTGTGTGTGTGTGTGTGTGTGTGTGTGTGTGTGTGTGTGTGTGTGTGTGTGTGTGTGTGTGTGAGGTCGGTCTACCACACACCACACAGTCAGTCTGAATCCGACAGTCAAACCATGCGTGACTCGCGAATCGTTATTTGTGGCTTATTTTTCTGCCTTCCAGTGATTGCTCGCCTTGTCTGCCAACAAGCTAGTGATGTATGTGGTAACACACCAAAACGGACTAGTAAAGTGATGTTGCTGAAAGAGAAAGTTAAAGTGTTGGACAAACTTAAGGGAGGAATGTCGGCGACAATTCTCCGTCAGGACAATTCCCGTCATTTATTTACATACCAGTTTATTTAGCAAGTACAGTACACTAGTTTTTTACTTATATGAGTTATAAAATCCCTCTGAAAAAGTTATTAAAGTATTAATTAATCAATAAGTATATTTATAGAATGACAGGAAATCGTCCATGTTTTGATGGTGAATTGACTTCGTGGTGAAGTGTCTTGGAACCGTGTGTTTGGGGTGAGTCAACTGTTCTTACAATAAAGAAGGCAGAACGTAGCATACGGGAGGCAGTGAGGGCTAGTGCACCAGACTGTGCTGAAGTGTCTCCACCTATGCCTGTGAACTGGCTCGGAACCGTATGTTTGGGGTGAATGAGTCAACTGTTTGGACAATAAAGAAGGCAGAATGTAGCATATGGGAGGCAGTGAGGGCTTGTGCACCAGACTGTTGAAGTGTCTCCACCTACGCATGTGCTTGTCAGGTTTCAGTGTTAAATTTCTTACATTTTTGTTGTTTTTCATACTTTATGCTAGTTTATAAGGTGTATGTAGTGCATAAACAGTATTATTCAGATGTAATATACTTAGCAGACATGCGTAATTATGTGCACACAAGGGCAGAACATAAACGCGAATTTACCACACACGTGAAGGGTCTGGGAATGTAACCCTCGCGTGAATTAAGGGCTTACCTGTACTGTATATATATTTCACAAACATCCTTTATTCATCTTCATCATCATCTCTGACACCTCTTCATTCAGCCTGATAATAATGAACCTGGATAAGGTTCTTGAACAAAAATATGATCAATTGCCCATAGTAACTCTGATTTGCTAAAATGTGAAAATAAGGACAAGACCCTGCACCAATTTCTAACATCTAATGTTCCACCTACAGATTTAAAAAGTTACAAAAAATTATTGAAAGTTGTTTTCTTCTGGTGAGTGCAAAATTTTCCTGCATTTGTCTAGGTCTTCCTGGAAAGAGATAGAGAAAAAAACAAAAGTGAGTTACAAGAGAGAAGCAATTGCAAATGTTTCAAAATCCAACCTGTTTCCCCAGCTTAAACTCACCCAGTAAACATTGGCATTTTGTGACTCTCGACAACCCATGTAGAAGGGAATGACTGTTACTCTGATGCCCTCTGTCGTCTCCTTGTGTACATCTGACAGTTCCAGCCAAGGATGGTTACGTTCCTGCCATGCATTCAGGGTATCACGCGCAGAGAACGGAGGCTCTGGGGCATATACGGATATGTTAGCAAAATCAATTATACATTTCAGGGGGGTTTTCTTGACAGCTCTCCTATCTTTATGAGTCCTCTTTCCTATTTTGGGGTACTAGTGAGCCTGTCTTTTTACAGGGAAGCAGGAGGGTCAGGATGATCATTAAGGGAAAGAGGGAGAGAAGGCAGGAGATGAGGAGGAGTCATTCATAGTGTCATACAAAGAGATGGGAGGATCTGAGGTTTACAAGGTTCTGTACATAACATCTCTTGGAACTGTACTCTTGATTTAGTTCTCCGACTGCTATCCTCTCCACTTTTTATGTTGGGGTTCTACCCACTCTATCCTACCTCACCTTGCAGAATGTCATCATTGGTCACCCAGTACTGTGACCCTAAACGCTTCATCCACTTTCTCAGTCCCTCCCCTTCCACTGCCATCTTTCTGCCTAGTGTTTTAGTCCACTATCTCCTAAACAACAAACTTTCAACATAGCCTACATAAATATGTTCACATGAGCCTGAGGTCACAATACTTTATGTGTGGAGTGGGTATGATAAGAAACAAGAAAAAACAAGAAAAACTATCAACAATGTCCTTTCACATAGATCAAATGTTCATTTGATAATTCATTAAAGTAGCAACCTCTGAATTCTTGGCTCTATCCCATAGAGTATACAGGGTCATCCATTAATACTACTCCACTGGAAACTCACTTCAAGGTACTCGTGTTGCTTGGACAGCTCAGTCTGCTGGTCTGGGTGTAAATTAAGGAATTAATAAAGGACGCAGAATAGACACTGACAACACTGAGTGAGCCATCCTCGCAACACACACAAAAATTTGCCCAATGGAGTGGAGCAGCAGTATCATACTGTATATGAACCACTCTGTGCTGTACTGTATGTACTGCCCACAAGTGCTTCACCTGATCTGTGAGGCAAAGCCATTTTTCTGACTTACAACCACCCACCTTTCTCTGGCATGTGCACTAGGAACTTATCAAAGAGGTCATGTCTGATGGGTCGTTTGGTGTCTGATGTGTATGGCATTACATCCTCGTGCCCAATGTAGTCGAGGCCAGGCACTGCATACAGGGTCCGACCATTGTCCTGGTTGCCAAGGAATGTCACCGCCTCTGTCTGTGCTCTCTGGGTGAAGTGACGAGTCATCATAGTATTTTTGCTTATGAGAGGGCACAAAATCTATCCTACTCTAACAAGAAATATGTCTGGATTTACTGTACAGTACAACCGTGTGCAACACAAAAGTATCAAAAATATATATACTAGAGCTCTATTAATTTGCATAAATGGTGGAGGACTGTAAGTAGCTGCCGGCAATAAATACAAATTTTCAGATGCTCACAGTTCTACCTTTATGGTACAGAAACTCCTTGCTAGAAGTACTTTCTTTTCTACTGTCTACCTAAGATTGCAAAAAAATTCCCAATTAAAGTTTCATTGTTACTTATAAAGCTGATTTGCCAGTTATGCATAATTTACAATACCTCTATCACCTGTATGGAAAAAAGCTAGATATTGCAACACATCTGTTTTAAAAAAGGCTGCCTGTACATCCTTTGAGATATAACATGAGTACTGTAGTTACTCACAATATATGGACAATCTCTGGAGTCAATAAGGACCTGGTAGTATGTGTGTGCTCTGCCCTTCACCTCCTTCCCCACTTGGTTGTAGTTCAGGCTCTCCTCAATTGGCCTGCATACAAGGCATAACTGTACTGAAAGAGTCTTACAGCTATGATACATTAATGGAACAAGGTACCATGTATATGATCACAATTGGCATTCTCCTCAACCATCAGGCTTTGTACTGACCATCACCATAACTAGTATTCACTATCAACATAACTTCTATTCACCGTCATCGTACTGCTGGAGAGGAACGCCATGTGGTGGCACTGATATAGCCTGGCAGCTCTGCTGAGATATAAAAATGTCCCTTAACTCCCTCCCTATCCCTGAAAGGAGGATTGTGGACTGCTGGAGAAAGGCAACTTCAACCTGCAGTCCACTGGGTTCACTTTTCACATGAACCTGAGGCTACAATTATCTAATCATAATCAACTAATAACCAATCATGTTTTTCACCAATTCATCAATTTTTTACAACCACTCCTATAGGTACTCCAATGCTTACTTTGATTCTTTTTTGTTTGGGACGTCCCTGTCGTATACTCTGGCAAGCCATGGGAAGAGAACCACACCCCGGTAGCCAAAGACCCGGTGCATGAATAGCTGACCGGTCTCATATTTCCCACTCAGCTTAGGTGACTCAAATCTTCCTACCTCCGCTAGTGTGTGGTTACTGCAATAAAGAACACTCATTTCAACATGTTAAACTACATTTACATCAATTAACTATGACAGAAAACACTCCATTTACAATTGCCGACATTTCTACACCACATTATTTTTAAAACCCCAATTTTTTTTTTTAAAGCTTAGGAATGAGTTACAAATGAAAGGATTAATTTTATTTTCAAGGAAGAGAGATATCAAAAATTCTTCCATCCATCCATCCATTGCCAGACGCCATGTATCCCAAATGGGGTGGCCAAGGGCTTAGAGTTAATTGTTTTACAGGGAGAGGCACTAATCCTCCACCAACCCCACTTGACACGTAGGGATGCCAACAGCATCTGGTGTTCCCAGGCGGTCACCCATCCAAGTACTAACCAGACCCAACGTTGCTTACCAGTATTAATTCCTATCGCAGTAGGTCCTGTGTCATGAATTAAGAGTTTATTTGCATTTTTTTTATTTTTGTCTGATTTATTCCTGCTAAGGTGAGAAAATCCTTTGTTCAGCTGGAAAGGTCTCCTACCTTGTACTGGTTATAATGTATGCAGTCCCCAGTATGAAATTTTTACCATTCTACTCCTGTTCCTGACGAATATTTACCAAATTTTAAGGAGGATTTACACAATGAACATATACAAGCACATCCAAAACAGCATTCACAAACACCCTGTCAGCTTGTGGTTATGTCACAGGACCTTTGTAGTATCACTAGGCTTCAATGTTCCCACCACGTCACTTATATATCAGAAAGTTAAGGGAAGAGAGGATACAGGTAGCTGTAGGGTATGTGATGGAACTACTGTCATCCATGGGCTCTTGAAGAAAAAGGTGATGTACTGATGCTCATTTCAACATTGATTGATTGATTGATTGATAAGAGCATTCAAGTTCAGTTATGGTCACCAGGTAGGCTATGCATGCCCACTACTACATTCACTGTAGTTTGTTCACATTTGTTTGTCAAGACTAACTCCACCCTTAATCAGCTTGGTTATTATCATGTTGTTGGCTATTGGTGATGAGAGCTTGAAATACACATTAACCTCCCTTTTCTGCCATTCCTGACCATCTGTTTATTCAGCTTAAGGCAGAGCTTAATGAAATGGCCAGAAACAGTTACCAAGAATCCTTTAAGTAAAATGACACTGTTTCTTTCAGACTGTATTTTATCTATTTTCAAACTCATGAATGTCTCATGGTCCTGAATGAGCTATCTTTACCCACCTCAAAGAACCCTTCAAGTACAATGACACTGTATCAGTTTAATCATGCTTTCAAATAATTTTTTATTTGTTAATCTACAGTATTTTTTTTTTTTTTAGGAATGTCTCTTCATGAATGGGTTTTCTTTGCCTGCCTCTAAGAACCATTTAATTACAATACCAGCATTATACCATATCAATTTATTCGTGCTTTCATTTTTCTCTCTTGCTTTGGAATGTCTCTTGGCCGAAAATGCGTTATCTCTGACTGCCTCTGTCTACTGCCCAGCAACAACCACGTCTTCTGGCTAACTTAACACGCTTGCCTGTTTGCTTGCTTGCCATCACTGCCAACATGGGGTTACAGGGTCCTTGTTTAAAAACAAACTAAAATCGCCCTTTAAAGATGGTCGTGGGTATTCTCAATGCTAATGTGTTACTATATCTAGGTATATGCACTCAAGTAAGGGTTGATCAGCACTGAGAAATAACTATCAGTAAACAAAGGTGACAATTTACTGTGCATTTGAATTCCAACATTCACTACCTTAAAATTAATGGCAAAAAGAAGTAAACCCCATTCATGGATATATATATAGAGAGCTACCTTGTATATTTGCGCACTGGGAGAGCACAGCACTTAGAGAGGTTAGGAGAGAGCACAGACAGCCTAGAACATGATGACCACATCCTCCCTCCCCGGCACGATGGCAACTACACCATCAGGCATCACAATGATCAGCTGAGCCACCGCCAGTCCGCCATACGCAACATCGTGATTCTTATCACTTCCCTGACATCTAGCGAATATAGCAAAATATAAGAGGGAAAAATCATAGCATACTGAAATTTACGTTAGAAGTGTAAGTCTTTGCAAACAAGACTGGTTACGAACGCTGTCAAAAAAATAACAGAAAACCAAAGCTAAGGGTAACTTCTTAAAATGAGATATGCTGTAAAGAATCTTAGTTGCGACAACCAAGCTCTGGTCTCGTTTTTTTTTTTTTTTTTTTTTTTTTTTTTTCCCACACATTCCCACCTTAGCTGCTTTACCAGTTCCAAAAAACTTTATTTGGGTCTCAGTGACCTCTCCCCAGTGTTAGGACAATCACTGGATGATATTATCATTATTATTATTATTATTCACGCATGGTAAATGGGGCTTCTACCATCCACTCATTCAATATAATGCTACCTTCAAATAACTACACTGAGTGAATAGCCAAATAGTTTCCTGCAACTCAAGAAACTATTTACTACATTGGGTAGTACCAATATAATTAAATGACACCTAGTAGTTTTAGAGGTTCAGAAGCTCAGACTCCTATTTAGCTTTCAGCATCATTGCTTTCCAGTGTTGAAACGTCTACTACCTGGACATTGTTGTCATTGTCTAACCCCTGTATCTCTAGACAAGCAGACCCATTTACCAAAGATAAGCTACTGATTCTATGGGGCTGTCATACAGGAACAGTGCAGTGCATACACAGTGCTGGGAACTGGTGCCACCTTGTGGTAAACAATACCTCACCAGGGTTCTTCCTAGGGAAAAGTGCAGAGAAAAACGAGGAGGTTTGAGTCCTGGGTGGTCATTGTAGCTGCTTCTTCCAGAATACACAGCTCCATCTTATGTAGGCTCCTTGTAAACATCTGCATTGCATGGTAAAGCATACAGTATATAAGCTACATAAAAAAATAAATAATAAAGGATCATTCTTCTCAATCTGAAAATTATTGTCTTGTGTATACATCAGATAGTAAATGGATAGGTATCATTATCCCTAGGATGTCACCATGAGGGCAGTGTGTGAAAACATGCTTGGTCACTATAATATAGCCACGCTGTCATTCCTATGCAGGAAACTGTCACAAATAAACGGTCAACGTCCAAGCTGAGACTCGCAGGTTACAAATCTTTTAAACACATCCCACTTTTTTCATACAACAATTGCCAGCAAGTGTTGTGAAGTACTTTAATTAGATGGTTTTGGTAATGGCTGAGCTCAAAATTTGCAGAAAACATTATCTGCATCATGACCAACCTCAATATGGGGATTCCTTCAGAGGAAGCAAGGCAACATTTATCTGATTTGATCTGCTCTGCTTCTTTTGCATAACCTACCAGTATCATGTAAATAGGCAAGATGAGTATGTACCCATTGGTGCTATTGCTAAATGGCTGTCATTCAGTTGGACTCTTGTGATATATTTGTATTAATTATCACATTCTCCTAGTACATCATCTAATCCTCTGTTGCCCCATGAGGAGCATAGGAACCTGGGGCTAGGCAAGTTGGTTCTGACATTTAAGATGAATGTGACCAGTCTCATTGACCCGAGTGGCATTATGAGAGCGATATACCCCAACCACCCCTTGGATATAAACCTACACAGGCTCACTCCAGTTGGAGCATCTTAATTACCCACTAAACCACCAGGCACCATAGTTTGGTTACAGTGTAATAAAGATATTTCCCAATCATCTACAAGGAAGCTGTGACTGCTGAGACATTCCTATGCCTATAGAACCAATGTGTTGTCTGGGACTATAATAACATTTTTGTCAGGGTTAAGACAAATTCTTGTAATACCCAGTTTCACAGACTCTGAACTCAAATTAGTGACAGGACTATCATTGCTCTATGGTATTCAGCAAAGTAAATGTTTGATAAATCACAGATTTCCTAGTGTTTTACATTTCAAAGAAATGAATACACAGTACCTATCGGATATAAAACTGCAATTATGTACTTTATATAAATTGCTTTATTGACAGTGTATCAAATTATTCGACTAATGCACATAGAACTACACCATATGACTGAACAAAACTACATTCCACTTATCGAGGCTATCACTAAATACCCAGGTAAAAATTACTATAATACAGTAAAGTACTTGTACAACGTAAGTTTCAAACTCAAGGTAAAGTATTTTATTTACTCAATAACTCCTGAGAAAGCCAGAATAAATAAAATAAATATGGACAACAATATGAACCATATATTTTCTTTAAACTAAGGTTCACCTTATACTTTGAAGTAGTGACATGTTAACATGTACAGTCTCAATAAAATTCCTCTGCTCTACAATCCATGACAATGTGACCATACTGATGAAGCTATCTATCCACAGCCTTGTGCCGCATTCTCAGTATACTGTATATTCCTGTGTACAGAATGGATGCAACAGTGATCTCCAAACCATCATACACTGGTTAACCTTCAACTTGCTTTTACACTTGTCCCCTCTACCAGTGGCACACTCAGAATTTTTTTTTTTTTGGGGGGAAAAGGAAGTGTTTAAGTAATAAGATTTTAACACTGAGCATGACTACCACAGAAAGCATCCAAATATCCCCCCAGAAAACAAAGTGCAAGAGTCCTTTACAGTCAGGTTCCCCTTTTCTTCTAAGTAACAAACAGATTGTAGTAAGTAAGAGTCAGACTCACTCCAAAGTCTGTATGGTTAGTACAGGAATCAAACCCAGGATCTTTCAGTCACAAGTCAAGCATGCTACCTACATAAGCAGCTACTGGGAATAACCCCTATGACATCAAGTAGTCTGATGAACTGAAGTGAAAGTATTCAATTTGTGGCATTCATCTTCTATAAAAGTTTAAGCAAAAGTGCGTGTTATCCATGACAAAATACATAAAAAACAAATTCTGAGAGGTCTGGGATATGTCTTCCATCTATCATCATTCTTTCTTACATTAACTTGGTACTGGCACAACCACAAGTGATGTATGGCTATAAACTCAATGATTAGCCACAGCCACACACTTATTACAGGGACACAGCCCTAAGCATACAGAATAATAAACCAAGCTGAGATTCTCATTATAACATGACTTGCAACATGATTCTTTTTTCAAACAGTTTTCAACAACGGCCTGGTGATATGCAAGTTCTGGTGCTTGGTTACATTTAGTTTATAGTAATCCTTCCACTGTCCACGGCCAACTCAAGTCAGAAAGGCTCATAAGAGGAAGCGTGCTGTCATTCTGATGATAACTGCAACTACTCTGTATATGTTTTTGAAGAAATGAAGTGCACTACTGGCCTCCCCATCCATACTCTTTTTGCTCTCTCTCTCTCTCTCTCATTTCTCATCCTTCACCTTCCATTACTTTATTATTACATTCTGTACCTACAGTATTTCACTGTCAATTATTTTCCAACACTGTATTTGACCATTTAACCTTTCAACTTCATGGGGTGACTAACTTATTTACTTCAGCTAATGCCAGACAATTTTACATGCCAAAGGGAGACATTCCAAGTTCTGAGGGTTCAAAGGAATTTTCTTCAAGCCATTTGAAATTTTTACTTTGTTTCTACTTATCCTTTTCCATGTATTTCTCTTTCTCCTGGTCTTTCAATAGTTACACCATTGCAGCAGTCCTCTGCAGAATATGCTAGCATGGTCTTGAAAAGTGATCATAACATCTACAATTATGGTTTCACCTCAACATCACTTCCATGACAGATCATATTATTTCTCATACAACCAACTCCAACTGTCTCTAACAGCTCCTAACTAACTTACAGAACTCCCTGACTTTTAAACAGAGCAACTCATTTCAGCCTAACAACTATCTAGCTAAAATCATAAATAAATCTTATACAGTAACATTAGCTGCTTACTAGAGGTATCTCAAAGGACTGAAAGGTCATGCTGTTTATAATTTGTTTTATAACTGTATGCACAATAATCACAACACCAGTAATCATCACAGGCCTCTCCTGCTATTCTCCACTAACTACAAACACTTAAAGACATTTCAATGTAAACTAAGTATGGCTATATACATGACTATTTCTAATAACTAGCTGTATATTCCCTTACAACGGAATATTGGCATGCTTCTTCCACGGGTTACTGAGCTTCTTGGTAGCTAACTTGTCCAGATCTTGGCAAATTCTCCTCCTGGTTGTGTGAGGCTCAATGATGTCATCCACAAAACCTGCATCGTGGTGATTAGCAAGTTAGGAATGTAAACCTTGTGGTGTGGTATTATAAAGTACATACAGGCAGTTCTCATTAAATGTACAAGATATGTTCCAGAATATCTCAACTTCTTCCATACATCTGTTACTGTGACTTAGGAAACTGGAAAATCAGCTTTAAATGTACCACAGAACTTTAACAGGCTGTGTTTCTGTATTAAAAAAAAAAAAAAAAAAAAAAAATGTATACTGCCAACTTCAACATTTGGATGGTGTAACTGGTGACAGCCAAGCTCTTATACCCCCTGGCAATGTGTAAGGGTCCATAATCAAAGACTGATGCCCAGCTTTAATGATCTGCTGTAATTCCATGATTTACTGGTACTCTATTTACAAGACAAGAGAAATGAAAAATGCATTATGTTTTTCAATTTATAGTATATACCACTTACAACTGCTGGGAAAGGGTTACCAACCTTGTCAATCCTGAAACATCAACTGCTCCCCAGTACAATATAGACTACAAAAGTGTCTTAAGTTTTTCATTTTATACCATACTACTTACCTCTTACAGCTGCAGGGAAAGGGTTACCAAACTTTTCAATATACTCCTTTTCAATCTTGGCTACGTCACTTGCTCCACGGTATAGGATGGACACGGCACCCTTGGCTCCCATCACTGCAACCTTTGGATAAAAGACAGAGCAGCTTAACACCATTATGTGTGTGTGGGGGGGGGGAAAGAGAGGGTGAATTATAAACCTTCATCATCATTATCATCATCATCTGGACCTCCTTTCCCACCCTAAGGCAGGATGATGAGTATCAATGTCCAGACAGCCAAAGTTTGCCCAATTCAATGGGCCACACTTCCATTCACTCATCATTCAAGCTCAAAGAATCCTGGCTCCATCAGATATGTTCCACCATTATAAACCTTAACCAATTTATTGCTATCTAGTGACTGACAGATGACATCAATTGCAACAAGTGTGGATGGTGTCAGCATTCTTGGGGTTTGAGTGATGAGTGAACAAGAATGGACCATTTAATTTGGGTATGCTGTTGACAATTTTCCATCTACCTCATTTTTTCCTGCTCTATGGAACCTACCAAGCCTCATCCTTGGGTGGGAGAGTCGGGTCAGGATGATGATGACGACGATGATTACCAGTCTCAATTTGTTACACACAATCTAAAAAAATTAGTTCTGATATGCAACTTTTTAAATTAATATAATTATTTTCATACTTCCCATAGCTTAGTGGCAGCATAAGACCTTACCTAACTTCTCACAGAACTTCTTCATTACTGGCACCACATTCTGATGTCAATCTCCTGTTACATCATAATATTCAAGATGGAGGGATGGTACTTCTACACCAAATTATTCAAGATGGAAGGATAGCACTTTTACAACACAATAGTCAAGATGGGGAGATGACACTTTTACTGCTAGTTAAAGTGACAAGAGTGCAGTTAGTATTAACATTACTAGAAACTGAAGTTGTATCAGCTGAAAATAACAAAAAAACATGATGAAACACTTAAGAACCCACCTCAGCAGATGGCCAGGTGTAGTTCATGTCACCTCGGAGGTGCTTGGATGACATCACATCGTATGCTCCACCATAAGCCTGAAATATACATATATTCATTACAAAAATCATTGTGGTGAGTGAGAGTACCCATCATCTATCTAGCAATCTACAAACAGTACAATACAGCAGCAGAAATTACTCCTAACAGTTCTTCCACATCATTAGCACTACAGTTCTTTCATCTTAACTTGGCCAGGATTACCAACCTTTTACAGCTTATTTCACTTAGCTGAGAGGCAGAAAAGACATTTTAATCCATAAACCATGGCATTAGAAAATCCCGACCATCCTATTATCCCATGGTACATTGGAGGGGGAGGGTACACCTCCTTGATATGAAAGATAACATGTTGATGCATGTGAATGTCTAATGTAAAGTCATCATCTCCCAATGTTTAGCCATTGCGCAGTTAAGTTCAAGGGTTTTTGTTTGATGACGAAATAATATAAAATTTTATTTAGGTTGCAGGTGGGGACACTCACCATCCACTCACTCGATGCAGTGCTGCTTTCGGGTGATGTCTTGGTGACCACCCTTTCCTCTCTTCCTTCCTTCCTTTTCTATCTTTTTTTCCTTCATTCTTTCCTCTTCTTTCTCTCTACAGGTGACTCTACACTGAGTGACATGCCAAAGGGTTTCCTAAACACCAGGAAACCATTTACTGTATTGGGTAGTAACCATATAACCAAATTATAGCATCCGATGGTTTAGTGGGTAATTATGGGACTCCAATCGGATAGTGCCTATGCAGGTTTATATCCATGGGGTGGTTGCGGTTCATTGTTCACGTAATTCCACTTAGGGATGAGTGAGGCTGGTCACTCTCACCTTAAATGTCAGGACCAGCTAGCCTAGCCCCAGGCTCATACGCTCCTCATGGGACAACAAAGGATTTGATGATGATGATGATAATGATGATTTATTTCCATCACAGATTAGGATAACAAGATGAAAGATCCTGTTTTAAACTACAGTAGACCCTAGTTATCCGCGAGGGTTAGGTTCCAGAGACCCCCGCGGAAGGCAATTTTCGCGGATACTCATCATAACAAAATGGCTATTATTTCCACATAAACTAAGCACATCCCTGAAAAAATAAAAAACATACTTTAAAATATTACAAATATACCACGTTGAGTACACCGCTTCCCGTCCGATCAGCGAAGTTAAGCAACGTTGGGTCTGGTTAGTACTTGGATGGGTGACCGCCTGGGATCACCAGCTGCTGTTGGCATAACTCCCTACGTGTCAAGTGGGGTTGGTGGAGGATTAGTGCCCCTCCCTGTAAAACAATTAACTCTAAGCCCTTGACCACCCTGTTTGGGATACATGGCGTCTGGCAATGAATGAATGAATATTAACACTCACCAAAAGACTGCGTGTTCTCTTTATAACCTTTGTATAATGAGGACAATTGCTGTATGAGGATGATGACTGCTGTATAGATGACGATGATTGCTGTATGATGACGACGATGATTGTAGTGCAGTTCCTACTGTGCCAATTGGTGAGGCAACGAGATGTGTGGTAACACTGTAGGTTAGCTGTGAGTCTAGTCTGACCCTTCTGACAGGATGCCAGATAACACCTTATGCTCTCTCTTTGGCTTAGAAGGATTGCTTTTATCCTTTACTTGTTTCTTGGGAACCATTTTTCACTTACACAATGAGGTACAGTAGAGTTGTAAACACGAGAAGGGCAACGACAACGTCTAACTGTTACAGATATTTTATGAACAGAGGACACGAATACTCTGGTGTATGGATTATTTTTTTTATTCATTTGTTTTCCTTCCTCTGTTCTGTTATCTATTTAAAAAAAAAAATAATAATGAACTGATTGGTGTTCACAATAAGACTGGCGGAGTGGCGGGAATGCCTGTGGGTGCAGGCATGCTAACTGTAGCAACAAAAGAAGTGCACATTGCATGCCAATTTCAAATCAAGTTACAATGTATAGTACAATATCAAAATAAGTTTGATACAGTACATGGAAACTTAAATCCGCGGATGCAAATTCCCCGGATAAAAAGGTTCTACTGTACTGATATGCCAATTTTTAGGTCAAAATCTGTAACAGTGTAGTCAAGGCACATGCTTTAGAATTTGAATTTCAGATGGCACCCCATGAAAAAAAAAAAAAAAAACAAAAAAAAAAACAGTATCAACAGGTCAGAAGAGATAAGTGGAGAGTATGGCTGAAAAAAGGCTCCAAATGCCACCACATGATCAATACCAAGTCACTAGTCACCTACTCCCCTCAAAACAAAGTGTGAATTACTTCCCTCTCCCCCAACGTCAGCAAGTAAGTCACAGTTGCCCACTGACCACTTAGTGATAAGTCACAGTTCTTGGGTTAAGCCAAAGAAGACCTTGTTGTGTCCTTGCCACTATTAAAAAATAAAGCCACTTCTTAACACTTACCTTCCTGGTGATAATAGTAATCTTAGGTACGGTGGCCTCAGCAAAGGCAAAGAGAAGTTTGGCACCATGCCGTATGATTCCACCATACTCCTGGGCAGTGCCAGGCAGGAACCCAGGCACATCAACAAAGGTCACCAGGGGGATGTTGAATGCATCACAAAACCTCACAAATCTTGCTCCTTTCACTGAGGAGTTGATGTCCAGGCACCCTGTTAATAACCAAGCAAGATCAAACTTTCAGAATGAGCATCATCATCATCTTCATTTGGACTTCCTTTCCCAATCTAGGGCAGGGTGAGGAGCAGCGATATCCAGACAGCCATAGTTTGCCTATTTCAACAGGCCATGCTTCCATTCACTCATCATTCAAGTCCTTGAAATCCTGGCTCCATTTGAGAGGCCAAAAAAATTTCACCACATTCTGTAGATTCACATATACCTACCTGACAGAGCTAATCCCAACACTGTCACGTTAAACAGAATAATACACGGTAATATTGTAATTAACCTTGTAACTGCTGATGGTTTCCTTCAGTTTCATAATTCACCTTGTACCTTTTGAAAGTTTCCTTCGTCATCATCAACACAGCCCACAAAAACATCCACACATCAGCCGAGCCCACCAAATCACTGCTCCATCTTACAGGCTAACTTACCACATTCTTCCATCATCTTTTTAGCTTACCACACCTCAAACCTTCAAACTCTCTAACATGCACCCATTTCAGGATGCTGGAGGGGGTGCCTTCACAAAGTAACTCTGATATAACTGGGGAGCGCTGCAGTTTAGTTATATAGTATTAATGTCCCTTAACTTCCTCTTTGTCCCCTGTAAAAAGGATGGTAGACCATACACTGAGGTCACACACAAATGAGTCTGGGGCCACAGCAACATCCCATCTTCAAGCATTGGTGCTAATATAACTTAACAGCAAAATGGCATAAATAAAGCAACTTATAACAAAGAAATACTGTACCGCCATCAGAAAGTGTTCACCTGCAGCAGCCTTGGGCTGGTTCCCTACAATGCCCACAGTGCGGCCGTTCATCCTAGCGAAGCCAACAATGATGTTCTTGGCATAGTTTGGCATGATCTCAAAGAAGTCCCCCTCATCCACAATGCCCTGTACCACATCCAGCATGTTGTAGGCTGCTGTGGTCTCCAGTGGAATAATAGTGTCCAATCCAGGCACATCTCGGTCCCTGATAACACCATTATAAATCATCATCATTATCACCATTTCATCACTTTCCTGTCCTTCCCACTGATACATGGGAACTGGTACTAAATTATCATCATCATCTCTTCATCATCACCATAAATAAAACTGTCAAACAGTAGCAGGAATAAAGTGAAAAATACATTGAACTGTTGAGCTTAACTAATGACAATAGGCCCCTCCTCTCACCAAGGGTCATCACAATGTCTGATGGGGGAGGCCTCCTTATTGCTCTGCGGCAGGAAGTTCATGAAAGTGCGGAGGGAAAGCAGCGCATCTATGTCATTGGGGAAGGCTCTGTGTGCCACCCCTGACAGAGTGGTGTGTGTCCGGGCACCCCCTAGTTCCTCCTGCGTCACATCCTCATTGGTCACTGCCTTCACCACGTCCGGGCCAGTGATGAAGAGGTACGAGCTGTCCTCAACCATGAAAGTGAAGTCAGTCAATGCCGGGGAGTACACAGCACCACCAGCACACGGGCCCATAATGAGTGAGATCTGTAGAGCATGACAGTTAATTATATCTGAGCTATATATGTTTTGCAATTTACCGAAACCAACTCTGACACATAAACAGTGATTAACTATACAGTAAACACTTCATAAATCAAACTATATGGGACCCTACAGTACTTCGACTTACTGAATTTTCCAAGCAACCAGAAATAACCGCAAAAAGATATATATTATCCCCAACAACAGTTGCAAATTGTAAGTGATTACTTGTTTATTAACACTAAACTAATGTTGCATTTATGAAGCAATAAAAATAAAAAATAAAAACAATTTGATGCATGTCATAGGCTAGGCTAGGATAGGAGGTTGCATAGTGGAGGGGTGCAACAGTCACTTAACCCCTCCAGTCACTTAATTACCTAAAGTTCTCCACTTATTTACTTCACCCTGGGGTAGGTGGGGGTGCTCACCATTCACTCACTTGATGTAGTGCTGCTCTCAGGTGACTGCCTTTTCCTCTCTTCCTTTTTCCTCCCTTCCTCTTCTTTCTTTCATTCTTTCCTTTTCCTTCTGTCTATAGGTGACTCTATACGGTACTGAGTGACAAGCCAAACAGCTTCCTGTACACCATGAAACCATTTACTATGCTGGGTCGTAACCATATAACCAAATTATGGAGCCTGGTGGTTTAGTGGGTAATTAAGGTGCTCCTGCCGGATTGAGCCTGTGCAGGTTTATATCCAAGGAGTGGTTGGGGTTTACTGCTCACATAATGCCACTCAGGGATGAGTGAGGCTGGTCACTCTCATCTTAAATGTCAGGACCAACTTCCCTGGCACTGGGCTCCTACGCTCCTCATGGGGCAACACAAGATTAGATGATGATGATGATGATGATACAATCAGTTAAACTAAAATGTAACACTTGGAATATAATAAATTAAAATGTAGTACAGTACTTGGAATATAAGAAACTAAAATGTAACCCTTTAAATAAACACCAGGTCACATCGCACCCAGAGTTCGACTTACTGGGAATTCCACCTTCTGCAGGGTCGACTTATTGAGGTTTTATCGTACTGTATTGTATATGCAAAACCGCACAGTACAGTTAACCTTTGTTTAAACTTTATTCACTTTATGTTGCTTTAGTTATTGTGCTGATGATGAATGAACACCTTTTCTTCACTTAAAGTTGCAAATAATATGGTAAGTCTAGCATCAGTCCTGCTGAAATCAGAAATTACTTTTATATTCCTAAGCTAAATTAACCCTGCCTAACCAACTATAGCACACCCTAACAAAGATCTCTTACCCCTTTCAGTTCTGATGATGGCCAAGTATGGTCGGACTGGAGGGATGATCTGACTAGTAACCAAAGAATATCAATTCCTCTTTTATAAATATGGCTCATCATAATTTATGGAACCAGGATAGACTAATTCCTACCTCATAACTAAGGTTCACTGTATTTCATGCAACCAGGACTTAGTATTCACACTGTGGGAGAGACGCACATTCATCAGATGCACACCAATTAGTACCAAAAGGTCTCAACATCCCCCTTACTTGTGGGACTACCCCTGAAGACAAGACATTCCGCTGGAAGATGTCAGCATAACCAGCAAGGGACTCCACTCCTTCCTGGATCCTGGCACCACCGGAGTCATTAAGCCCAATGACTGGTGCACCCACTAACATTGCCTGGTCCATGATCTGTTGGGAAAAGGACAGTTTTAAGGGGCTGACTATGATATAGGGACAAAAGGCATGGAGGGGAGTGGGGTGGTGGAAGGTGGGGAAACAAGGATGATGGCATGACAGTACAGTATTAGCAGGGGTGTTCATATGACAGGCTGGTGGGTCTTGTGGATGGAAAAATCGGTGATCTTTATTTTGATGAAACTGACATTCTCAAACAGTTTCCTGCCTCTGCTTATATCAATCCCATATTCAATAGTTCATTACTTCACCACCTGACCATCACTTCCCAAATCACACTATAATTATCCCCTTGTTGGCAATGCAAATAAAAAATGACTGGCAGGGACATTTGGCTGGTTGGAGTGAAGGAATGGTATGAGAGATAAGGATGACAATGATGCAGGAGTGTGGGAGATAATGATGGAGTGGAAAGAAGTAAAAACATACAACTGCAAAGGTACGTACATTTAGAGTAATGCCTGGATAAGACAACATGAGGAAAGAAAATAATACAAGTCCATCACTTCACTCCTCCATGAACCCCATTTTTTTTATTTGATTTACCAAATGTAAGCATATAACAAGACAGTCCCATGGAACTTGGTGGATGGCATTTAACATTCATCATCACCATAATCCCACCTTTTTCTTCTTACCCGCAAGTGGGGTGTGGCAGTGCAGAAAGCAATGAAAAGAAAAATATATATATATTTTAGTGGGAGAACTAACCAACAGCATGCCAATGAAATGGCCCACAAACTCAGTTCCTCACTACTCAAGCCCCTGTAATCCTGATTACTGCACAAGAAAAACCTTGCACATCAAGCCTCTGTAATCCTGATTACTGTACAAGAAAAACCTTGCACATAAATCCTAATCAGACAGAGTTAATCCAATGATGATCAAGTTAAGAAATGGATGTCAAACCCTTGTCATCCACTCCTCTGTACCAAAGTCATTCAACCAGCTCAATCCTTTGTCAGTCCCCATGCCTCATCAACTGCCATTTTGTACTTCACTTTCCCACATACTCATTTAGGCTATGGTACATTTGTGATAACTGGTAGGTCAGTATCTCACATTATCATGTCTTATCACCTCACCTTGCATATCTTTTTGGCATGTATGGATGAGAGTGAGCCACCAAAGACAGTGAAGTCCTGGCTGAAGATGTAGGCTAAGCGTCCATGGATCATTCCATGACCAGTCACCACAGAGTCACCTGGGAACTGAAAAGGGTCCATAACATGCACCAGTGTTGTCGTGGAAATGTAAGGTAAAATGAACACTATTATGATTTTGATTAGAGCAATATCCAATATCTGACGGATCAGTGATCACCTGGAACTCTGATGGTTACATCCCAAAAGTACCAATACTGTACTGAGCACAATATTGTAACCTGCAAATCTGTGCCACTTTAGCATACTGTCTAAGAAAAATTATATAAATAAAAAGCACAAATATATACTTCCATTTTTACACAGTACAACAAATCTATGCAGCTTAAAGAGAATAATTCACTCAAATATATATTAACATGACCATCCCATTAACAGTGAATGATAAAACATACTAAACTATACTAAAATTACTTGGACAATATCTTGAACTTAACTGCTCCCAATATCTCACAAGACCACAACATTAACCCAATTCAAAAAAGAAAATTTTCCTCTGGATCACAAACCTATAATAATTTTTGCTTTACCTGCAAGTATGGCAGGGGGCCAAACCATAAGGAACCAAGAACTGTACACAACATTAGATATGCAAAAGCCTCAGGACAATTAAAGACTTTCTGCTACAATTATACACCAGTCTACTTTTCCTTTACAGGTGGCTTTACATTGAGTGATAAGCCAAATGGTTTCCTGTAAGTCAAGAAACCATTTACAATGCTGGGTGGTAACCATATAACCAAACCATACGTGATCTCTACGTGTCAACAAGTGGGTTGGTGGAGGGTTGGTGCCCCTCCCTGTAAAAAACTAACTCGGTGTCAAATGGCCACCCATTACGGGATTATGGTGTCTGGCAATAGATAGATAGATTGATACATGTAATACAGTACACAAACCTGTGTCTTTGAAATGGCATACAAATGAAACAGACTTTATTCTAAACTCAGCTACTTGGGGAAAGATCCTACAAAATAACCTCAGGGTTAAGGGACTTAATGCAGAGACTGTGTTACCAAATATCATGACGCATGGACTGTTGCCCCAAGGTGAACAAGGCATGCAAGTACAATGCCCTCCTAAACAAAGTACCTGCCAATAAACATGTGACCCTCATCAAGCTTACTAACCTTCTGATTCTCCATCCCAAAATCTGTACAGGTATGTTCAGCAAACATGTCAAACTCAACAAAGGTTCCCTGGTCACAGAGCAGCTCCACCCTCTCTCGGGCTGTCAGCTTCCCCTGCAAACGAGAATTTATGCAACATGCATATACTATATATCACTTAATGCAAATTCTTCATCAAAGTGCTCATTTAACCCTTTCACATCAGGTTTCATATATACGTGACACACAAAAAAATGTCTGTGGACATCAGGTGGCAAGTTAACATGGTCTGGACTTTTTATATTTGTGGACCAGTACTGGGGGCCAAATAACGGATCATGTATCAGGAGGTGGCAATACTGAGGTGTTGACAACATGGGAGGACTACTTTACTATCTACTATTTTCGTCACTTACCAGAAGTATGTCGAAGCATGACGTACCAGATGTTTCCGCTGCCGTGGCAGCTACTGACTGCTCTAATTACTACTTGGATCTGATGGAAGCGATGTCTGATGACTCAAAAATGTTGTCAGATGAGAGTGAGAGTGAAAATGAGGGTGTTATTATAAAAGAAAAAAGAAAAGAACAGCTTTGAGTTTATTGTTATACTGAATGGCATACATCTGGCAGTGACAGAGCTCCAACATCACAGGTTTTGACACCTCAAAAAACATGTACCATGTATAATTTTTTTTTTTTACCGTTAGACATCATTTAACTCAGAAAATTATGGTCTACTTTTCTAGAGTGGAATATCTTATAAAAAAAATTCAGTTTATATGTTATGTATATAGGTGAGGTGGAGGGAGGGAGAGGGAGGGTTAGACCGAGGATGAGGTGGAGGGATGGAGTTGAGAGGTATATGAGGGAGGGGGGGTGAGTTGGGGGGAGGGGAGTCAAATGGTGGGTGACAGAGTGACTTGGAGGCATTTTGTCTGTGGCCACCCTTTGCGGGATTAGGGCGTCGGGCTATAGATAGATAGATAGAAAGATAGATCTCAAAACCTCCATGTGTGGGATATCAAGAAAAAAAAAAAAAAAAAAAAGTGGAAGGGTTAGTTTCATTTCTGGAGGGGGGATGCAACCAGTCAGTTCTGAGGAGCAGTCATCACTGACATACAGACAGAAAAGAGATAAAGATGCAACAATGTGGCAAAGAGATAAGTTAGAAGGTGAATGGAGTCAGAAAGAGAATGAGCCTGGCTTGTCCCAGCTTCTGGCAACTCATCCATTATGAGCAGCTTAACTTTGCACCAGTTTTTCATTCTGTGGGGTTGATTTGATGTCCCTGCTGGTTGGAAACGGTATATACAGTAATCCCCATACTTTCCGGACGCCCACTTTCCGGACACCCCACTTACCGGACATTGTGGGCCTTGACTTTAGGAACCCAAAAATGGCCAAAAAAAGAAAAAATCCCCTCAAAAATCCAAATATTTTCCCACCCGTAATTTGAAATTGCTGCACGGTGCCAAACAGCTGGTTTACACCATGGCCACTTCACCCTTTCCTTCCTCCTCCCTCCCCTTTCAGGGTTGCCATTTGGTATTTTTCATTACCAAATGTGGGCCAATTTGGTAATGAAAAATTCGTTTGGTAATGAATCAGAATAATGCATTACCAAACAGATTTTTAACATGTATGAGGATACACAGGATGGAGATGGTGGATTGTTTGCTCTCTCTGATTAATCTCCTAGCCTACATAGCATGAAAATAATCAACATGCTGTTAATTATAAGGAGAGTGATTACATGTACAGTATTTCCACTTATATATATAATTAGTGAAGAATAAATGCTAGCTTAACGAGTTTGGTAATGAAAAGTTAAATTTAGTAATGAAAATTGAGGAGTTTGGTAATGTGGTCGTTGTGATCTGGCGACTCTGTTTCCCCATCATCAACAGTTACTGCCTAACTTCGATGGTGAGTGGATGCTTATTGCAAAGGAAGCCACATGTGCTCATTTTTTGTGAATAAACAGTAAATAAACTGCAGGAGGAGGCTGTAGCACGGGCCGAACAGGGTGGTACTCCCGAGGGGAATGGGAATGCTGGTGATAGGGAGAGCTGAAGCTCCTGTTTCCCTAGCTATCTAACCATCCCCCTTTGCTGACCTTTTCAGTGTGACAGTAACATGGAGAGTAGACCAGCATACCGGTACTCTCCCAAACATTTCCTCTAACTATCTTATGCACTACACCACATGCACTTTACATTTCACACAACGTATCCCACTGTGTTACAGGGGTTCGCGCCAGCAGGGGCATGCGGCCAGAAAACTTTGCCCCCGCTACCTAGTGGTGGACTTCTGGGGACAGGCATGAAGGGGGTTCCGCCAGCATAGATCATGTTTTCAGGGCGAGATGGGGCTCGGGCCTGTGCTAGAGGGTACAGGGCATTGCGGTTCCCAGGCTGCCGCTTCCACCCAATAGAAAGGGGCCCGAACCTGGGAGTAGCACCCCAGGAGGCTGCCCTATTAGTGGGTGTAAAATGGCGGGATAGTTGCAGTGCCAAGGCGCGGTTGGAGGGTGTCCCTGCAGCTGTCCTGGCAGGGTGCCTCGAGGCCACTACCACAGCCACTGGTAAGCTGGTGGGCTAGGGGTCCCAGATCCATTGCCTGGACCTGGGACCCCTAGTGCAGTGAGAGGGGCCTGTGGTATGTCTATCCCCCTTTTTTAATCCTGACTATGACAGAATACAAGAATAAGTTTCAAAGCAAGCCTGAGGACAGTAAATCACCCAGGGGGATGAGGGTGGGTTCATGGAATGTGGGAAGTTTGAGGGGAAGAGAGGGGGAAGTCGTTGAGGCATTCAGTAGGAGGTGGGTGGATGTGGCGTGTTTGCAGGAAGTCCAGTACAGGGGTAGATCAGCCAGAAAGATTGTTGGGAGGGACTATTACTGTAAGTTGTTTTGGCAGGGGGGAACAGACGGATATGGAGGTGTTGGTGTGATGCTTGCGGAGAAATGGGTGGAATATGTTATGAATGTTATAAGAGCAAGCGACAGGATATTGGTAGTGAAAATTCTATTTGGTAGAAAGATAGCTGCAGTTATATCGTATGCTCCACAGGCAGGATTGGATGAAGCAGAGAAAGATAGATTTTGGGATGATTTAATGTGTGTAGTAGGTGGTATGTGGGATGATGAGATAGTGGTTTTGGGAGGGGACTTAAATGGTCATGTAGGTGAAGAAGCACAAGGTTATGAAGGAGTACGGTACATAGGGAATGCGCATATCGTATAACGAATGCAGAAGGGGAAAGGATACTCGAGTTTGGGGGGGCAACGGACATGATTGTGTGCAACACATATTTTAGGGAAAAGAGAGAGTAGCTTAATTACGTATGAGTCTGGGGGAAGTTAGGAGGGCAGATAGGAGGTTAGTGAGGGATGTTAAACTTATAGGAAGTGAGGAGTGTGTGCAACAGCACAAACTATTGATCTGTGACATGGTGCTTAAAGAAAGAGTGATGAAAAAGAGGATATGTTCTTAGGAGGAATATATGGAAGCTGAAAACCAAGTAGTAAGAGATGCCTTCTATTGCGAGATGAGGAGAGTGGTGGCTGAGCAGGGAGCTGTAGACAAAGGCGTTAATGAACAGTACAGAGCCCTCAAGAACAATCTCTTGAGAGTTACTAATGTAACATGCAGTTGGACAAGAGGATCACCAAGACATAAAGTAACTTGGTGGTGGGATGAGGGTGTAGAAGCTGCAGTTAAGGAGAAAAGAAGGCTTTTCCGGGAATGGAAGAAGGGTGGTAGCAAGGAGGAATACTTGGCTGCCAAGCATAGGGCTAGAAGAGAGGTATACAGGGCAAGGTCTGAGTCACAGAGACTTTTACTTGATAACCTAAATCATTGGGAAAGGAAAAATATGATATTTAAGGTGGCAAATCAGATGAAGAGAGATAATCAGGATATTACAGGTGAGCAGTGTGTGAAAAATGATGAACAGTGAGGATATTAAAGATGCATGGAGAGAGCATAATAGCCGGTTGTTGAATGAGAAGTTTGACTGGGACAGGGAAGGTTTGGAGCCCGCAGATCCAGTGTTTGGCCCTTGGCCTTTGATTGATGCTGCTACTGTGAGTGAGGCAAGAGGCAGGAAGAAAGTGGGGAAGGCAGCAGGTGTGTCTGGGTTGACTGCCAAAATGTTGAAGGCCTCAGGAGATATAGAGGTGAGGTTAGTCATTGACCTGATAAATAGGATTATTTATGTGTGTGTTGTCCCAGATAATTGGCTGAAGAGTGTAATTGTAAATGTGTATAAAGGGAAGGGTGATGCCCTGGAAAGAGGAAATTATAGTGGTATAAAGCTTTTAGATCAGATAATGAAGGTAATGGAGAGTTTTAGAAGATATGATTGGAGAAAGAGTGAATACTGATGAGATGCAGTTCAGATTTATGCCAGGTAGGGAGACCACTAATGCCATATTCATTGTTCAACAGCTTCAGGAAAAATATATTGGCAGGAGAAGGGATCTGTATTTTGCTTTTGTTGATTTGGAAATGGCCTTTGACAGAGTCCCTTGAGAGGTGGTGAAGTGGGCAATGAGAAAGCTTGGCTTGGAGGAGTGGCTGGTTAGGGTGGCTATGGCTATGCATGTGCGTGCTCGCACCCAGGTAAGAGTTAATGGAGATTAGTGATGAGTTTTCTGTGAATGTTGGTGTGCATCACGGGTCAGTTTTGAGTCCCATGTTGTTTATCATGGTACTTGAAGCCCTCTCACGTGACTTTAGAAACAGACTCACGTGGGAGATGCTGTATGCTGATGATTTGGTGTTGACTGCAGAGAACGAAAGGGAAGTGGAGGAAAGGTTTAGGAAGTGGAGAGATGGTATAGGTCACAAGGGCTTAAGGGAAAATAAAGATAAAACAAGTGATGATATCTAGGGTTGGTGGCGGTACTGTCAAAGACAAGGGAGAGTGGCTATGTGCAGTTTGCCACAAGGGCATGGGAAGTAATTCTATCTCGTGTGGTGTTTGTGATAAATGGGTGCACAAGAGATGTAGTGATATCAGAGGCAGACTGTGAGATAATGCTGATTTTATGTGTACGGCGTGTCGGGGAAAGCAGGTAAAGATTGTCAGGCATGAAAAGATTGAACTTGCTGGTGAATCTCTTGAGTGTGTGGAAGAGTTTTGTTATTTGGGAGACATGTTGTATGCTGGAGGTGGGGCTGGAGCAAGCTCTGTGGCTAGGGTGAGAAGTGGTTGGAAGAAGTTCAGGGAGCTCTTGCCTCTTCTGACATTGAGAGGGCTCTCCCTACGTGCTAAGAGGTCTTTGTATGCAGCATGTGTTATGGGTGTAATGCTGTATGGTAGTGAGACCTAGGCGGTAAAAGAGGATATTGGCCGACTCAGATGTACAGAAATGACAATGATTAGGTGGATGTGTAGTGCGTCCCTGCGTGCAAGGTCCGGGGGGGGCTGGGTTTACAATGGGAGAGTTGAGAGGTAGGATGGGACTGGAGTGTATTGGTGTTGTGATGAGGAGAGGTAGATTGAGACAGTTTGGACATGTGGAGAGGATGGGGGATGATAATTGGGTGAGGAAGGTGAGAAGTGTTAATATTGGGGGTGGGGTTATGAGGGGTAGACTGAGAAAGACATGGGACGAGGTCATTAAGTGTGACCTCAGGGTTAAGGGACTGAACAGGGAGGCTGCGATGGATCATGCAGCATGGAAAGCCGCCATTAGGTGACCAAGGCCGAAGCATGCAAGCATGTTGGAGTCTTTAAAAAAGAAACGAAACGAACCTTGCCACTAGACCACACAGGAATTTATAGTGTTGGGCAGTGTTAAGAAATTAGAACTTAGAGTGCAAGGGATCAACTGTGGAGTGCAAATTGGTGGTTGAAACTGGCGTGACGCAGTTAGGAACAATGTGCAGTGTTAAACAATTATAACTCACAATGCAAAGAATTAAGTGCAGCACAACACTGAAGTACTGTACGTGCTTCAAGAGCATTTTCACCACTGCCAAAGCCTTAGAGATGGCGGCCACAGACGTCCTGTAAGTACCCTGGCTGTGGTGCAGTCACTTCTAATTCCTCATTCTGTGGTTCCTTTTCATTTATTTCATGCTTTATGTCCATTATTGTTGTGAATAGAGTCTTAAATAGGTTTAAATAGGTGCTATGCATGTCCGGTAGGGAGTTATTTAGGTGGCATTCAAAGTTAGGCTGGATAAAGGTCATTAAGTACCAGTCCAGAAGCCAGGGGTCCACTTTCTGGACAGGAACACTTTCCGGACATGCCTTTGGCTTTATTACATTGGATAGTAGTGGGACAAAAAAAGGTACATTTTTACAAGTGGACAACACACCACCCAGGTAGTGCAATATATTTTTCTGGTAGTTTTTGATGCGATATGAATGTTTTTGACCTTCATTTTTGTCGGAAATGCCTCATTTCCACTCTTTTCCAATTATGAACTTTGATTGGACAAGCAGATGAAATCAAGCATTTTCCCCAAAAAAAAATAAAGTAAAAAACAACTCAAATTGCATCAAGAACCACCAGAAAAATATACTGCACCACCGGTTAACATAATGGAACAGACGAACCTGACCAAAGAGTCGTAACGTAACCTCACCAAACACACTAAACCTAACCCAACATACCTATCCTATCCCAGGGAATACGTAACATAACCTCACCAAACACACTAAACCTAACCAAACCTACCCCAACATACCTAACCTATCCTAGGGGAATGTTTACCCTAGAGATACAATTGTCCAGGACGAGGGTCGTCTGGCAATAACGCCGTAGAACCTTTGAATCCAGTGGTATATGAACAATATAATTTGCCAAGCCAGAAGGTGTGTGTTGTCCAAAAAAGTTCCTTTGTAGTCAGAAACACAATAACTACACTGAACCCGTTTCTTGGTTTTTGGGTACTTTTTGTACCGACCACAGTACCACTGATGTCTGTCTTTTCTAAATTTACACAGTTCCTGACAGTCTGGGCAATAAACTTTCGAAGATAATACACCGTGTCTGCTAAGAAACTCAACAGCCTCCTTGGATTCCGAGTGGAAATGCTTAATCACACGTAAATAATCAACATCACACCCGGGACACACAGCACGTCTTTCTTCTTCAGAGGCCATACCGAGAAGGATTTGAATTTTTCCATCCACATGGAATCAAAGACCGCAGTTCAAATTCATTGGCAGAATACCATCAAGTGACCTAAAGTTGGCCTATGATTGGGTGATACAGACGTACAAGATGCATGCACAGTCGAAGGGAAGAGAAACACATACGAACGCATACATTTTTAACACAGACTAGCCGAGTGAAGACCCAAGAGTAAATTTTTAGAAGTGACCAATGTTTTCTTTTCTTATTATTTTCATGTTTTCCAATGCAAAATACTGTGTTTTAATTAGTTTTGACCTTCATTTTGGGGGGAAAATCCCCCTTTTGGAATTTTGAGTAAGATTTCCAAAAGAGGGTTTATCCCCCAAAATCAAGATCAAAATTAATTAAAAACACACTATTTTGCATTAAACTAACCCAAACTAACTTAACCTAACCTAGGGCTTGACACAGACCGAGTGCACGCGCCTGCACCAGCCAATATGGCGCGACTCAACCGCTACTGAGCGATGGCCTAACCTAAGCCACTATATGACTACGGTACCCCTACAAAATTTGCTCCCCCAACTCAAACTAGGCTTAAAAGGTAAGTCTTAGTTAGAATAGTTCAGGGACGTAATATAATGAAAATTGATAACGTTGGTTACTTCTAAAGTTATACCGACCGTAGATATGTATTTTTTGGAATTTTTAATTAAATTCATTATCTCCGAAAATATCAATTTTCAAATGGGATTATGGGGGTTCATTATGATCCTTACGGAATGTACTATACGTTAATGGTGCTAAAATTCCTGAACTGCATATTGTCCACTTGTAAAATAATACTCTCCCAAAAATACTGCTGACTCGGGACTTGAGAACAAAATACCCTGAAATCCAAGACTCACCTTTTTATGTTGGGCATCAATTCTCTTCTGACCACCGCCCAGGAAGGCCTCCTTTCGCTTCTGTTTAATGTCATTCCGGACCTTAAGAGTATGTGCAATTGAACACTGACGTAATGCAAGTATGTTAGCGTTTTTTACAGCAAATACGGCCCGGTTTTTCAACAACCCGGCAGAAACCCTTGCTACCACCAGCGCCATGTTTACACTGTGACGTCACCTCTTCCGTTGTTTAGTCTTTTTTTTACGGACTGACATTTGCAACGACAGCTTTATTTTTGCCTTTCCGTTTTCACATTTTTGTATTTTTTGTTCATTTCCCTCTGTGTCTCTAATGGCATTTCTACCTCCCACCGTGGATGTCTGTGGTGTTTTATGGTAACTGAAGCTACGTCGACGCCATCTATTCTTCTGTAAGCATTGATGTGATGAAAAATAAGGCAAATAGTGAACTTTGTGTTCGTCTTATGTGATGAAAATTTCCTACCCTGCAACTGCAACTTAAGAAAAGCAAGATAATGTAGTGAAATCTTCGTGATACCGTCTTCAAAATTATCCAAAGTGGTAGTGTGTGACGGAAGGAGAGACAGACGGTGGAAGAAGTTGCCAGTCTCTTCTTCATTACGCAGCTATAGTTACTCTTTTATTGTCAACAGGGCAGAAATCAGTGTCAGAATGATAATATTTCGGTACTCATTCTAGTATTTTAAAAGGGACAAATGCTTCGCAGGCGCGATTTGGTTCGAGTTTTAGATGAAGTTGGCATTAGTCCGAGGTTGAAGATGGAGACGGAATAGTTACTTTTGGAGGTGTGTTGCGACTGTAGTGTGGGTCTTTACAGGGATTGTTTCTTCATTGGACACAACAAGGTTCTGTACCGTAGGGATATTTCTGCATCTTCTTACCCGCAAGTGTATTATCATAAAGATTTTGTATATTCATGGCGAGAGAGAATTCTTACTAAACTATAGATGAAAGTTTTTCTCCATATTTTACTTGTATAATCATATTTTAGCGTAATTATATTTTTGTGGTTTTTGCCTTTTTTTTTTTTTTTTGCGGGGGAGGGGGGCATATCTCAAAAATTGGACACACATGTAAAAAAAATTATATTAAAAAGGCCAAAGTCTACCAGATTAACTAACCCAGCCCACCTGACTTTAACCTAACTGAGCTGGGAGGGCTTTGCTAAATGCCACTCCATTTTATTTTAACCATCAGTGATTACAGTGAAGCCTTACTTTGAAAGCTTGCCTAATTACATCAGTTTGAGAGGTGTTGAAACCCTAATTTTCAAGATATTGATGATCAAACCTCATCAGTTTGACATGCAAACAGTGGTAAATAAAAGCCCATCATCATAGGCTAAGTTGATTCAACCTGAAGATCAATCCATCACCTGTCATTTTGGCCAAGTTAACCTAACTTAACAATTTAACCTAACCAAACCTAACAGTTTAAAATCCATTTAACCTAACAGTTTAATCAGAACAACACTGATAATAATAGGTTTTTGGATCAGGTCAACCGTAGACCCCCGGAAGGCTCTTGTTTGGCGAGCCACAACTCGCAAATGCGTGTATTTTTTTGCCTTCGGCAAACAAATTTTACATGCAAGTTGTCTTGTGGTGAGGAGAAAATACATTCATTCTAAACCCAGTAAACTGCAAAATAAGTAAATCTCAATTAAATGATCATAAAAGCTCTATCTATCTATCTATTGCCAGACGCCTCAATCCCGTTTGGGGTGGCCACAAACAAATCGCCTCCAAGTCGCCCTGTCCCCCGCCATTTCACTGCCCTGCTCCCAACTCGCACCCCCCTCTCTCATATACCTCTCCACCCCATCCCTCCATCTCATCCTCAGCCTCCCCCTCCCTCTTCCCCCATCCACCTCACTCACATACACTCTCTTCGTCAGTCTTTCACCCTCCATCCTCTCCACATGGCCAAACCACCTCAGTGTGTTCCTCATAACGCTTCCTGTCACATCCACATCAACACCACAACGCTCCTTTATATCCTCATTCATCAGCCTGTCTCTCCATGTGTCTCCACAGGCTCCTCTTAAATAACTCATTTCCACTGCTCTCACTCTTGACTTGTGTCCTTCCAGCAACGTCCAAGCTTCACTTCCATACGTTAGAGTTGGTATCACAATACTGTCATGTAGTAACTTTTTCATTCATTACGATCAATTATTTAGTCTTTCCTTGTCGCCAGTGTGAATGTTTAAAACCTCATAACCAAACCATTCGTGCTCTCTACGTGTCAACAAGTGGGCTGGTGGAGGGTTAGTGCACCTCCCCATAAAACAAATAACTCAAAGTCGAATGGCCATCCTTTACAGGACTATGGCGTCTGGCAATAGGTAGATAGATAGATAGCTTATATGATTCTAATCATCACAGTATGTAAATAAATAAATATATTTATTTCTTGTAAAACATTTTGCCTCGTAGTCACTTTGGCTACCAAAAATTTATTTGGCTTGTAAATCTGAAACCTCAGGAGCTCAAATGGCTCGCAACCATTGGCAGTTAAGAAGAGCCCTGCCCCCGCAGTATGCCACTGCCATTATGAATAAACCAAACCTTACTGCCCATACTTTAGTATCAGTTAAGTTATTTCTGTACGGTAGCATTTATAGGTAGCAAAATAACTCAGAGTCAAATGGCCACCCCGTATGGGATTATGGCATCTGGCAATAGATAGATAGATAATTATTTAACTGAATCCTTGTAAAAAATTTTCAGCTTTTGTTAATGGAAATTTGTGTTGATTTTATCCGTTTTATTTTATGATAGCAAAAGGACTTGGTATGGATAGCTATATGGAATGGAATGGGTGTGAATGATGAGGTGAAAGAGAGAGAGTTTACAGGTGCTTGAGGGCGCTAGTGTGGATGTATGTGGATTAACTGAAACTAAATGGAGAGGTGAGAGTGTGAAAGAATGACAGTAAGGGAGTTTGGCTGGGGTGTATGTGCAGGAGTAGGTGAGAATGAGAGGGCAAAAGGAGTGTGTATTGTTGTGAGTAACAGGTGGAAGAAAAACATAAGAGAGTATGGATCAGTTGGCTCAAGGATTGCGTGGGTAAGAGTGAAGGTTGGACTACAAATGTGGGTGATTGTGTGTGTGTACGCGCCAATGCAAGATCGTCTGAGCAGAGTGAGAGAAGAGTTTCGAACAAATGTGGAAGCGTGCTTGGAAAAGTTTGAAGAGAATGAGAGAGTGTTCTTGATTGGAGATATGAATGGGAAAGTAGGGAATGTGAAGGTGGATGGAGTAGTTGGTGAGCTGGGTGTGCCTGCAGAGGTGGATGAGAATGGCAGTGCCTTAGTGGACATTTGTGCCGGGAGGGGGTTGGTGATAGCTAATATCCTCTTCAGGCACAAAATGATCCACAGGTATACATCGCGAGTGATGAGAAGGGTGGATGGTGAACTGAATGAACGGAAGGCAATGATTGATTATGTGTGTGTGGATGAAAGGATGAGAAGGTGTGTGATGGATGCAAGAGCATATAGAGGCTGGGGGAGTGGACTTTCAGACCACCACTTGGTGGTGGTCAGAATCAGTGTCAAAACTATCAATCTATCTATCTATTGCCAGACACCTCAATCCCATTTGGGGTGGCCACAAACAAATCGCCTCCACGTCGTCCTGTCCTCCGCCATTTCACTGCCCTGCTCCCAACTCACACCCCCCTCTCTCATATACCTCTCCACCCCATCCCTCCATCTCATCCTCAGCCTCCCCCTCCCTCTTCCCCCCTCCACCTCACTCACATACACTCTCTTCGTCAGTCTTTCACCCTCCACCCTCTCCACATGGCCAAACCACCTCAATGTGTTCCTCATAACACTTCCCATCACATCCACATCCACACCACAATGCTCCTTTATATCCTCATTCGTCAGCCTGTCTCTCCATGTGACTCCACAGGCTCCTCTTAAATAACTCATTTCCACTGCTCTCACTCTTGACTTGTGTCCTTCCAACAATGTCCAAGCTTCACTTCCATATGTTAGAGTTGGTATCACAATATTGTCATGTAGTAACTTTTTCACTTCCATGCTCACTTCTGTGTTTCTTATCACTGCTTTCAAAGAACCAGCATCCTTTCTTCCCTGCTGTACCCTTTCAAGCACTTCACCCTCCAAACCTCCATCCTTAGTCATCACACTACCCAAGTACTTAAACGTATTCACATTTTCCAATTCCTCACCATCCAAACTCGCTGTACATTCACTGACTTCACCTCTCTCAAAGACCATCACTTTACTCTTCCCTACATTCACCTTTAGATTCCGTTTCTTGCACACTCTCCCAAACTCATCCACCAAACCTTGCAGCTCCCCTTCGTCTTCACTCAACAACACAGTACCATCTGCAAACAACAGTACAGGGAGTTTCCAAACACTATCCTCTCTCACCAGGGCCACTCCAACATCCACTACCCTACCTTGTACCTCTTTTATTACCCCATCCATGAACAGATTGAACAACCATGGAGACATGACACATCCCTGTTTCAACCCAACCTCCAAAGAGAAAAATTCACATAGTTCACCATCCACACGCACTGCAGCCTTAGCACCATCATACATACTCTTCACAGCATTCAACAACTTTCCATCTACTCCATATTTTCTTAATACTCTCCACAATCCTTGTCTATCCACCCTGTCATATGCTTTCTCCAAATCCATGAAAGCCGCATACAACTTCTTTCCCTTCTCTAGAAACTTTTCCACTAAAGATCTAAGAATGAATATCTGATCTACACAACCTCTTCCTTTCCTAAAGCCTCCCTGTTCTTCTCCAACTAATTCCTCTGTTCTTTCTCTAACTCTGTCAATAAGTATCCTACCATACACTTTTCCTATTATACTAAGAAGACAAATGCCCCTATGATTACCACACATTTCTTTTTCCCCTTTTCCTTTGTACAAGGGAATAATTATACCTGACTTCCAGTCCTCCGGGACTCTACCTTCCTCCCAGGCCAATCTGCACATCTTCCACATCCATTCTACTACTATCTCTCCCCCATGCTTCAGCATTTCACCACACACTTCATCAATTCCTGGGGCTTTCCCCAATTTAACTTTCTTCATTGCTTCCACAACTTCTATCCTACTGATTTCTTCCTGTCTTTTCACCTCCCTCCTTCTCCCAGCCATTCCCCAGCCACTTATACTCGCATTACTTCCATCCTCTATGTTCAACAATTCCTTAAAGTATTCTCTCCATCTGCTCACTTTTTCTCCCTTCTCCACTAGTAATCTACCATTTTTATCTTTCACTCCCCTGCTAACCTCACTTCCACCCTGTCTTACTCTCTTCACCTCTGTCCAGAACATCTTCTTACAGTCCCTCCAGTTTACACTCAAATTCCTTCCAAATTCCTCATCCACTCTCTTCTTACTCTCTCTTACTAATCTTTTCACCTCTTTCTTTCTTTCTACATATAACTCTCTCTTCCGCCTCTAAACTTCTTCCACGCCCTTATTTCTCATCCATTCATTGTATGCTTTCTTCTTTTGTGCCACAGCCTGTCTCACCTCTTGAGTCCACCACGCTGTTCCTTGCACCCGCCTCCGTCTTCTCTTCCTCCCACACATCACATCACATGGTGCACATATTTCTTCTTTAAATATCCTGCACACACCTTCCACGTCCCCCATCTGTTCCAATTCATATTTTCCCAATTGTTCCTCCACTTCTCTCTTATACTCTGCCTTTTTCTCATCCTCTTGTAACCTTTCCACTCTCCTTGCAACTACTCCTTCCTCTCGTCTTTCCCTTCTTCTATTCCTCCATCTTACTTGTATCCAAATTCTGGCCACCACCAAGTAGTGGTCAGAAAGTCCACTCCCCCAACTTCTATAAGCTTTTGCATCCATTACACATCTTCGCATCCTTTCATCCACACACACATAATCAATCATTGCCTTCCTCTCATTCAGTTCACCACCCACCCTCCTCATCACTCGCCATGAATACCTGTGAATCATTTTATGCCTGAAGAGGGTATTGGCTATCACCAACCCCCTCCCAGCACAAATGTCCACTAACGCACTGCCATTCTCATCTATCACAGCAGGCACACCCCACTCACCAACTATTCCATCCACTTTCACATTCCCTACTTTACCATTCATATCACCAATCAAAAACACTCTCTCATTCCTTCCAAACTTTTCCATGCACGCTTCCACATTTGTCCAGAACTCTTCTCTCACTCTGCTAGCACGATCTTGCGTTGGCACATACACACACACACAATCGCCCACATTTGTATTTCAATTTTCAACTTTACCCACACAATCCTGGACCCAACTGATCCATACTGTCTTATGCTCTTCTTCCATCTTTTACACACAACTATATATACTCCTTCCTTTGCCCTCTCATTCTCACCTACTCCTGCACATATACCCCATCCATACTCCCATTCTCTCACACTTTCTCCTCTCCATTTTGTTTCAGTCATTCCACATACATCCACTTTTGCACCCTTTAGCACCTGGACAATCTCTCTCTCATTCACCTCATCATTCGTTCCTCTTACATTCCATGTAGCCATTACCAAGTCCTTTGTCCGGTCCTGGGTCGTCATCGTTTGGTCAGTCCTTGTCCGAGGCTTCTTGTTTGTTTTTTTAGTTAGTTGTTTTCCGGGGAGGGGCACTAACCCTCCGCCAACCCTTTTAGTTGCCTTTTACGACAAGCAGTCAGAACAAAATGGAGAAATAGAAGAAGGGAAGGACAGGAGGAAGTAGTTCTTACAAGGAGGGTAGAGAAGTTACAAGAGGATGGAAAAAAGGCTGAAGATAAGAGGGAGTGGAGGAGCGATTGGGTAAGTATAGATTGGAGCAGATGGAGGACGTGGAAGGTGTGTGTAAGATATTCACAGAAGAAATCTGTGCAGCATGTGAGGTGGTGTGTGGACTGAAGAGAAGATGAAAGGGCATGCAGGGAACAGCATGGTGAACTGATGAGGTGAGAGAGGCTGTGGCACAAAAGAAGAAAGCATATAGTGAGTGGATGAGAAATGGTCGTGGAAGAAGTTGAGAGACGTAAGAGAGAGTTATATGTAGAGAGGAAGAGAGAGGTGAAAAGATTAGTGAGAGAGAGTAAGAAGTGAGTGGATGAGGAATTTGGAAGGAATTTGAGTGTAAAGAGGAGGGAATGTAAGAAAATCTTCTGGAAAGAGGTAAAGAGAGTTAGGCAGGGTACCAAAGAAGTTAGTTGGGGAGTGAAAGATAAAAATGGTAGGTTACCATCCCTTACGGGATTATGGCGTCTGGCAATAGATAGATAGACAGATTAGTGGAGAAGGGAGAAAAAGTGAGCAAATGGTTGTTGAACATATAGAATGAAAGTAATGCAAGTATAAGTGGCTGGGGAATGGCTTGGAGAAGGAGGGATGTGAGAAGAGAGGAAGAAATCAGTAGGATGGAAGTTGTGGAAGCAATGAAGAAAGTTAAAATGGGGAAAGCCCCAGGAATTGATGGAGTGTGTGGTGAAATGCTGAAGCATGAGGGAGAGATAGTTATAGAATGGATGTGGAAGATGTGCAGATTACCCTGGGAGGAAGGTAGAGTCCCAGAGGATTGGAAGTCAGGTATAATTGCTCCCCTGTACAAAGGAAAAGTGGAAAAGTAGTGTGTGGTAATCATAGGGGCATTTGCCTTCTTCGTGTAATAGGAAAAGTATATGGTAGGATACTTATTGACAGAGTTAGGGAAATAACAGGAATTAGTTGGAGAAGAACAGGGAGGTTTTAGGAAGGGAAGAGGTTGTGTAGATCAGATATTCATTCTTAGATCCTTAGTGGAAAAGTTTCTAGAGAAGGGAAAGAAGTTGTATGCAGCCTTCATGGCTTTGGAGAAAGCATATGACAGGGTGGATAGACAAGGATTGTGGAAAGTACTAAGAATATATGGAGTAGATGGGTAGCTGTTGAATGCTGTGAAGAGTATGTATGAGGGTGCCAAGGCTGCAGTGCATGTGGATGGTGAACTGAGTGAATTTTTCTGTTTGAAGGTTGGATTGAAACAGGGATGTGTCATGCCTCCATGGTTGTTTAATCTGTATGTAGATGGGGTTTAAGAGATGCAAGGTAGGGCAGTGGATGTTGGAGTGGCCCTGGTGAGAGAGGGTAGTGTTTGGAAACTCCCTGTACTGTTGTTTGCAGATGATAGTGTATTGTTAAGTGAAGACGAAGGGGAGCAGCAAGGCTTGATGGATGAGTTTGGGAGAGTGTGTAAGAAATGTAATCTAAAGGTGAATGTACAGTAGGGAAGAGTAAAATTATGGTCTTCGAGAGCAAGTTAGTGAATGTACAGTGAGATTGGATGGGGAGGAAATGGAGAATGTGAGTGCATTTAAGTACTTGGGTAGTGTGATGAGTAAGGATGGAAGTTTAGAGGGTGAAATGCTTGAAAGGGTGCAGCAGGGAAGAAAGGTTGCTGGCTCCTTGAAAGCATTGATAAGAAACAGGGAAGTGAGCATGGAAGTGAAAAAGCTACTACACGACAGTATTGTTATACCAACTCTAACGTATGGAAGTGAAGCTTGGACATTGTTGGAGGGACAGAAGTCAAGAGTGAGAGCAGTGGAAATGAGTTATTTGAGAGGAGCATGTGGAGTCACATGGATAGACAGGCTGACAAATGAGGAAGTGAAGGAGCATTGTGTTGTGGATGTGGATGTGATAGGAAGTGTTAGGAGAAACACATTAAGGTGGTTTGACCATGTGGAAAGGATGGAGAGCAAGAGACTGACAAGGAGAGTGTATGTGAATGAGGAGGGGGGAGGGAGAGGGTGGGGAAGGCCGAGGATGAGGTGGAGGGATGGAGTGGAGAGGTATATGAGAGAGGGGTGTGTGAGCTGGGAGCAGGTCAGTGAAATGGCAGGGGAGAGAGCAACATGGAGGTGATTTGTTTGTGGCCACCCCTTACAGGATTGAGGCATCTGGCAATAGATAGATAGATAGATAGATTTTCATTTTTGCTGTAACAGTTTTCAGTGTCATTTATTTTCACATTAACAAGAGTACAGTATATGAATACTAACAATGTGCTAATCTAAGGTTTGAAGTATACATAGAGATTTGGCTTGTTTTTCCACACTGATAACATTTTTGGTCTTTTTTTCACCCCTTCCCTCCCATTTTCACTGTGATTGTTATCAATATCATTTATTTTCACATTCACCAGTAATTTCTGCGGGTTACACTATTGATTTTTATAGATCCTGTTGCCCGCTTCCATTTCCAGCTGTGCCATGTGATTATCATATCTGTTCTTAAAGTGTTGATTGAAGGAGCCCTCACAACATATTCTGGAAACTTGTTCCAGTGGTTTATGACCGTGTGCACAAAAACGTTACTGGTGTGCTAATGTAATAAGTATGCGTAGGTTAAAAGTATATGTATCTTATTAACTTGACAGGTGAGAGTGACTGAGCAGCATGGAGGATAGACCATTGGCTCGTATTGGGCCGACCGGAGGGGGTGATGTACGAGCAGCCTGCAAAAAGTGTGGTTACCCCGGCCACCTGACGTATCAGTGCCGCAACTTCATCAAGGTGAGGCAGTGGAAGGATTTTGATTCCATGTCTCTTTGATATTGTACTGTAATTTTAAAATGACTGCATCTCTCCTCTTAAGGAATCCCTGTACCTAATGGGGTTGGCCATGGTCTATCTATCTATCTATCTATCTATAGCCCGACACCCTAATCCCGCAAAGGGTGGCCGCAGACAAAACGCCTCCAAGTCACTCTGTCACCCACCATTTGACTACCCTCCCCCCAACTCACCCCCCCCCTCCCTCATATACCTCTTAACTCCATCCCTCCACCTCATCCTCAGTCTACCCCTCCCTCTCCCTCCCTCCACCTCACCTACATACACCCTCTTAGTCAGTCTTTCATTCTCCATTCTCTCCACATGTCCAAACCACCTCAGTGTATTTCTCCTAATCTTCTCAACCACATCCACATCTACCCCACAACGTTCCTTCACTTCTTCATTCGTCAACCTGTCCCTTCACTTCACTCCACATGCTCCTTTCAAGTAACTCATTTCCACTGCTCTCACTCTTGACTTGTTCCCCTCTTGCAAGGTCCACGCCTCGCTTCCATACGTCAGGGTAGGGATCACAATACCATCATGCAGTGATTTCTTAACTTCCATACTCACCTCCCTATTTCTCATCACTGCTTTCAGTGTACCAACAACCTTCCTTCCCTGCTGTACCCTTTCACGTACTTTATCCCCCAAAGTTCCATCCTTACTCATCACACTACCCAAGTACTTGAATGCACTCACATTCTCCATATCCTCACCATCCAACCTCACTGCACACTCTGTGACTTCATTCCTCTCAAACACCATAACTTTACTTTTGTTTACATTAACTTTCAGCTTCCTCCTCCTACACACTGTCCCAAATTCATTCACCAAACCTTGCAACTCCCATTCATCTTCACTCAGCAATACTGTATCATCAGCAAACAGCAACACCGGAAGCTTCCAAATCTCACCCTCATTCATTAGGGCCACCCCCACATCCACTGCCCTACCTTGCACCTCCTTTACAACCCCATCCATGTATATATTAAACAGCCATGGAGACATCACACACCCTCGTTTCAGTCCCACATTGAGATCAAAGAACTCACTCAGCTCACCATCCACTCGCACCGTAGCCCTAGCTCCCTCGTACATACTCTTCGCAGCACTCAACAATTTCCCCTCCACTCCATATATTCTTAATACCTTCCACATACCTTGCCTGTCTATTCTGTCATAAGCTTTCTCCAAGTCCATGAAGGCAGCATACACTTTCCTTCCCTTCTCTAGATACTTCTCCACTAAACATCTTAGAACAAATATCTGATATACACACCCTTTTCCCTTCCTAAATCCCCCTTGTTCTTCTCCAACTAGCTCCTCTGTCATATGCCTAACCCTATCAATGAGTATTCTACCATATATTTTACCAGTCACGCTAAGAAGGCAAATACCCTTATGGTTACCACATACTTCTCTCTCCCCTTTTCCTTTGTACAGAGGAACAATTATACCTGATTTCCAGTCCTCTGGAACCCTTCCCTCTTCCCAAGCCAATCTACACAACTTCCATATCCACTCCACAACAATCTCACCCCTATACCTAAGCATTTCACCACACACTCCATCAATTCCTGGGGCCTTTCCCAGCTTAATCTTCTTCATCGCTTCCACTACTTCCGCCCTACTGATCTCTTCCTCCCTCCTCTCATCTCTTCTTCTCCCAGCCATTCCCCAACCACTTATACTCACACTGCTCTCACTCTCTACATTCAACAAATCCTCAAAGTGCTCCTTCCATCTCCTCAATTTCTCTCTCTTCTCCACCAACAATCTATTATTCCTATCTTTCACTCCCCTATTATTTCCCCTTTCACACTGCCTTACTTTCTTTACCTCCTTCCAAAACAATTTCTTACTCTCCCTCCATTTCACACTCAGATTCCTCCCAAACTCTTCATCCACTTTCTTCTTACTCTCTTTCACCAGTCTCTTAACCTCCCTTCTCCTGCTCACATATACCTCTCTCTTCTCTCTCTCATCTTCTCCCCTACCTCTACTCGCCAGCCATTCACCATATGCCTTCTTCTTTTGTTCCACAGCTCGTTTCACCTCATCATTCCACCATGCTGTCCCTTGCACACCCTTGCATCTCCTCCTCACTCCACAAACTGCCTCACACGCTGCGCCTATCTCTTCCGTGAATATCTTACATACATCTTCCACCCCTTCCATCTGCTCTAGCTCATACCTTCCCAATCTTTCTTCCACTATGCTCTTATACTCTGTCATTTTCTCACTATCTTGCAATTTCTCCACTCCTCTCACAGGAGCTGCTTCCTCCTGTCTTCCCCTTCGCCTCCTCAACCACTTTCTTTGCATCTTTACCTTGGCCATCACTAAGTGATGGTCCGAGACTCCATTCCCCCACCCTCTCCACACTCTTGCATCCAACACTTGTCTTCTCATTCGCTCATCCACACACACGTAGTCTATCATTGCCTTTCGTTCAAAAAGTTCACCATCCATCCTCCTCATTACTCTCCATGTACAGCTGATATTTTCTGTGGACTGGAAAGTAAACCAAGTGCCAAAACCACCTAATTCACTTCCCAGCAATTGCTGGAACCTGTAGGGAAACAAGAAATTTGAGATTAGTCATAAGATTTGTAACAATGTGAGAGTCTCAGGTTGGACTGTGGCTCGTACGTACGGTCACTCAGAAGAAAGATCACCAAGTGACTATACTTGTGGCTGAAAGTTTCCTGCTGAAGAGTGATGACTGTGTGGCAAGTTACCAAGCTTGTAACCACATTTCACTCTCAAGGTCCTATCTCCTAGGGTTGATGGCAGCCATGTTCATGTTCTATGAATGTTTATGATGTTTGCTTGATATATGGTTTAGGCCAAGGAAATTGCTGTACCTCATTGCGTCCGTAGGAGTGGAAGAGTTAAATAATATCCTCTGTCTCCCTTGCTTTGTTAGGTGGATCCGAAGAAGGATGTGGTACTTGATGTTTCATCCACATCCTCAGAGGAGAGTGACCTTGAGACCCCCCTCACCCAGTTGAATGCACAGGAGTTGCTGGCGAAGGTAAGAGGTTGTGTGACATGAAATCTTTGACACACAAGGCCATATCCTTGTTAACATAGGACATTTACATAACCCTCTTCCTTTCCAATTAAACACTCCAGTTTGATGGTTTATTTTCTGCTTTATTCTGCCAGCTACAAGACTGTTTTATTCAGATTATAACATGTGAGAGGCTTTTGGTACAGAAAAGGTCAGATATGGCCTTTGTTAGCTGCATTGCTGCTAGATATCCCCTGAAGTTGAATAGAATCATATGGTGATAACAAGAATATAACAATAAAAGATGCCATTTTATTGAATGGGTTAAGGTTACCTTCATGGAAATAGTGCTGTACCTCAGTAATATATTCATTTGTAAACAGAAAAACATACAAATAAAGGAGTCATATCACTTAATATGAAAGTCAGAAACATTTGAGGCTTTGCTGTCATTCTAGACCAAGTGCTCCTATGGCTGCCACCAACTACACAAGTACTTTTGGCTGTGTTTTCCTCTATTTTGAACAGAATCATCATGCAAGTATACAGTTATGTCTGTTACTTACACATTATATTGTTCCATTGCCTAGAATCATTATCTGTATCAAGTACCTCCCTGTCCCTGAAAAGAGGATGGCAGACTGTAGGCAGAGGGAAGCTTCACCCTGCAATCCACTGGGTTCACATTTCAGATGAACCTAGGGCCCCAACTATTACTAGTACTTCTACATAGTGTTCATGCACTAAAATATCTCCAAAACATGACTTCATAGCAGAAAGTGATGGAGATACATTGATTAGTCACAGACCATTTTTATAAGTTTCCACTACCACTTACATGCTTACTATTGAGGGAGTAGCAAAGCATCACCACCACAAATTCTCATCTACGTTGTTCACTGACTGTACTTCCAAGTAATCAGCAGTTAATTCCTTATTTCATTTCTGATGTGGCTGGTATATTAGTGAAATAATGGATTGATGGATTTCGAATAGTGTTGTGAGAGAGCTCTAGCCCTGGTCCCAGATGCTGCTGCTGAGTCTACATAGGAGTGGATGCTAGATAGTGTTGAGACAAAAGAATACATGATGAAATGAGTGAAACTTTACAGATTAATTATAACCAGATGGGGCAATTAATCCTAGCCTCAAAGATGGCAGTCTATGACATAACCACCAAGCTAAGAAGAGTGCTTCACTTGCCTACCGGGCTGTGTGGCTTTATACACTTCACAACAAATATTGCATACAGAGTTTTTGACAACAAAGAGGTAGCATTCTCTTTTCTGATTTATTGTTTCTAACCATTCAAAAGGAGTAACTATGTGAGTTTATCAAAATTTGCTGTAAATCAGCATTAGTGACAACAACATCTACAACAGTTACACTAAAATACTGTAGTATATAATTATGAAGGAACCAAAGTCAAAATACTGTAAAGGAATACTGTTACAGTACAAAGTACTGGGAGGCCAGAATGTATATGTCACACCCTATTATTCTTCTGCTTTGTTATTGCACTGCACACTGTACCCTTTCAGAGGCTTACATGGCATATGATTGCATGTTTCTGATTCATTCAACTGCCATGCTGCCGATAGGTCTCTGATTTTTTTATTTGCTCTCCATTTTTCTGGATCCAACCTTTTTGCATCCTTACATGGTAAAAAAAAGATGATGATGATGACTCTCCTTTCAGATGAAGGAGGAGAAAGAGAGAAAGAAGGAGAAGAAGAAAGCTAAAAAGAAGGACAAAAAAAGAAGCAGGGACAGATCTCGATCTCCTGTACGGGCTCACAAAAGGAAAAGTTTGGGGACATCAGGTAGTGATAGTGAGGATGATGGGAAACACAAAAAGAGGAAGAAGGAGAAGAAGAAAAAAAAGAAAATTAAAGACAAGAAATAGTTATATATAAGAAAATTATAGAAGCATGGTAGAGTATATTTTAGTATGGATCAATAAAGACATTCCATTATGAATATTTTTTGTTATTTTTCCCTGATGTCTTTAGTTTATCATTGATCTGGTAGGGAAGGAGTGTCATGATTTTGGTTTTGTATCCTTGTCAGTAGTTATCATGGTACAATAGAGCATTACATATTTGTTATATCTTCAGTTGAGCCATAACATTTTGCTGTATCTTTAAATACAGTGTGATATCATGCTCTGAGAATGCCATTATTGATGCCTTCAACATCCTGACTCCACCTCAAGCAAAACTATCTGCACTTATGTTTCATATTATAGATGCTGTTCATATACACCTGTGGGACAGAGGCATTCTGTTAACTCTGAAGTTGAAAGAAATAGGTGTCAAACTTATATTGTTTGCTGCGTTAAATATATTTCAGTCATTCATTTTGATCTTCCGTCAGTTCCATAGCGTCCTCAACTTCCAGTGCTTATTTTGTCATATATTCAAATACTCTTTCCATACATCTTTTTAACCTCCTCCCATCTTCAGATTCATTCAAATGTCGTGCCCAGTTGACCATCCTTAATAGAGTAGACAGGTAAATCTACTCTTAACATATGACCCTTCAACCCCGTATCAGTAGATTTCCCATGCTCCACATCCTTCACAAATTTGCTTCTTATTTTATCCACAACGCAACCTACACACATTGCATAACAGACTAACAGTAATATTCTTTTTCTTTTCTCTCAACTTTTCACACCCATGCCATACCGAATTCTTGCACCCATACTCTAATGTGGCCACTAATATAAACACACTACATGATTCTTTTGCAGCTCCATACACAGTCCTCTGTTTTATATGAAAGCCATCATATCACTGGCCATCTTTCATCCTTGAACTACCCAATCCACTTCTCATGTTTATTAATGTGTCTTTTACTGCACCAAGGTCCCAGTGTTGCCCCATAAAATCAAGTCTTTCTTCATTCCCCAGTACATCACATTGAAAGTTACCCTCACTCAACAATCATCTCTTCACCCTTAACTCCTTGGTAAGATGACGTACTATTCATTTTTGATCAGGCTATCACTGGATTATTTAAGTCAGGAATGACCTCTAATAGTGAAGCGATGAATAAAGGCTGTATGTACCTCCTAAGTCCCTTCTGAGTTAGACAATCTAATACATTTTAAACATATCTTGAATGTGATGAAAAACTGTCATCGATCTGGAAGAGTTACATAGATGCAATTTCAAATCAGACCAATCACAGGCATTCATTAAAGCACTCATGAGACTGACATGGAATGACAGTGTTATTACCAGTACTTCCTTATTTCATAGCTGATAATTCAGTTTGAGGGAAGTGCTGCAGAGGATTCCTGAATGCACGTACTCAGCTGGCTCACCACTTTTTTCATTATGAGGGATTTTGGACTGAATTTAAATCTTAGCTGTTAAGCCTGAAAATTCTACTAGCAGTTCCAGAATCATTCAAAGAATGCCCACACAGAATAGGACAAGTGTGCTGGCATTATGCATGTAAGTGTTCATTGGCCCTATTAAAGTATAATTCCTAGCTGTGATTGTTATCGCTATAACAGAGTCCAATTTATAGAGTTTGGCAGTTTCAATAATTGTGATGTTTTCACAGAAAAAAAAAAAATATTGACCAATGTTCATAGTTAATCCTCTTATAATGAGAATGCTAAAAACATTCTTAAGAATAACAGCTAATCAGAAATGCACAGCCCCTTTTCTCATCTATCAGTACATTGATCTGCTGCAATTTAACTTCAGTCTTATGCAATTTATTTTTTTCAAAGCAAAGTCTGAAGTGTCTGGTTATTTGGTGAAAATTTATTTTAATTCTGACATCTTAGTTGGAGTTTGCCTCTGTAATCTACTTGAATATTTGCATTTAACGGTGTGCAATTAATTGTGGCTTTATTCTTTTCACACTTTAACTAGGTGTAAAATTGCTATACAGTCGTCTTTCAAATATCCAGTGTAATTCAGCCCAACCCCAGCTGGATGTTGCTAAATGCCGGATATTGCGTTAGTACTCACAAACAACTATCCCTTCGGCAGATAATATGTCACCTCCCTCAGCTATCTGTCTCGATCCTCCATCCTAACAACTTTCCTACAATAATATCCATAAGTAAAAGATGAAAGTCAAGCATAAAATACAACATTGATACAGTACATATAGTGCAGTAATACAATACGTAATATAATCATACATATCATAAATAAATGAACTGTAGTCAAACAACTCTGACTGGGTGGCACAGGGAATATAGGTGGCAGGATATGGCATGAATTTGTAGTGCTATTATTACTCATGCAAAGTTCAAAATTACCTTTAATTTTCATGTAGACAAAAATCCCTGACTCATTTTACCTCAGTTCATGGCCAAATATAGTCAGACTCTAGGGTCATTTTGACCAAAGATATTCATTGTCAGCTCATGACTAGGGCTACTTGAATTTCATGTAACCACAACTCAGCAGTTCAAGTTATAAGTCTAGTCCAGTACCATTAGGTGAAAACAAACTTACAATAGCTGCCAGTTTTTCAGGTAATGTGGACATTTAGTAGTAGGAATATGGCAAATTACTAAACCATTAAAGCTACATTTTATGTTGTCTCAGCCCCGTAAGTCCCACGATTTCATGTATATTATTATATTCTAGCTACCACCAGACTATTTTATTCAGGTTATTGGAGAGAGATCTAGGAATGAAGGAGTTAATTCATCCTAAGCGTTTTGCTGGCGCCGTTCTTACACCTTTGTTAGTATATTACGTAACAGTTGATCAAGTCCATGATAGGTAAATTTATACACAGTTTACTTAGGTACTTGCCTATGTATCATCCAAGTATCAATTTATCCATGAAAAATGCATATGCAATGAAGATTTAAAGAACTGAATGAATTAAAATACAGGTTGTGAAGAATCCGTACTCTAATGTTTACTACTGTTTAAAGGGGCCGCTCATGAATGGGCTAGTGCGCTGATAGTACGGCCGACCAATCAGTTCAATGGGCTGTGAGTTGTAAGGTGACGTCACGTCTGCTCGTAGCAACCATAATCCTAGTGTCTGCAATAGAGTCTTCTAAAACCTCACAAAATATCCTTGGTCTATTTTTTGCCGCACAGTGCAGAACCAGTTGTATCTGAATTTCAAATATACATTGATGCATAAATAGTGTATCCTTTAATTTACTGATTCACTATTATTGCTAACTACATGAGGTAAAGACGAAGTAACCTACATTTTCCCGCGTTTTTGTTCCCACAATTCTCCAATCAAAACATGTCTGCCACATGGGCTAAAGCACGATCATAGTGAGTATGAGTTTTCGCTTAAAAACCAGTGCCATTCCCTTTTAAATATATCAAGATGGTACAGAATCAAAGTTAAGGTATTGGTGTATAGATGTGTGAGATTCTTTTCGAGTGTCCATGTCTGATCTAGTGAGATTTGATCTGTAAACAAGGGTTTTACGTCACGTGGTACGTGTTGTGTGGATATTATGCGCAGTTTCGATATGTATGGAATAACCCACATATTGCAGCCTGAGCACATTCATGCTTTCATTCAATCGTATATATTTTCGAGCATTAAAATAAGGTTGAATGTCGTACCCCGGAAGCTGGTGCGAAGTCTCAGTACATCTGTGATTATACCACAATTGGGTCACTAGAATTTGGCATGAGGTGTGAGTAACAAGGAAAACATTGAAGGTGGTCAGCATCAGCGAGGTTGACGCCCCGTAAGCTTGAATCACGCCCCTCAAAACGGAAGTGAAGGAGCAGACAACATTACCAATCTGCAGAAATAAACTGTGTTCAATATCCCTTTGTTATGTCTGTTTTCATGGTCTGAAGGTGCTGTGTTATGTATAAAATTGGAGTGATCTCTGTATGATGCAAGTCGCATGTACTTTTTTTTTTTTAATACTGTATAGCAAACATATAACAAGTACCTCCACAAATTCTTTATATGTATGTAGAACCAGGTTTTTAAAGCATACTAGTGAAGGTGACTGATCAGTCATGGGATAAATTAATCTGAATCAGCTTTTTTTTTTTTTTTTTTTTTTTTTTTTAAGTTATGCCCTATAACCCTTTCACTGCCTGGGAATTCCCTTAATCAGGTAGCATAATGGGTGGTAGTGAAAATTAATTTCAGAGTCATAATTGCAGCTACTGGTACCAGTGAAATTGCGGTTTGATTTAGTTTGGCAAGTTTAAGCCAAAAATACTAATAATTTTGTCCTTGAAGTAGGTAGTATTCATAAATGCAATTTGCTTCTCTTATATGCTATTTCCTTTGCCAGTTCATTGTAAGGGGGGTGGTTGATATGAAGAAAATGTCAGAATCTTCAAAATGGAATTTAAAAATCCAAATGATACTACAGGTTTTATAGTTAGGACTATGCTAAGGTTAGGATCAAAAGATGTGGATTCCTCGGTTAGATTAGGCCTTGTTAAATTAAGTTTTTGTGATGCCCATAACATACCTTTCAAGCAGTATCAAGGTGAGTAATGAAGAATACCAAAGTTAGGACTAGTGAAAGTGGGTTTTTTAGTTTGATCAGGTTTGAAAATTTAGGTTTTGGTAGAACTTGCAAAGCCAGTCTGTTCCTCTTCCATATACTGTGGATATATATATATATATATATATATATATATATATATATATATATATATATATATATACTGTATATATATATATTTTTCTTCAATGCCAGGAAAAATTAGAAGACCTAAATTACTGGTTCTGTAATTTTGAAATTTTCTCCTATAAACATACCTTGGAGAGAAGTTTTAATTACATTAAGATACTTGGGTTTCTTTACATTGGACTTGATGCTGTCATACTATTGCCACATTTTCACGGGCCACTTTGGACCGGTGTAGACCGGTCTGGACTCATAAGTGATCACGAGAATGGGCTAATGTTGGTCTGATCCTGTCCGAGCCTGCTATTGGCTGCAAGAGTGAAGTATCTAGAGAAGGGAAGGAAAGTGTATGCTGCCTTCATGGACTTGGAGAAAGCTTATGACAAAATAGATAGGCAAGGTATGTGGAAGGTATTAAGAATATATGGAGTGAAGGGGAAATTGTTGAGTGCTGTGAAGAGTATGTACAAGGGAGCTAGGGCTACAGTGCGAGTGGATGGTGAGCTGAGTGAGTTCTTTGATCTCAATGTGGGACTGAAACAGGGGTGTGTGATGTCTCCATGGCTGTTTAATATATATATGGATGGGGTTGTAAAGGAGGTGCAAGGTAGGGCAGTGGATGTGGGGGTGGCCCTAATGAATGAGGGTGAGATTTGGAAGCTTCCGGTGTTGCTGTTTGCTGATGATACAGTATAGTTGAGTGAAGATGAATGGGAGTTGCAAGGTTTGGTGAATGAATTTGGGACAGTGTGTAGGAGGAGGAAGCTGAAAGTTAATGTAAACAAAAGTAAAGTTATGGTGTTTGAGAGGAATGAAGTCACAGAGTGTGCAGTGAGGTTGGATGGTGAGGATATGGAGAATGTGAGTGCATTCAAGTACTTGGGTAGTGTGATGAGTAAGGATGGAACTTTGAGGGATGAAGTACGTGAAAGGGTACAGCAGGGAAGAAAGGTTGTTGGTACACTGAAAGCAGTGATGAGAAATAGGGAGGTGAGTATGGAAGTTAAGAAGTCACTGCATGATAGTATTGTGATCCCTACCCTGACGTATGGAAGCGAGGTGTGGACCTTGCAAGAGGGGAACAAGTCAAGAGTGAGAGCAGTGGAAATGAGTTAGTTGAAAGGAGCATGTGGAGGGACAGGTTGACGAATGAAGAAGTGAAGGAACGTTGTGGGGTAGATGTGGATGTGGTTGAGAAGATTAGGAGAAATACACTGAGGTGGTTTGGACATGTGGAGAGAATGGAGAATGAAAGACTGACTAAGAGGGTGTATGTAGGTGAGGTGGAGGGAGGGAGAGGGAGGGGTAGACTGAGGATGAGGTGGAGGGATGGAGTTGAGAGGTATATGAGGGAGGGGGGGTGAGTTGGGGGGAGGGGAGTCAAATGGTGGGTGACAGAGTGACCTGGAGGCGTTTTGTCTGCGGCCACCCTTTGCGGGATTAGGGCGTCGGGCTATAGATAGATAGATGCTTCCCCTCGATTTTTATCTCGGGTCATTAGTGCTTCAATAATCTTATTTTGTGCAATCTGTAGTAATACAAAGCCTCTACTTCATGGTGAGATTTATTTGGTTCCCTTCTTGGATGATCATGGGCTTCTGCTAGCATGAAAAATGTCATTTAAAACAAACCTTATTCTCAAGTCCGCCATTGCTGACCATCGATGTTTGCACCCTGCCATGGACGCTCCTCGCCTCCTTCCTGGTTGTTGCTGACGCGCGTACATTTGTGCACAGACCGGTCTTGCCTAGGCTAGCTTGTGGGGCAGGACTGCTTTGGACCTGTCTGTACCGGTCTAATTGTCTCGCCAGAACAGCAATAAGACCGGTCTAAACCAGTCGATACCGGTCTCAAAGCCTCACGAAAAAGCAGCTTATGCTTCCATTTTCCCATATCCCTCCCAGACAAAGTAAAGCATTATGGTTAAGGTCAGGTAATGTGTTGGTATGCTGGTCATGATTTTCTTTTTCCCAGCACATATTTAATAATAAAAGTAAAAATATACTTTTTTTTCCCCTTTCTCCTTCTGATAACTGTGATTTTTCATGAGTGTGGGTGGAGTCATACTGCTAAAAGTGATGTGCATTGGAAATGAATGTCAGAAGTGAATAAATTGCACTACAAACCATGAAAAAAAAAAAAAAAAAAATGAACATGAAAATAGTTAGTGCAGTTTTGAAATAACAATAATAATAATACCATGATCAGTCTGGTCTGTTAACAGTGATAATACTGTACAGTACCACGATCAGTTTGATGTTTTTGTTTCTCATAAGCCGCATTTTCATGAGGCCTTTTTAGACCAGTCAAGACCAGGCAAAAGTTTTCTGGACCAGCTTGATGCTCGCGAGAATGGATTTCAGACTAGTTCCATCCCTAATGTGCTCCTGTTGGCAGGAGGAGGGAGTGGGCAGAGTCAGCTGAGTTATGTAAAGAGAGAGAATAAGATGGTAATAAATCAATTTAACTATAAATATCGTCATTACTAGCATACACAGTAGTTGTTTGTACCTCATATAACAGAATATATGACGGCTTTCCAGTATCACTGTTAGAGTCATGATAATGAGTTTTCATTACACCATGAAGTATAATGTGCAGCGTACCTTTTCAGTTAAAAGAGAACTAATAATCGAAGGCAAAGTATGCAGCACTTGTCTTTAAGGAATTATTACAGGAAAATACTGTAGTTGTAAGTGCCGTCATTACCTTATAATAATCCATTGAGTCTCACGGAATTTGAATTTCTATTCAGATATTATTATCTTACTTTTTCAGCCATTACTGATCCTCTTTTTCAATTCAGGTTTAAACAAGTATTCATTTCATGTAGCATCTACAATTATATCACCATCATGTGTCACTGTTGGCTTATTTGTGCAAAATTCTATTTTTAAAATAATATTCAACTTTAACTTCTGTCAGCCATCTCTGCTGTATCAGCTGTTTACCCTGGGCAGGACTGCTTGAGACCAGTCTTGACTTCCAATTTTTCTGATGCTGTCTCACCAAAACAGCCACGGGACTAGTCTTGAATGGTCTGAAAGCTTTACAAAAACGCAGCTCCAAGCACCAGTTTTTCCAAAGGAATTCACCAGTCTTTGAAATAAGTTTGCACCTTTACAGTTACAGTGCGTTACATGAACTTTGACATTACAGTATTCATTTGCATTGTAGGCTTCATCTGCAGAAGTATAGCTGAGGAATGCAGATTTGATCACAGCACTTTGCACACTTCTTTGTGCAGTAATAGTACATTTTTACAGAGCGAGTTGGGACAGAGTTACTAAGTTTTTGTCAGGTTGCTCCTCCACAGATAAATGTACACATCACAAAATAAGTGAAGTACGGTATGCCACACCTGAGCCACAGCAGCTTGTAGTTAGCAACAGTAGCCTCAGAAACCATCAGTCGCTGGCACATGTCAGTCACCATCAATACTGTCAGTTAGGTAACTGGTTTGGTATCTTTGGTCAACTGAGCAGCCTTCAGTGATACACACACTGCTCCACAATAGCACGTGAAGGAGTGAATGTTCACTTTTTTGTGTGTGATTCACTGAGCCTTCAGTGCTGATGTTTGGTTATCAGTATAGTTATGGCAGTTTCAGTCACTCTCTTCTGTTAGTTAACCACAAGTAATTTTACTTAAGGCCATGATTGATGCAGATGGAGAGATTTGGGGATGCTAATGACCATATGAACACTAACTGCACGTAATGTGAATGTTGAGCTCCAACAATATAAAGTACAGTACAGTATATATATATATATATATTTATATATATATATATATATATATATATATATATATATATATATATATATATAAAGTATATATATATATACAGTATATATATATACACCTTGTATAAAAAAAAAGTAATCAGATTGCAGGAGTTCATCATTATCATCTCTGATGCCTTGCTGCTTCTGGGGAACCCCCAAACAAGGGATGGCCATGACAGAGATGCCTCCTTGCTACCTTATCCGCACACATGTTGTACACATTGTCAAACACTCCTTTCCCTCTTCCTTCTCTCATCAGTATACTGCTCCACTCATTTCTCATTCCACATACTGTAGAATCTCATTCTACCAACATTACCCTCAATCCCACTTGTCACAAACTTGCTTGTCACAAACTTTCCTCAGAACCATATGTATGTACAGCCTTCGTTTATGTTCATACCATATCATTGTATTCCCTTTTATCCACTAAGTGTTTAATATACTAGACTCCAGCAGGCCAGGCTTGTTCTCCTGTACTTCAGTGGGAATGGGAGTTTTTTGATCCTGTATATTAATATTTTGGCTAGGCAGTGTCCAAGTTGTATCAGTGAAATAAAATAAGGAAGATGCTGTGTTGTGTAATACGTATTCTGCTTTGAGATTCTTATGCCTTTATGTATTTCAGCATGAGGAAGCCCAGACAGAAGTGGCACCATGTGGGCTACAACACTAACCAGGTGGCCTTAGCCTAGGATGACCCATGATTTACGGTTATGTAAGTTGCAATTCCTTTCAATACCTTCAGCAAAAGTTGGTTGGGGTTAAGGTGTGTGTGTGTGAGTGTGAGAGAGAGAGAGAGAGTAGTAAGGATTGTACAGTATCAACCAAGATATCTTTGTGATGTCTTCTGGTAATTGATAGTGAAAATCTGAGATAAGCTCAGATTTTTTTTTTTTATGATTGTTGCAATAACCAGCATTAGGCTGCATGGCCATTTAAGTTACTGTGCTATTTTATATAATAGACACTCAGCAGATGACAATAACAGGGCAGTCAGTTTGGTGTGTGTGTGTGTGTGTGTGTGTGTGTGTGTTTTTTTTTTTTTTTTTTTTTTTTTTTTAAATAAGAAATAGTTTCATATGCTTGCAAGCCATAGTTTCTGTGCTCTAGTCATACCCTTGGCTGGAGGGAAATCATAGCCAGAGCTTAAAACAGCCCAAGCTTTTTGTTGGTACCATAGGTCAAACCTTTTCTTAACTTCACGAATAATGCTGTCATTGTGAACTGGTCTTTGTTTGGTTTAAGAATGCTTTGAACTATTGTACCACTTTAACACTGAACAACAATATGTCTTCTCTCAGCATGAACCCCAGATTATGACTTGCCTTCAGCCAGTGGTAGAGGTAGAATGTGAGCAGAAACTGTGGCTGATGCATTATAAGCTGTAATTGCTATATTACTGTGATCACATTTTCTGTGCACAGTACTTACTGTATAGCCAAAAAACACTCTGTATTCGGTAATACAGAGGAACCAGGGTAGGTGTTGTCATCTGGAGAAAGTACCTCTCTTTGGTGCTTGCAGCAAGATGTAGTTAGTGAAGACATACAGCTGTCCTTTCTTTACATGATCGTAAAAGACTTTCTGTTTGCCATATAGAGGAGATATTAGATAATAACCATAAGGAAAATGAACTTACCATTAACAGTGCTGATGCCAGGGTAACTATGATTGGCCAAATCATTTGCTAGTTTTGTTTAGATTTTATTTTTTTCTAGGCATTATAAGTGCTTTCACCTTACTTTCCACATTCACACAAATTGTACAGGTCCAGAAGATGGCTCGTTGGTCAGAGTTAAGCTTCAGTTTGTTTGAATGTGGATGGTGTCACTAACCATTTCACAGTAGCAGTATATCCTTATCTGAAGAAAATTATAAAAAATATATTGTGATATATTTTTTTAAACTGATAAAATTCAGGACCCAGATGTTATTGTAATTTAGGCAAGTATTAGTTTTTTTTTTCTTTCTTTTTTTTTTATGCCAGTAAATGAGACTCACCTTTGCACCTAGATATAATGTAAACTAGAATATTGGTAATATTTTGGGGTTTTATATATTAGTATTTGAAACTTCCACTATTTCTCCCTGATATAAAAGTCTAGCTTAAGATCCCCCATAAACAGTCTTCAGTAACTCCTTAAGTATGATATCCATTTTGTTTTGTTTTTGCCACCTCATTTGATTATATTTGGCTTAGGAGACATCCTGGTCATGGAGGGAACTAGTATGCATCCACAGGTCCCCCTTGACACTCTTCCATCTCCAATACTAATTTTATGTACCCTTCCACTGTGGTTTTTATAGAGTATATAAACAAATACAGTACATTAGTGGCAAATAGCAATAGACATAATGCTTTAAAGGCTTAGGAACAAACACTTAAATGGATTAGGAAGTTTTGCCTCTTCTTTGTTGCCAGGGGCCATTCATTTGGCTGTGTAAACATTCAGGTATAAATATGATGATTAGAATTGATTCATACCATTACAGATACAGTACTTCCAGTACTGTAACCTTTGGAAAGATGATTTTAAATATCAGTATGGAGGGCTTAGAAACCTGACTGAATTTTCACTAATTTTTTTGGTGCCATGAGTAAACATTCAGTCATGGATAATAATCAGAATGAATTCAAGCATTATTGTGTTTCCCCATTATATTCAAATCATAAACCCTAGCTGGATGGTATCTAGTTGAAGACTTGAAAGACAAGGAAACATATGCTGGCACGTTGCAAGTATTTTTTTATCTGTTTTGATGAAGACTTGAGGTTTTCACATTTTTTTCCCCTCACTGAACTTGCTTTAATATTTTTTCAATTAGTATAGCCACAGTACTATACTGAGTTGCTCATGAATTGCCTGAACTGTTCCTCATTTGCCAGATAAGTAAAAGTGAGTTATATGGCTCAGTAGATATGGAGGTCATCATATGTTTTCACTCTTGTAGAAAGGATGATTAGGGTCACCTAGAATTCTAGAAGCTTGTTTGAACATAGGCTGCCACTGATTTTGGCATTGGAATTGGATGGAATATTGACCCTGTTTGAAACCCATGGCCCAGGAGAGAGGAGGAATGTGTTCTTGGTACCAAAAGAGAGCTCAGGCTCAATTGAGACCCAGAAAATCAGCCAGAAGCATACTAATAATTAGTAAATAATGATCAGTAATCATGTTTTTTCACACAATAGATATATCAAGGGAGGATTAACAAGAGATGATTTCATTGGGGATGGGGATGGTACTTGTAGAAAGGAGTTTTAGTACCTGTGTAACATAAGGATGGGAGATTTTTTTGTGGCATGACAGTGAAAAATCAAGTTTAAGAGCAGTGGAAATGGGATTATTGAGGAATGTGTTTGGAATGTGGAGGACGGATAGGATGAGGAATAATGTGACTTTAAGTTCGTGGACTGCCAGAGTTGAAGAAATTGTGTTTAGATGATATGGTTGTGTGGAGAGACTGGGTGTGTAAAGGATTGTGAAAAAGGTGTACAGTATCTGAGTGAGTGAGGCTGGGAGGAGGAGTGGTAGACTAAGAGGAATGTGGTTAGATGTAATAAATGAATGTTTGAGAAAGAAAAGTATGGATGTTGATGAGGCTAGGAAACTGACAGTGGAATGAACTGGTTGGAAGACTTTTGTACTGAGGAGGTAGCATGTAAATTGGGGGTTTATGCCTGTGAGGTTCAGGCTGATTGGTGAGTAAATGATAATATAGCTCATATCAGTGGGCAGACTTGTGCTAGTTCTCATTTTTTTATATTTTATTTATTGCTCTTATGACTACCTCACCCCATCCCTAGGTGGGAAAAGAGGCCTGGATGATGAAGAAGATGCTGATGGCGATGGAGATGGTATTGTGCCAGTACAGCTAGGCCCATAATGTTCCTTAGCACCAAAGCCCTAAGGTGTTTCTCACTGGGCCTGGTGAAAACTTTTCCTTTTGTTTCCTCTCTTTTTTTATATTTTCCAGATGAGAGTAGGTGGTGCTTTTAGGGAAGACTCATAATTACATTGGAAAATGGAGTTGAACAAATAATAAGTAAGAGAAATGGCATGAAAAGATTGATTTAGAGAGCAAGAAAGGTGTATTAGGGTAGAGCAATATGGAAACCTTGGTCATGACCATCCACTGTGGGTTAGTTCCTTGGAGGGAGCAAGGCTGTTAAGAAGACAGTTGCCAGTAAATGTAGATAGACATCCTAATACATTAGTTTACTTTATTGCAGGATGTTGGCATTGGTGTATATTTTATTTTTTCTATTGTTACTCATATCTTGAATAAAGTGAGCAGTATGCTTCCATTAACACTGATTCTGCCATCAGTACACAGAAACAACTGATGTGTGCATTAGAGGTTTAGGCAACAAGGGTAACACTGAAGGAGGGAAGCCGATGTGTTCCCTGCAGGCCCAAATAATGAAAGTACAATGCTTTGTAGGGAATCGGAAGGCTAAGGGACATGGAGTGGAAGTACCATACCTTTAAAACACTAGACTAAGATTGCCTATTTGCATATTATTAGAAGCAGGTATGAGCTCCTGCGTGTAGCTCCTTGGTGTAGTTAAGTTGTGGTGCGTGGCTGTGCTCTCCCCTGACCTGACTAGTTTCAAAGCGGTGGTTCTCCCTCTGGTGGGCAGGTGAGCGCGTGGAGGCACCTTAGGCACTGCATGACAAGGCTTCCCGGCGGGGCTCCTACGGCCGGCCTGTGAGTACCACCTCATTGTACTCACCCACAACTCACCATCCACAGCCCAAAGGAAATTTTAAATTTATGTAGATTTAGTTAATTTAGAAGTATATTTACAGTTATGTGAAGAATGGAGCAACGTGGGAACATGGACAATGGCTCGCTAGATTCAGTATCCTGGCTTGAAAGATGGACATTTGCAATTTATGTTGCAGTATCATTAGAGAAGTGGGAGCATGAATGTCAGATAGACATGCTGCAAGTGTGTCTCCACCGACACTGCATTGGATCAGGCTACTGTGCAGCCAAGGAAATAACAACCCAGATGGAGATTTTGTTTTAAGTTTGCTGAGCAGCATATTAAGTTACGGCATGATGTAGTACAATAAGGATTTTAATGTGATTTTGTCTAGGTTTTCTTACCTGTATTTATAAGTATTATCAATACTTACTGTCTCTAGATAAGTGGAGCACTCCATTAGTCCATTTTTATGAAGCATAATGCCTTAAAGTTATGCTGTGTTGGGAATATGGTTGCTGGTATTAACCTGTTGTACTATATTTAAAATGCCTTGATCTGAAGTGACAAGGCATACCTCAATAATAATGGAATGATGGGATCAAGTAGTCTATTTTAACATCAGTATATTTTGCTGATTGTTGAGGATGGCTTACTGGTTTTGACATGGGGTGTCACAGCATCACATATTCCACGTCTCAAGTTCCTCTAAGGAGTAACGTGTAACCTTTAGGCATGGCAAGAATTGAAGAATCACAACAGTCAGATAAGATGAGCATACCAGAGGATTTCCCACCACCATGTCCCTTGCTACCACCATCACACACTGACACACACACATACTGTACCATTGCTCATGCAAGTCCTCCCTCCACACAGTTCTGGCATTGGTTGGGAAAGAGAATGTCAGGTTTGTGGGACTCTCATGTGAACATGTATTTAATATAACAGTACTAGCAACTGAAATGAGAATGAGATCTTAGGAAATTTTACTGTACAAGGTGGAACATGTATTACGTAGAATTTAGCTGCTAGTAGGTCAGGCCGTGCAGTTTGACAGCAGTTATTAAGTAGGAAACAATTTCTCAAGCCTAATGCAGAGCAATTGGTGACAGGGTGTGAGGATTGTCAGAAGAGCCAAGAGGGAGACTGTGAGGAGCATGGTCCACTACAGAGTGTAGCTGATACAGAGGTTTCTACCCGTGCACGACGTTCATTACCGCATGTACTGCAGCTCAGAGAACACCAGGATGAAACAGGTACTATCTCAACTAGGGTTTGTATTTGAACATAGGGGCATTAAAGAGGGCGAGACAGAATACTGTAGATATTTTACCTAACCATTTGTAGCAGGAGACTTTGAGGGTTATTGCTTTAGGGCGCTTTTTTATTTTTTTTTTCAACCTCGTAGTTAGTCAAAAGAAAATTGTTACAGTATTTCTGACTCGATCGTTTGGTGAAAAAAGAAAAGGGGGTGGGGTCAGGATGTTGATGATGATGATCCAGTATTTCTGCTGGAAGTTGGGGTGTCAGTATCTTTTGCTAATTTTTATTGATTTCACTGACTTCTTAGCAGTTATGCTCCAATTAATCCTGTTGTTATCATGTGGTTGACAGGAGTGTATGCCAGGGAGGAGTTAAGCAAGCGGCTGCAGTTTGGTCCACTACAGGCTGAGAGGGTTTTGGCTGGGAGTCAACAAGAGGCAACTGAAGAGGAGATCAAGGAGAAGTAATTATTAATAACTTGGCAGTTTTTCTTGGCTCTGACTGCTCAACCTGACTCAAAAGCCACAAATATTGCATGTACTAGTGCTGATGAAGGAAGCTTTCGTTAGGTGGCGTCAGTTTTATACAGTTGTCCCCCATCTCCTTCTCTATATCGCAAATGAGGGGTAGTGAACTATGAGAGAAAAGAAACTTCAGCCTGCAGTCAAACAAGTTCACAATTCACAAGAACCTGGGGATATAACTATGGTACCGTACTACTACTTGATTATAGCATGGAACTAATTGTGATATCAAGTACTTTCCATTATATTAGAATGCAGAATTGTCAGTGATTTGGTCCCAGAGTATATTTTTGGAAAAGATTCAGGGAGCTGTTGCCTCGCCTGACACTGAGAGGGCTCTCCCTCTGTGCTACAGGATCTTTGTGTGTGGCATGTGTTAGGAGTGTAATGCTGTATAATAGTGGGACCTGGGCAGTAAGGGAAGAGGATATTTGCAGGCTCAAGCATACAGAAATTACAATAATTAGGTGGATGTGAAGTGCGTCCTTGCATTCGAGGCCTGGGGGGCTAGGTTTATGATGGAAGAGTTAAGAGGTAGGATGGGACTGGAGCGTACTGATGTTGTGATGAGGAAAGGTAGATTGAGGTGGTTTGGGCATGTGGAGAGGATAGAGGATGACAGTTGGGTGAAGAAAGTGAGAAGTGTTAACGTTAGAGGTAGGGTTGCGAGAGGTGGACCTAAAAAGACCTGGGATGAGATCATTGAGTGTGACCTCAGGGATGAGGGACTGAATTGGGAGGCTGCTAGAGAACAGGCAGCATGGAGAACTGCCTTTAGGTGACCAAGGCTGATGCTGATGCATGCAAGCATGTTGGAGCCTTCAAAAATGAAAACAAATGACTTTGTTTAAAGATTATATTAATTGAATACTGTTATTTCATAAAGTAAATATAATTTAAATAATCTTTAGCTCAGTGATATATGCATTGAAGCCACTATCTGAGGTTTTTAAGTAGCTGTGGGTAACTGGCTTGAAATAAAGAGGTTAGAGCTTTCGGTACAGGTTTGGGATGGTGGACAAGATGAAACCAGTATCCAATTGTTTCTGATCAGCTTAAGGGATCCAGGATGAAGTAAAGAGTATTTAATCAAATTAGGGGATCCAGGATGAAGTAAAGAGTTTTTAATCACATCAGGGGATCCGGGATGAAATGTAGAGATTAAAATGTTTGTGGTTGCAGGTTTGGGGTGGTGTACAAAATAGTGCAACCTGAGGGTGACTACCTGCTGCTGGACACTCTGCAGGAGGAGCACAGTAACTGGATGATCTTCGTCAGACCTGCACACAAGAAGGCTGAGCAGAACCTGGTGGCATACCAGTACCGGGGCGAGATTTACTTTGCCACCATCAAGGTAGAGCGTGGCGTACTGTCAGCAAGGTAGAGACAGGCACACTCGCGTATAATTACAAGTAGAGCATGATATACAGTATACTGGTACTTCTTTAGATCTAGTTTGTCATGGTAATGGCTATGGTTTAATATGGTTGTGGGTTGTGAACAGGCCAACATTTATTGCAGGAAAGTTTTTCTCGTATGTGATCAAGTGACACAGCTTCTTTCCATAAGAAGTCTTTTTTCTTTTTCCTTTGATTAAATTGCTGAGAAAAATAAGTTTCAGGAATTTAGGATTCATATGCTAAGAAGTTGAGTAATTGGGAAAATGTTAATATGCTTAAGGGTGGGTGGTTTTTGAGAAATCAAATTTCTATTCCCTGTAGCGGATGGGGGTAAAAGCCTTTGCCAGGCCAGAAATGCACACTAAGATTTTTCTTCTGCATTTTTAAGCATGTAGATGTATTCATACTATTATGAAACAGGTGTCATCAGACAAAAAACAAAAAGAAAAAGAAAAAAGAAAAGAAATTGAATTTTCACATAATTCTAAACTGGGGGATAAAAGCATGTAGATGAAAGTTAAAATTGTAAAAAAAAAATATATACAGATGTATATATTCCTCCTTGTGTCGCTAACTGCTCATAGATGGTTACGAACATCAGTGTGGTACTGGTAGAAAAAAGAAGTTATGAGGAAGACAGTTCAACAAACAGGAATGAAGTAAACCCATTAGTTATGGAGTTGTAAAAGGAAAACATCTGTACACATAGCCGAATGTTTATGCAGCATTTTTCTGTTGATGGGTTTTCACTGAGATAGTTGAAAAGTAGGGTATTTGTGTTTATTACTGATTCATTAAGTAAAACTTCATTCATTGAGTACAGTATTTATAAAAGAAGAGCTGGTGGATATTACTTCATAATTTTAAAAGTGATTACCAAGAATGGTACAGAAGTCTGTTTGAGTGGTGTGAAGCCAAGTTGGCCTTTCATAATTTTTCTTCACTCTGTACTGTTGTCATTGGAAATATTTATAAGAAACTTTTATGGCAAAATACAAAGGAGAGGGTGCTATTATGATAGTGTTTGTGAATTTTTCCTTAGTGTAAGATATGCTGCAGTATGGTAAGTTGAGGTTGTGTTAAAGAATGGGTGTGTAGAAAGTTAAGGTATGGGTCAGATGTAGCTGGATGTATGAAGAAGAGGACGTACATTGACTCACCATAAGGATAGCAAAGAAAGCATAGAGAACAGGAAAAGTACAAGTCGTGATGATAATATACTGAAGTCTGATCTCCCAATGCCCTTTTTTTTTTTTTTTTTTTTTTTTTTTTTACCACATTTCTTAGAGAAAAGAAACCATTGAAATCAAAATTTCCCCCTTATCCATAGTGCATGATAATAATGGTTAATATCTTCAAAGAATATCACTAGTTTTCCAAGGTAATTTACCTTACCTCTAGAATGCATGCAGATGTTTTGTGATGTTTAGTCATCACCATTGTCCTAACTTTGGTTCCCGGTGGCACCAACAGATGGGTAGGATCCAGAGAAAAAATGTAAACACAAGACCAGGAGAAACTTTTAAGAGACTGCCTAGGGAATAAAGCCCAAACTACAACCCATCACTCATCTTGGATGCCTTCGGAATTCTTCACATACACTCTGCTTGTGTGTACATAGATTCCAAGCCAGCAAAACTTGATTTTACATTCATTGTAATTTAGGTTCTGATGTTATAAATTTCCTAACAACAAGCCCCCCCAAGTCAAATTGCCTTAATTTCCACCTATTGTATCCTTTTGAATGTCAGCTGTTTTGACTCAGGAGTGTTGACCATAAACAGAAATCAGTGGTTTAAGATATCTAGGCAGCTTTTTAAAGTAATTCCTATGGCATAAGAGTGAAGGGAGGATTTACCCATGGTTTCTTTTCTCCTTGTATTTTTGTCCTTATTGAGTTGTACTCTGGATCTTCCCTCTCCATATCAGGATGGGCATTGGAATAGGATGATGAAGACAATGGTGTTTAAAAGAAAGGTATTGCATAAGCATCCATTGTTTCAGAATATTGTTACTATTTTCCTGTACACTTCCTTATTCTGCATTCCTGATTATGGGATGATAGCAACAAAATACCCTTACATTTATATCATAATGCAGTGACTTATCCTCACCCCACCCTAATCCTTGCTACACATGAGTTTTTGATGTCCTCCCAGTTTATTAACTTAGTCACCCATAACCCCTGCATGTTCAGTGTAATATACAGTACTGTATGTTAGAATTAGTCTCCCATCTTTTATGTGTCTCAGTACTAAACTCTTCCAGTGACTGTATGATATGCCTCAGTCTCCATTTATTTACAGCAGCATGTGACTCGATGGTTGAGTTTCACCTACTGTGGAAAAATTATGTGAAGAGTTTGGAAAAATGGCCCAACCATATGTGAAGAGTGTAAAATTAACCCAACCATTCCTTTACTCATTTTATCCTGTCGTTGAGGCATGGATGCAAGTTCTGTGTGACTGCTATATCAAGGAAAAAGGCATTTGGTTTTAGATAGATAGATAGATGGTAGATTTTTGATGCCATAATTTTTCTGCAGTGTCCACTGCTATTTTTTTTACAGGTGTGACAAAACTGCCTTCTCCATTTGTATTATTTACATTGCCAGTGTCTGTGCATATTGAGGTGTAATTTTCATTGTGTTGTAATTATGCATTCAGGATTGTTTTTTAATCTGTCAGGTGGAGATAGGATTCTGAGGGCTTGTGTGGTGAGTGAATGGGAGTGTGGCTCATTGAATTAGGCAGACTTTGGTTAGGCTGTCATTCTATCAAATGTTTTCTGGCTCTGGGCCCCACCTCACCCCATCTTGGGATGGGAAAGGAGGTCTGGATGAAGATGATGATGATAATGATGTAGCCATGTAGCCTATAAATGAATCAACTTCAGCAATGACTTGAACAGTTGAATTGACTATTGGTACTCAATATATTTTCATGTCTAGAAATTATGGTATATATACAATACAGGCTTCTGATTTCACTGTGTTATTTTCAGGATATCCCAGCACAATGTGAACTCAAAGTGTGGTATTCCAAGGACTATGCTGAGAGGATGGGAACAAGGATACTCGCTGGTAAGGCTGGATGCATTGGATGCTCTGATCTTTTCATTTTTAGTTGGCCCAGATGTTCATTCATTTATGACCTATTTCATGTACCTCAGTGGCAGGAAAAGACAACACTGCGGCTTTACATCCTTCCCATAACACAATCTCATGTCTGTACTCTCACCTTAACTTGGCCTAGATACTCATCCATTTGCAGGTCATTTCATGTAGCCCAGTGGCAGAAAAAAGACACACTACAGCTCTACATCCCTCTCATACTGCTTCCTCACAATGAGCATCATATTCTAGTATTGATTTATTGTTACAGCTCAGTGTCCCTTATTTCCATTAAAAAAAAAAAAAAAAAATGTATTTTAGTATGTAGATTCTGAGCAAGTGGAAAAGCTTAGCTAAGATATTAATATTGTTCTTACAGAAGAGGGTGTTTCATGGCAGTTTCGCACTCGTCAAAGATTCAAATGTCGAGGTTGTGAGGTTGTGTTCAGCAGCGGTGCCAGCCTTGCCAACCACCGCTGCATTCGGAGTGCCCAGACCCCCACCACCAAGGCTCATGCACCTAGCCCCCGTGGCCGCCCCGGCAAAAAGCTTGTAAGACGAGGGGCATCCCAGGCGGCCCCCATCCCCTCCACCTCAGGTAAGAGAGTTGCTGTGAGTCAGGTGCTGCAGGAGTTTCAACAACAACAACAACAGGACCCAACCAGTGAGGAACCCAAGCCAGAACTGAAAGTAGAAGTTTCTTCACCTGCTGACTCAAGTGATTCTGATGAGAGCGAAGGTGAAGGTGAAGTTGAAGTTTCCCCACCCCAGAGACGCAGTCCTCGAGCCAGTCCACGTGGTCGAGGTTCTGTGTACACTTGCAGTCAGTGCCAGAAAGTCTTTCACAGTCCTGGCAAGTTAAAACAGCACTCCTACTCCCACACCGGAGAGCGCCCCTTCTCTTGCAATCTGTGCCACAAAGCATTCTCTTCTCGTTTCAAGTTGGTGCGGCATCAGCTCATCCACACCACAGAGCGTCAACACCAGTGTCCACTCTGTGACCGCAGCTTTCACAGAAAAGACCACTTGAAGAACCACATTCAGATACATGATCCTAATAAGCAGTTCAAGTGTGAGAGACCTAATTGTGGGAAAGAATACAATTCGTATATGTCATATAGAAAACATTGTGCGGTGCATGCTGCAGAAGAAGGTGACTTACAGTGTAAAATTTGTCAAAAAATGTTTGAAACAAAGCCAGATCTTATATATCACCTCAAGGTCCATGTGGGATCCAGATCAGTTAAAAGTCCCAGTGAAAAGAAATTCCAATGTGATCATTGCGAACGTCGCTTTTTCACTCGGAAGGATGTGAAGCGCCACCTTGTGGTGCACACAGGTAAGAGGGACTTCAGCTGCACCATCTGTCCCCAGAAGTTTGGCCGTAAAGACCACCTGGTGCGGCACATCAAGAAAAGCCATGGTGCCGACCTGAGCCGGGTGGAGGGCTTGGAGGCCATTGCAGGACCGTCATCTGCCCCTCAGGCTCTTTCTCCCAGCAGCATGAGTGTTACCTCCTCCCCGCCACCATCTACCTCCTCTAACCCGCCCCTTCCCATGGTCATCCTGCCAGAGCCCATAGCAGTTGCCGGGCCATCTGGACTGTCGGGTTCGTCGGGGCTGGGTGCTTCCTCAGGTCTCATGGAACAGCCGTCTGGAGAGAGCCACTTCATGACACAAGGGTTCCAGCCAGAGTTCAGGCTGTTTGAGGAGACCATCAAGGAAGAACCAGAGCTACAGCCCAGTATGGAGGAGATTGGTCCTGGAGGGGATGACCTCAGTAAGATTCTAGGAATGTACCTGCCTTCTGGTTCCATCAATCTGCCTGGGCCTTCCATCATGGAGACAGGAGGTGCCCAGGGAGTGGAGGGAGAGGCTCAGCGTAGTCTGCTGGAAACTGCCTTGCTACGTCTACCCCAGGAGGAGCACAAGGACCCTGTACTTTTGGGACAGGAGGGCAGCTTTCAACAGGAGGCCATGGAGGCCAGGTCTTTGTTGTCAGAGCCTCCTACACAAGAGTTTGGGCAGGAGGGTATGATATCAGTGGGAATACCAGTACTGGAGGGTGGTGCAACAGGCATGGCTGGCCAGCCTTTGCATCCCCAGGCCCCAGTACCCCAGCTGTCTGGTAGTGGGGCTCCCACCACCACCACTCCCACCACCACCACCTCCACCACTCCCACCACCACCAGCAGTGACCCCACAACCACCACAGCTGCTGCCATTCTGCCCTCACTGCCTGGCTTTGACCAGGCATTTCCTTAGTTGCCACCAGGAGTCTGTGATACACCTAGAGAAGTACAGGACTCACTTTGAGCATTGAAAGCCACAACATTTTTTAAATAGTAACTTTAACCAGTTGTTTTTAATTATGGGAAGAAGTTGACTACACTTCACCAGTGAGCTGGTGGTAAAGGGTGCACATTGAACTGAAGTTGTTTAGTGAACTGGTGAAGAAATGTAAAGACAGACATTTGTCATTTATTGTAGTTATGAACAGTTGCTTATATTCATGCATTTTTAAGTAGTGCCAGATTAATTTTAAGTGTCTGCTGCAATATTAAGTCATTAGAATATTCAACTCCAGACACTGAGTATTCTACAACTATTACAACTATGCTTATTCAGTTCAGGAAATTACGACAAATTTCTAAAAGTACACAGGACATATCAAGTAGGACGAAGACGATGATAGTGAGAGCGAGTGCAGCTCTTGTGAAGGAGAAATGTTGTTGGCACCCAGCATGTCTCATCAGTCACATCTGGAACCAAGTACCTGATTGGCTAAAAAAAATCCCCCACAGTAGTGTTGTATTGCAGTAGTCATATTTGTCTTGTAGTTCCTGTAGATATAGTTTCTTGAGAAAAATCCTGTCATAGTTTTTATTTATTTTTTTTTTCCCTGGATTTTTTTGAACTTTTTAAAAAGATGATTATTATTCTTTGAAGGCTAAAGTCCTCTTCTACCTCTGTTAGGGTTAAGAGTGATGTTATGTAAGGGTAAAAGGAGTACAAAGCTGAAGGTTTGGACATGCCTAGTGTGTCGCACTGATCACTAGTAGTCTTGTCGGTCGAGAGCCGGAGGCAGATCGGGTCATAGTTATTACTCTTGAGATTTGTTAAACACGTTGGTTACAAACTAAGCATTTATGTATTGCCAATATTCTGTTTTACCATAGTCATGCAGTTTACTTTGCAGCTGATACAGCCTGGTATGCAAATGTTTGTGAAGAGTTAGTCGTGATTGTAAGCAGGTTCATAGCTCTTGCAAGTGTCCTTAAAGCAGAAAATGAATATTTTTTGTCATGTAAAAACCTAGTACTTTGCTGTCCCACTATAATGTCACTGGGGAAGAAATTTTAGTAAGTGTGAGTGTGATTTTTTTTTTTTTTTTTTTTTTTTTTTTTTTATAAATCATATGGAGCCAAGATTCCGAGGGGGTATATGGTGAGTGAATGGCAGTGTGGCTCATTTGGTTGGGCAGACTTTGGTTAGCATCTCATTCTGTCAAGATTTTTGCGGCTCTCTGGATGGGGGTGGGAAAGGAGGTCTGGATGGTGATGTTGATGATGAACAATACAGTGCGATACGTCATGAAGTAAAGTAATGTACCTTTCACCTAGAGATTTAGCCATACAATTTCCCACCATTTTAGTAGTGAAGGTGAGCAGTAAGATGTGGCATGTTAGGTGTAGCAGAAATTAGAAGAACAAGATTAATACTCATAATAGCATAGACCACACTGATTAGTATCTTGTTTCAGCCTCATTTCTGTGAAGAATTTTTTTTTTTCCCCAAGTTGAAGCTAGGATTCCAGAGCCTTGAATGGTGTGCAAGTGGGAGTGTGGCTCATTCAGTTGGGCAGACTTTCATTAGTGTCTCAGTCTGTCAGTTTCTTTCTGGCTCTGTAGGAAAGGAGTTCTGGATGATGGTGATGTGAGAAAGGTTATGAAATTTAACCCCTAAAGTCCTGTGATCATCTTTCAATGTGTTTGGGCCTTGGTATGTAGAGTCCTATCATCATCAATCGTACACAAGCTACCAAAAACTGATGCAAGATATCCCAACCTCCCTGGTGATGTATATGGAGCCTAGCCAGTGGAAAGTACAGGTTCTGTTGATCCTGACTGTTCTTTTTAGGCTCTCTGGAAGTGGTTGGCGGGGGTACTCACCATCCACTCACTTGATGTAGTGCTGCTCATGGGTTCCTGCCTTTTCCTCTCTTCCTTCTTTCCATTCTTCTTCTTCTGTCTTTCTTTCCTTGATTCTTTCCTCTTCTTGTGACTCTACACTGAGTGACAAGCCAGATGGTTTCCTGTACACCAGGGCTGGTATTAATAAAAACTTTAGGAGTACTCCTAAAATTACTACTAAAAGTGGTTGTAGATGAGAGTTGCTTCTAAAAGTTCCTCCTAGGAGGACTCATGGTAGTAATTTCGTTCCTACCATGAAGTGTTACCAGCACAAAGAATCTCTGCTTAAAATGTTTAATAAATTACCCTTAGAAAGCCTTAGAGTATCAGTACCAAGTAGTTTAAAAATGAAAAGCTAGTTTTCATATATAGAAACATATTTGATCATATACAGTATTATGATTCTTTACGAATGTCGATAAAATGGATAAAATGTAAACACATCGTGTGATCAGCTGATCGTGCCTGCTACCATCAGTGCATTGTGTGTACACGTGGTACAGTGACCGTCAACAATGGCACAATTTCAACATACCACGGCTGCAGATAAATTCCGGAGAAAGAGAAACTGGACGGAGGAAGAGTGTCTCGTGCTGGCAGAAGGCATTGGAGAAAGAAAGATTATTATAAAAGGGAAATTCAGCCCGGGGAACACCTCGGACATGAAAAAGCAGGCATGGGCTGAGATTGCAAATGCAGTGAATGCTGCTTCCTCTCATCCACTTTCTTGCCAAATTCGGGCATCATGTGTTGATCCAGGCCACCTTGCAACCACATCCAGTATTTTATATTCACTCTCAGTCACCAGCTGAATGTTCATGCTGTGGTAATTTTTCCTATTCACATACACTTCTTCATACTGGTTTGGTGCCACAATTCGTGAGTCCCATCAATCACACCAGCTACCCCAGGAAAGCCAGCAATTCGCCTGAATTTTCTTTCAGTTCTTTGTTGTTCAGGGAGTGTACGGGGGAACTTCACAAAACCTCTTAACAATGTGTGGAGCAGTTAGAGCACAGAGTGTTTCCGTTATCACATTGCTCACTGATGGCTGCAATGGACCAAAGTCATCACAGTTACACTGCTGCATTTTTCCAGTTGCAAGGTACCTTAATAGTATCAACACTTTCATCTCGCGTGTGAGAGGATGGTTTCGATGTGTGGGCCTTTCCAGTACATCTCTTACTAAATCAGTAATAAACAGAATGCCGTGACGATCGAAACGGTACCTTCTTACAAGTTCTTGATCATCATATTCCATGAATGCATCGTTCCGAGCTCGAAAATTTCTGCGTGGTGGGTGGTGTCGGTCAGCCATGGTCTATGTTGTCTTGTCTCTTGGTGTTTCAGGGACGCAGCTACTATGTTTACTGACACTAAAAGCCCTACTATCTCCTTAAAAGTCCTTGTGGAGGACTTTTACTTTTTAGCAATTTTACGAGTAAACTTAGGAGTTGAAGTTAGGAGCCAAATATCACTTTGAGAGGAACTTTTTACTCCTAGGAGTTTTTATTAATACGGGCACAGGAAACCATTTACTATGCTGGGTGGTAACCATATAACCAGATTATGGCACCTGGTGGTTTAGTGGGCAAATTAACGCATTCTGATTGGACTAAGCCAGTACAGGTTTATATCCAGGAGATAGTTGGGGTTTATTGCTCATGTAATGCCACTCAAGGATGAGTGAGGCCGGTCACTCTCATCTTCAGTGTCGGGGCCAACTTGCCAAGCCCTGAGCTCCTATGCTGGCCATGGGGCAACGCAGGATTAGATGATGAATGAAAAACAAAAAATGAGGCCCATTGAACAGCTGATTTTCCTTTAACAAATTTATCATCATTATCTTCATTATTAAGACCTAATTTCCCATAACTTTGAAGGGATGGGTAGGATTTAAAAAAAAAAAAAAAAGGAAAGTAAGGGAGTACAGTATTTAGTATTCTTTAGTGATTGCTTTAAGGACACGTGTGTGAGTTACGTTGCTCTGATATTTGTCTGTTTATACCGGTAATTTGTTTGTCAAAGCAGAAGTTGGAGAAATGGGAGGAGCTCAGTATTAAGGAAGGTGGAAGGTGTACAGTACCGTATGTGTAGTAGAGGATGCGGTAACAATCTGCAAGGGTGAGGTGCTTTGTGATTGTAAGTGGCAGGAGTGTGAGTGAGAGCATACCCACCCACTGCAGGTAATTGTGCTATACAGGGTGACTAGACATCATTTCCTGACAGACCTTCGCTTCTTGGTGTCTGTCTGCGAATGATGGAACTTCATATTTGTTCTGCTCCATTTTGTGCCCACATCTCACTCACCTTGGCACCAGTCCATTGTGTGTGATTTCTCTACCATATTCAGTTACTGTTAGGTTTGATCATGGCTACGGACAGATATCGTGTTTGATATGCTTTTGAGATTAACCAATGTAGTATATTTTTTTTGTACAATCATGGCCTTATCTCTTTCATGTTTGGTATACTTTTGAGGTTAATCAAATGCAGTATATTTTTTCACTTTAGATCATGGCCTAAAATCTCATCCATGTTCGGTTTACTTTTGAGATTTGTTAAGTACGGTATATTATTTATTTTTGATTTGATGACTCAGGTTTTTTTCCCACCCCAAAAGCTTCCAGCAACGGTTGGGAAATATTTAGCAGGTTTGGATGGTTGGTTTAACTTCTAGTTCGTAGGAAATATCAGCTATACCTTATCGAACTCCAATATGACGATTCCTTGAGAAGAAGCATGGCATCATTTGTATGTATTTTATGCAATGCTGATACCTTTGATGGCAGTTATCTTATATTCCAAGGTCATGGATTATATTCTATAACACCATGACATCAAACACTAATGATACCCTTTTTACTCGACCCAGAATTGACATGTCTCCATCTTCATTGCTGAGTTTTAATGAGAGGTTAATGCCTGAATATGATGCCAGTCACAAAGATGTGCAATGGAAAGGATATAGAACCATAGCATTGTCTAACTCTTCCTTTGAGCAAAGTGAAATAAGCTGCAAATGGATAAAAATCTGTGCTAAGTTAGCATAAAAGAAGTATAATTTCTGTATCATACAGTTATATCCAGTAAAGACTAGTTACTGTTGTCATATCATCAAGAGCATACCATTCAGAAGTAGGCTGTGATTTGTGCCAAAAAATCCCAACTCAACTCTGAATATAGCTGGATGAGTGTAATTAAAACTGAATATTCTTGTGATGATAAACAAAGGCGTCCGTTGGTGTACGAGGTGAGGAAGGTGGGGACAAGGGGCTCAGGTTAGAGACCCTGTGGTGTGAGAGATTAGACATTCGTCTGGCTTAGTTGCTGAGGGAGTGAATGTTCTATAATGGCACTAGAAGTTGACCCATTAAGCTGCTTGAGAAATTCATTAATGCAGAATCTGATTGGTTTACCAGACTCCAGTTACTGTACTCATAAAAGCTAGTTCATTTACAGTGTCATGATGCACTGTTTTATATTTAAGTTAAAAGTATATAGGTTTGAGTGAAGACTTTTTATGTTTATTTCAAAAGTGGCTCATTTATCATCATATCTAGTAAAGTCACACATGATTTACTGTTTTGTTATAATACTGTTTGCATATCTTTTACATTAATTTTATAAGTATGGTAGCTCATTTAATGCCATTTCCGGTAAATGACAGACATGATTACCCCTCCCCTTTTTTGTTTTTTAATGCTGTTTGCATCTCTTTTATGATTATTTCAAAAGTGTTTAATTTAATGTCATATTGCCAGACATTATTTTCTCTGTTGTTGTAGTGCTGTATGTGATTAATTCAAGTAAATGATCGGACTTAAATACGGAGGAGGGGAGGAGTTTTCAGTGGAGATAGGAACAATGTCAGCACAGGCCTGTCTTGTTGTCTGGTCTCTCACATGACGGGATCCCTACTCAGGTTTAACGGCTCAAGTAACGATAAGGTGTTGGGCATGTCTGGAAGAATTGCCATTACTTAGAGGCTATGTTGTAGGCACAGGAGAGATATAGATGCTATTTATATTTTTATACTAAACCCCCCTTTTTTTTTCTTTTTTTAATAATCTTAGTTTATTTTTTCAGATAGCAACCTTTTGACTGATGATTTACTGTTGGGTGAGACGTGAAGATTGTGTGTCTGTCTGGGCTGTGTGTGTGTATGTGGATGTGTTGTACTATGCACTGGGTACAATGAGCCAAGGTGCCGTTAGCTATGCCTACCCCCCCCCATGTTAACTCTTTCAGTCCTGTGATCTGTTTTCCCCTGTTGTGCTGTTTTCTGGTGTGTTTTTAATTTTAGTTTTATCATTATTAATTTTATTGTTTTTAACTTAGAATTGTTTTTTAATATTTTTCTTATGGTGTTTTTTAGCTTAGAATTAGTGTTTACTTTTTTTTACAAATATTTTTTTTTTTTTTTTTTTTTTTTTTTTGAAGCTTAGAATAGACTTTTTAAACTTGAGGAGTTGAAATAAGCCTTCATTAACCCTTCCACTGTGATGGAACTCTTGTAAACTGTTTATCATTTATGTGTTATTATAAGTAAGTTAAACAGTACATCATTATATTGAAGGAGTCAGCCTTTTCTGTCCAGTAATGTTTTTTGCCACCTGAGAGTTTTAGTAAACTCACAAATTACCCATACCTGTGAAAGGGAAGGTTGAGGCTATGTCCAACTCTCTATGTTTAAAAAATATCTACTGAGCAAAATAAAGTACAGTTCAAAAATTTTAAAACTTATTTTAATAATTATTCATGGGACTGTGGGAGTTAAAGATGGCAAAAAATGATGCAGATAATGAATGTATTGATGTAAGAATTTCATACTGTATTGTCTGCAGAACATCCACATTTTTGGAAACATTCTTTTAATTTTATCATACACATATTTTGGAGGGAAAATTTGTGTTGGACGTGTAGCATCCCGGTTGTTTGTTTGTATGCCCAGCTTTGTCAATCTGGGTGACATGTAACACTATATTTACCGATGCATTGATTGTTTTGTAGTTACATATGCATAGTTACAGATCCCCTTGTCAATGCCTAATGCTCAGGGCAGCCTTTGTAGTGTAACATTTAGCATATACAAGTACAGTAGATGTGCACATTTTAGATAGAATTCCTTAGGGAATGTGGAGTATGGCCAGAGTTTTGTACAAATTTTGTATGATGCAGGTTCATTGTTTCCCAAATACATTGCAGATTGTCTATTTACAGTTCTTAGTTTAAGGATAGTGTTTAGTTTAATCAGTGGCATGCACAGACAGCTTGAGGGGCAGGGGCTCTGGCTAAAAGAAAAAGTTGGGAGGGGATACCACACCCCCTGGCAGTTTTTACTTGAGAAAGAGAGAGAGAGAGAGGAAAAAAAAAAAAATATTCAGCTGAAGAAGGCACTTTGTAACACTGTAATCGGCTGGGCAAAGGGGCATAGGCCCTACCCCCAATGAGCCTTACCTGTGCACGCCCCTGAATTTAAAACCATGTAGTGTTGTTGACCAGAGTTGAGTAATGAGAGGAGACAAACCAAAGAATGATCAACCCTTACAACACAGAAGGCTTGTGGACGTACCAGCAGGGAATTATAGCAGGGTGTGGTGCTAGTGTTGCATATTACTATACTCTTTTTCACCTTAACTTGACCCAGGCTTTTGCCATTTTGTAGCATATTTCACATAGCTCAGAGGCGGAGTAAGACAATACTACAGCTCCACATCCTTTACATAGCACTGTTTTGTGACTAGCATTGTATTTTAGTGTCAGTCCCTTGCCACAGCTCGGTATTCAAGGTGGAGAGATAACAGTTTAAGACCAAGTTAGGGTATAACCATTATAACATAATGTATATTAGAAGAGAGGGATGTGTTTGAAATGCACGATCATAACATTTCTGTATTTAGTACTTTGCTGTAACTCTTTGTCAATTGCTAGTTGCCATAATCCCATAGGTGGTGATCACAAACAGATACTTCCATGTCTCTCAGTCTCTACTGTTAGGCTACCCTTCCATCTCACACTTCCCTCATATATCAGTCTCCTCCATCTCATCCTTACTCTCTTGCTCCTCCTCTCCCCCTTCACCTCACTGACATACACTCTTCTAGTCAGCCTCTCATTCTCTATGCTCTCCACATGACCAGATCCTTGTTATAAATAGAGTATGTTCTAAAATGTCACAGCATTGTCATACAACTGATAATGTAATGATGGGAAACTTATAACCCATCCATGGATCATTCAATCTTCATTATACCCTTTTCTCTCCAACTTGGTGTAAAATTGCCATCTCTCAGTCTTCAATGCTGACAGGCAGCAGCAGGTTAGAATATGTTGCTGTGGAAGGGATGTAGAGTGGCAGCGTTGTCTTTTTCTGCTAGTGACTTGTGTGAAATTATCTGCAAAAAGGTAAAAACCTGGACCAAGGTAGAGTGAAGAGAGTATACCCCACCAGTAGCATAGGGGTCCAGGGCTAGGCTACTCAGTGCAGACATTTAAAGTACGAGTCACCAGTTACATCTCCAAGAGGGGCATAATGTGAGCAGTAAACCCTGACTACTCTGATATCAAGTCACTCCGGCCCCTAGGTTTACTGGCCCTAGTCACTCTGGCCTCCCACCCTAGTCACACCGGCCCCCCACCCAAACCACTCCAGCCTAGCCTAACATTCTGGCAGGAGACATTTCTATATCAGCCTATCAGGGAGGCCACAGTGACTAGGATGGTATAACTAGGGTCGGAGTGATTAGAGCCTGAAGAACAAGAGGCTGTAATGACCAGGGCTGGAAGAAGAACTAGGGGCTGGAGTGACTAGGGCCAGAAGAACTAGGGGCCTGAGTGACGAGGGACAGAAGAACTAGGGGCCGTAGTGACTTGTTTCCACCACGCATTGGATTTTAGCCCACAGAAGCCATATCCAACAGAGCACCTTAACCCAAAGTAAACAGTGAAGTGTATTGTGCAGAGTAAGTTGCTAAGAAAAAGGTGCAAGGAGAATCCAGCCTTTATTATTACTGTAAAATCACATTGTAAGTGTACACTTTTCCCTTGTAGCACTTAGGTACTCTTCCCTTTAGGGGATGGTACTCTGATGTACACAGGGGATCAAGGGTAGTTCTTTGTGCTGTGTGCTGTTGTATAGGTGGTTTGTTTTCATCTGAGGATGCTGGGCTACTCACACAATTTGAATACCAAGTCATGGGTGCATGAAATTCAGCGAGCCTTGGTTAATAGGTAGAACTGAGTCTACCTGGTCACTAGACATACAATTTTTTACCTCCATTGCTTTCAAACAATTTTTTTGCCTCATTGCCCCCTTACAATTTTTTCTCCCATTGCCTCATATCCTCGTTTTAGCCCCATTCCCCTCATATATATATATATATAAATAAATAAATATATTTATATATATATATATATATATATATATATATATATATATTATACATATATATATATATATATATATATATTATACATATATATATATATATATATATATATATATATATATATATATGAGGCCGCGCATGCGAGTTTGTACCAAGCGACATTTTTTTAAAAAGCCAGAAATCACGTTTAAAGTTTGTGAATATTGAAATGATCACAACTCCGTTGTTTTTAAAGCTAGAGACTTCATTCAAAGACCATAATGAAGGGTAAAGTATGCTGAATATGGCCATGTTGTTAGTCATTGAAAATTATATATGCAAATATACGAAATTATAGTTTTTTTCAAAATGCCGAAAATCGGTGATTTTTAGTATACAACTTCAACAAAATATAACTCCGTTATTAATAATGCTAGAGACTTTATTAACCCTTTAACCGCGGGTATTGTTTTGGTCTGACTGTCCTTTCCCGCGGGGGTTTCAGCCAAATGTAAACAAACCTTTAAACCTTAATAACTCTGCACAGAATAAAGCTAGGGAAAAAAAATAAGGTACCATTAGAAAGTACTAACCTTCAGCTTTCCATTGATGTAGGTTTCATGACTTTGTTGACTTTCACAGGACGGGCAGTGCCGTTAGAAGTGAGGGGTGTAAAATCACTATTTTTCGCTCACACATCATTACCTTCGCTCATACACCATTACCAAATGCCAACCTCATTCTGATAATAATACTATAAACATATATGAACACTGCACATACGATAAACACCCACTCTGTGTTCACTGAGGCAGGTAAAAGGCACTGTAATTACCTGCACTTCACTGCCACATCAGCGGTGTTGTAATCACTATTTTTCGCTCACACACCATTACCAAATGCCAACCTCATTCTGATAATAATACTATAAACATATATGAACACTGCACATATGATAAACACCCACTCTGTGTTCACTGAGGCAGGTAAAAGGCACTGTAATTGCCTGCACTTCACTGCCACATCAGCGGTGTTGTAATCACTATTTTTCGCTCACACACCATTACCAAATGCCAATCACATTCTGATAATAATACTATAAACATATATGAACACTGCACATACGATAAACACCCACTCTGTGTTCACTGAGACAGGTAAAAGGCACTGTAGTTGCCTGCACTTCACTGCCACATCAACATGTGTTGTCACTCACACAGCTGGACAGATACTGATGTGCGCTTGGTCAGGGGTGGGGTGGGGGGCCCAGGGGGTGGGAGGTGGGGCCCCAGGGGGGGGAAGAGGGAGGTGGGGGTCGGCTGGAGTGAAAGAACTTAATAGCTACTCTCCCTTGAAACAATTGGCGCACGGAAAAAACGCGGGGTATTCAAAATATTCACAAACATTCGAGAATGACACCCGCGGTTTGGTCCAGTTTTTGCAACATCATTCTGGAATGACACCCGCGGTTAAAGGGTTAAAAAACCATAGTAAAGAGGAAAGGATGCAAATTATAAATATATAAACAGATTTTGGATAAATCAATTAGAGCAAGAGAAAACACCTGTTTTCCAAGTGCGACATAATTTTCAATCAAAGTTCATGATCACAAAACCATTCAGTACATAGTTGTTAATGGACATAAAGACATCAAATATGCACTAGGGGGTGGTGATAATGCACTAGGCTACCACGTACATTATCACCACCCCCAATGCCCTCAGGTAGTGCCACACATCCACCATTATCACCAGCATCATCACTATCATCACAACAACCCCATCACTTTCACCACAACGAACTTTGGCACCAGGAGCCATATCACCATCGCCAGCATCCTCACATGACGGCATACTAGCTACACCATTATCACCATCATCACTATGACTATCACTGCTCTCCAGAGCAGCCACACTGAAACCATGTGCTTTATTCCAAAGACCAGGGCGAGCTTTGTGGGTGTAAAAAACAGCCACTTTAAAAGACTTGGAGCCTTCAGCAGGGCCGCTCTCATGCACCCCTGAAGGCCCAGCGGTAGGATCATCAACGTACTCACCATCAGAAGACATCAAGAGCACAATGAACACACACACACACACACACACACACACACACACACAAAATGAAAAGTGTAGCTTTTGTATGCAGAGAATGACACGCGAGGCAAAACTGGGCCTTCGCAGTACCACCAACAGCATGCGCTGGAAACGCTGAAAATTGCACGTAGCCATATCATTAGCATAAGAGTTTCTGGATTAATGAGAAAGAATATTGACCCTATTTAACATGTCAGAGCATGTACAAAATTTACTTAATAATCTGGTACATAAATTAAAATTATATTCATAACAATTGTTAGATGCTAACAATAGCCGACAGTGTATAGCAAGTGGATTGGCAGTGACTCACCCTGTTGGTGTCGTTTGGCACAAACTCGCCCGCGCTGGGGGTCTGCCACCCACCCTCACCTCACAAATCGATTTCAGTGTTGTATTTTGGAGGACTTTCAACCTCATGTCTAGTTCAAAATTGTAGCAAGCGACATGCCTGGGATATAAAAGAAGGGTCAAAATAGTGATATAACATGAAAACGCATGATCGGCTTGGGTGGCGCTTGGTACAAACTTGCATATGTGGCCTCATATATCATTCAATCATTGCCAGACGCCAAGTATCCCAGACGGGGTGGCCAAGGGCTTAGAGTTAATTGTTTTACAGGGAGGGGCACTAATCCTCCACCAACCCCACTTGACATGTAGGGATGCCAACAGCATCTGGTGTTCCCAGGCGGTCACCCATCCAAGTACTAACCATACCCAGCGTTGCTTATATATATATATATATATATATATATATATAATTTTTTTATGCCTGGTGGTCAGGTAGGTCTCCGTACTCTTGATGTGGCCCATAAGATATACTTGTGAGGGATATTTGGGGTTAACATTTCATCCACCGGGGCAAGCAGCTGGTCCCTCTGGCCTTAAATGTCTGCCTGAGTAAAGGTGTAAAACAGTAACTTTAAGGAAATAATTAATACTGAACCTGCACTGTTAGTATTTGGGTTGTGTGTTATTGGAGATTTTGTAAAGCCTGTTCCATAGTGATTCTTTCTGCACATTTCATTTTAACACCCCATTTTATGTCACTGATGTAGGCTATATCAACATCAAAACAGTGGAAATAGCATGCAAAAGAATGTTGTGGTAAAATACCGTATGCAAAATGATTCACTAAGGAAGAGATGTTACAAAGGTCCTAATCAGTTCTCAGTATGACCCTGTGATCAAAGGAACATAGCATCAAGTCGTGTAGTTAATTCCCTGCTGGTCTTCCATGCTGGGTGAGTTCTTGATGTAGTTAGGAGTACCAATAATTTCTAAGCATTTGTTTGTCTAGGAATGGAGAACCTCAAGTCAGACCGATCGTTGAGTTTGAGTTTTTGTTATGTGGGGAAGGTTGTTGTTTGAGAGCCAGGGCCTGTGTTCTGGAAGGTACAGGAGCTTCCGAATACCTCGACCTTGGTGGTTTATTCTGACAGCTGCACTTAATATTCTTTTGTATTGGTATATAATCTCAGCATTTTTTTTTTTTTTTTTCTATCTTTCCTTTCTTGAGCCTACCTCACCCCATCCTATGCTGGGCACAGTAGTATGGACAAGGATGATGACAGTGCTGTGCCCTAATGTTTTCCTGTATTGTATCTAAATTTTTATTATTCTGACATATCTTCCATTAAGTAACATACAGTATAAGAGAATCTTAATGTTCTAAAAGATCACTTGGTTATACATGATTCATAGATATGCTGAGATACTGAGGAAAAGAGAAAACACAAAATATTTCAAGTGCTTTTGTGTATTCACACCTTCAGGGGAGATGAGAGTACACTAAAGTGCTCGGGATAGTTCGTGTTTTCCTTTTCCCCTGTCAACATCAGTGTATTAATGTGCTGTATACAATAATAGACTAGTAGGGAGGAGGTGGTAGGGAAGCCTTCTGAACAGACAGGAATGCAATCCTGAGACCATCATGCATAAGGGAGCCACTGCCATGTTGCTCAACGTTGATGAATTGGTGCTAGGATGGCAAGTGAGTGTAGTCAGACTTGATAACTGGGAGTAGGCAGTCAGTGTTCCCAGCCCCTTCATTTCACTTAATTTTTTAGGTTGTATTCTTGCTATCCCCAGACTCTTTTATTCAGCTTTAGAGGGATGTTTTGTACTGGAGGGGTTAGGTATAGCTTTTGTTAACTCCATCCCCTTTGTGTCCTCCCCTAAATATAATTGTCAGAAACTGCTGTCTCTCTATCTTGATTCTTGACATCTGACAATTGAGTAAGGTTAGACTATGGTGATTGGAGTGGTGAACCCTTCAATTTGACACCTTTTAAAATTTGTATTTACTTATTTTTTTTATTTGTCCTACCTTGAGATTATTTAACTTTAAAGTGATGTCTAGCAGTGTAGGGGTTTATGATCCAACCCTCGAGTTGGAAAAAAAAATTCTCCTGTACTGAATAAAATCATCTGGAGGTAGCAAGAGCAAAAACGTGAAAAGAGATCCCTGGGTTGGAGGTGTTGTAGCTTATGCTCTGAGAACTAGTTTTATTTCATTATTGTTACCTTCAGATGATTTTCTTAAACTGCTTTTTCAACTCCAGTATGGAAGGAAAGAATTTAGGCTGTATGTAAGGCCTTCCTAAGCTGAGTCATAGTAGTTGTAACCCCAGGTTCGTCTGAAATGTGAACCCGGTGAACTGCAGGCTGGAGTTGCCCTTCCCCAGCAGTCCACCGTCTTTCTTTCGAGGGACAGGAAGGTGAGGGATATTTGTATAACTGGGCAGTGGATCCACCTAGTTATATCAGTGTCATCATGTAAAGGCATCCCTCTCCAGCAGTCCCTAAGCTGAGTAGAATAATTTGAAGGTAGCAAGAATAAACTAAACAAAGAGAGGGGGGGGGGGAAGAGAGACATGATTGGTTTCAAAGGCATAATTGCAAGTGAATGTGCTGAGGGAGTCGTGCATGAGGTGTTTTGTTTGCATGTGTAGGTGCAGTCACACAAGGTACCTGTTTAGCATTGTGTCTATGTAAAAAGAGGTGTATACAGTTTGTCTGTGTAGTTCAAAGTGCAGGAAGTGTAGCTGGTTGGATAATTTAAGAGCCGGAGAACTGAAGAGAACAAGAGTAGATAGATGAATTGAGGAATATAAGGAGTAGATAGAAGTTTAATTTGTCCATGTATAGTAGTTTGAAATGTTTGAAAAGTTGGTGATTGGAGGATTAAAGAGCTGAGAAAATTGGTCAGAATCTGGAATACACAGAAGTTTAATTTGTGTTTGTAGTTCGGACAGTAGGAAGTGTATACGGTTGGAGAATTAAGGAAAGAAGGATATGCAATGTAAAGTAATGTGTGAAATAAGCTGGAAAAGGACAAAAATCATGAGCAATTTAAGGTGAAGCAAAGATGGTAAGATAAGTATATAAATAAATAAGTGACATACTAAAGCTGAAGGGGTTGATGTTGTTGATTCGTGTTTGGCCATGAGGTAGTTCAGAGGTGAGAGGATCCAGGAGCAGCAGCCTTGTTGACCTAAATACCTTGATGTTATTGGATTGGGTTGATTATGTGGCCTGAATAATGTTTGTGAATAATTTTTAAGTGAATGTCTTATGTAGGAGGGATTAAGTTTATATTTATTCACCGAGAAATTATGTAGACTACTGGTATTCTTTTAAATGTTAAGCAGAGTGTCCCTAAACAGAGACGGTAAATACAATATTTTTATCGCAGCTTATATTTGCTGATGGTGTGTAAATTTAATGGTATAATTTAAGAATCAGATAACATTAAAAACAAGCATACAGGGTGAGCTGTAAATAGCGCTCCACTAGAGCCTTACTTGGTGGTTTCATGTGTGTTTCTAGGATGGCTCAGTCTGCTGGTGTGGACATGGGTGTGGCATTGGGTGTAGAAAAATGAATAAATTATGCAGGATAGACACTGATAATCACTCATTCTGCTGGCATGAGCATGAGTTTGGCAGTGGGTGTAGAAAAATGAATAAATGATGTAGGTGCCACGCTGATAATGGTTCAAGCTGTTGGTGTGGGCATGGGTGTAGCATTGGAAGTAGAAAAATTAATTAATAATGTAGGGGCAACACTGATAAAGGTCCTGTCTGCTAGTGTGGGCATGGGTGTGGCATTGGGAGTGGAAAAATGAATAAATGATGCAAGGGAGGCATTGGAATTGCTGACTGAGTTGTCCTAACAGTACACGAGAAATCACCCAGTGGAGTGAAAGAGGAACATTATGTATAGATTATTCTGTATTTGCCGATTGTCACGATTATTAACCATGGAACCCAGTTTTTACCCGAGTGATAGAAAGTCTGAGCAAACCTACCCAGTGTTATTGAGATGAAAATAATAACTGCATTATGCTTTGAGGAGAGAGATATATCTGTATTTTATATTGACTGTATATCATTTTTTATTTTGCACAGTTCAAGCTGCTATATAACTAACTAATTAGAGAGAAGAGTGGGTCATTAAATCTGATAATTCGTAAAGCCTGATGTTCAACAGTCATCTTTTAAAAACCTAGGTGCATTGTTTACCCAAGTTTGTTATTTATTGCAGTACCCTAATTGTTTATGTGTTATGTTGTAACATGTTATATGTTGACTTCAGTACTGTACAGCTGGTTATGTGCATTTTACTCTAATGTGGCCTAAAATTGCCAGCTTGCAGGGCTGTAGCAATATCCATTCTTTTTGCCAATGAGCTGTATGTAATAAGCTGCAAAAGGACGAAAATCTGGGCCAGGGTAAGGTGAAAAGAGTATAGTTGGTCATTCATATGCACTAAACATATGGTACAGGGTATTTTAAGTGGTTTGATTGGCTCCAAGAGTGTGTTAAAACCATTGTTCAGTAAATCAAGGCTTGTCATAAAGGAAGATTGCTGTAACTGCAAGTACAGTAAGACCTCTACAAATCAGACTTTTATGTTGGATACTCCTACAAGTTGGATACAGTATTGGCTTGCTTGTAACTGTATTTCCTTTTCATATTTTGTTATTTTCTTAGCATGTAACCATTCTATAAGAAATACTATTAATCTTCCCAAAGTAGTTGCATAGGAGGAGTCTAAGTGTTTTTTTTCGGCAGATTTTTGTAGCAGAAAAGTTCCAATTCTCCCTAGGGATGGGATGGTCACTGATAAGTCAGACTTAGGGAGGTTTTACTGAAATACAGTATAAGTTTCTCAGAATACAACACTTGCCAAAATGGGAAACACAATCAGTAATAACATTTAGGACTTTGAAGTTCATATGCAGGTGTTATGGTACTGTGATGCATGGAAGAGAAAAAAAAAAATGGCCAACACTATGAGCATACTGCTCAGGATTCCTGCATTAGGTTGTTGTGTAGCTCATAAATGGTTAATATGTTACCATAACTGATATTGCATTACAAGTTTATGTCCTTGGTGCCATCATGGAGGTTTCAGTATTTCTTTTATTGTTTTTATTTTCCTGTAGAGTGTAATGCAGTTGGTAATTAAAATTTTTGACATACTGAATACTATTGTGGTTGTTTGAAAGGAAGAGTAGTGTGTGTAAGTCATTCATACAGATCAGTTTGTTGAACTGACAAAGAAGTCTTTACATAGATCTTTGACATATGAGTGCACATACAGAACACTGATCACTCATAAAAGTCCCCAATAGACTGAAAAAATTAACTGTTCTGTACTTTCGTGATTGCTTCCCTCATCATTACCTAGCTCATTGACACCCCACCTCTCCTCCATCATTAAATTGTCCCTTTGTCCACTCAGTACACGTCCAATCCAGTGCCTCTCTCGTCTCCCATCCTTACTTCCAAGCCAGTCTTTTATTCCAGTCACTATACCCATTTTACTCTAACTTGGCCTAAAATTGCAATCTCTAAGTCTTGAAAGCTGATTTTTAGTAAGAGGTTAATGCTAAAATATGATGCAAGTCATGAAGAAGTGCTGTGGGAAGGATGTAATGCTGTATTATTCTTATTCTGCCACTGAGCTACATAATATTTGCAGCAAAAGGACATGCATCCAAACCAAGTTAAGGTTAAAAGAGTATAGCATCTATTTTTTGCCACTTAATAGAATGCTGTCCCAATGTTACCGGTACTATCACAGTTAAAAGTTCACCTACACTCCCCCATTGGTTCTGGCAATCTTTATGTGATAGTAGTGCCAAGCACAACACATTATTTGAATGAAAAATATTCTGGCATTCAGGGAGGGATGAAAATATGAAAGGCAGGACACAATACTGGTTGGGAATTGTCAGTGAACTTTTGCCCATCATATATTTCTCCAGCTAAATTGACCCTTCTCTTGTCATATCATTCCTCTTCTACTTTTTTTTTTTTTTTTCCATGTTCTGAGTTTGTTTTCCAGCTTCCCCCCTCCCCAGCATTCCTTTCTTCTTGTGTTGTTCCATACACATTCATTTACGATTTCCCCTTATGCACTTGTACTCCTAGATATCTACCACTTCATCTTTTCTCCACCTCCCTCGTGTGTATATATTATCTTTTTACCTCCCTGTTGGTTTCTCGACTATCCCTCTACAGTAAATTCTTGTGTCAGTAGTACAGATTAACAAATGAGAGGGAGGTTTCACAAAAGGCTCTGTAAAAAAAGAAACTGACCCTATTTCCTTTTTTTTTTTTTTTTATTTGTATAGACATTTAATGGAGAATACAATGAATGATTCTTGTGCTAGCTTGTTTCAGAGTAAAATTTATTAAAGGATAGAGGCATAGTTAAAAATGTTATGGTATTAATGGGGATGTGTTGTTTTATTCTAAAATTTTGTAACCTTTAAGCAACAGTGCAAGCTTGCAGTTGTTTTTATCAAATCTGTGTTAAATTTGTTTGCAACTCTTTGTAATGCATTAACCTTGTATATACTGCACTATGGACTGTGAGTCGAGAGGATATGACATGTAGACAAGTATGTGAAGTGCCTCTTTAATGGCCTCTTGAATTTCTTATTGCTTTATCCCCAAGTTTTGTAGGTTTAAGTGAGTAATGTAGCCTTGAGGTGATGTGGCCTACCCACATCACCCATCATAGAGATTTGTGTTGTTAGAAGTATCACAGAGTTTGGCCAGTGTGGTTGCTGGTCCACATGACTTGCCATTGTTTGAACTGTGGGATTAGTGTCAGATTCTACTGTCAGATCTATTGGTAACCTCGTCCAAAATTCCTATAGTTGAACTCCACCAGTCCAAACTTCCAAAATTCAAAGCCTCTGTAATGTGTTAACCATCAACATATTCTAGGTGATTAAGCAAATTAAATGTGCATGGTATTCATTCCACCTGTGCTTTGGCTCCAGTTTTATTAATCAGAATGAAAAATGCTGCTGTGCCAAGAATTACAAGCTTTATTGAGTTATTTTTTAGTATGATATTGTAGCAGTGCTGAAGTAAATTTCTGATATCTGGACCAGTATACTGTGGCATACTGCATACTGATTTGTTTACCATACCATACTATGATCATGTAGGAAAAAAAAAAAGTAGCTGATTTAATTTTTCCCATTTAACAGTACAGCTTTTGTAGCTGCCTCAATACTTCACAGTACAGTACGGTATTATACAGGTACTGTATATAAAAATCTGTGAACTACTTGACCCTATGAATTTTGGATTGGAGAAGTTCAAATGGACTGTGCTGTAGACTGATTCAGCCCCAACAAGGTAAGGTATCAGAGGTCATATTGGGTAAGCTGTGTGGTGCCTCAGACAGCAGTCTCCTGTCACCCGGCCGAGGCAGCACTCGGCTTGTCAACTGAAGTTCTGCACCACGAGTTTGCTCTGGTCAGTCATTCAGGGAAAAGTGGTTAGTCATAGGTACCATTGTCAAGTTTTGTAATTTTTTATACATAAGCCATCTGTAAATAGTTCATGGATAGACACTAATGTCTCTCAAGCTTCAATACTCCAGCAACACTCACATCATCAAAAGCCCAACAGTCATTCACAATTTTTGTTTTACCCAATTCTGAATATTTAGTTTCTTGCAGTTATTAAAATTCACACATCCTGTGCATGTTTAATAAGTTTTCTTTACAATGATGAGAATATATTTTTGAAAGACCAGATGTTAATATTTAAATGTTTAAATAATGTGAGTAATAATAAACAGATTTGTATTGTATTAACAAAAAAATGACTAGTTTACTGAATTTAATTTTCAGACTTCCAAGATTTGTTATTAGTCATATTGGTAAATTGTATTAATGCTTCATTTATATGTCAAGTAATTATTGGTTAATTTTTTAACATGAGCTAAACTAAGAATAGATTCCGTAGTTATTTGATCTAAATTGAATGACTCTCACACAATCCATTGCTGGTGGTCCAGCAGACTCCCAGCACAACCATGTACCTGATGTCTAAAGCAGTCTACCATTTTGTGCAAGAAATAAACAACAGTGAGCACCTGGGTTTTTATTATACACCTCATCATTACACACTCCTTTAACTTTTTTTTTTCGACTACCAGTCAGTTTTATTCTTGTAATGATGTGTCAGAAACAATGCAACTAACTCCATCAGTATAATGATGTCTTCTTTTTCATTCTTGCTACAGCTAGACAGCTTTATCTACCTTAAGAAGGTCCTTCCATAGGAAGGAGCTAAGGTGAGAGACTGCGCAGTACCAAGATCCTTAGCCTAATATTATCATTTAACTCTGACTTAGTTTTTTTATTTTTTTTTTATTTTTTTAAGTTCCTGGTACTAACCTCAGGTACTTCAGTAATAGAATCTTGCACTGAATTCTTTATTTTAGGTGCAGTGAGATTCACCATACTTCCCCATGAGGATGAAAAATTATTACTGCCCAGCATGTTCTACCCAAAAGCACCTGAAGAAGCACATTTATTTCTAGTGAAGTACATACAGGGTACCAATACAAAAACTTACCCTTCTATGGGCTATGTATAGTACAGTATAATGAATAAGCCTTTTAATTTGTAAAGTATACCAATTACAGTTTATCTGTTATTCTACTTTTGCACTAAACAGTTTATGGACTCCAGTGTGCACCATTCTATAGTATAAAATTCCTGCTTATTGATAGGGCCAACATAAGGTGTGAAATAATATACTGTGAACTAAATACTTTCTATCTGCTAATCATTATACTCTATATAACACTTACAAAGCTACCTTCTTTAAAATGTGTATTTTAATATGGTACAGACAAAGGGACATTTTTACTTCAAAATAAAGTATAATGGACTGAGGTTAAATTACAATTCATAACTAATCAAAGTAGTGTATACAGCAAAAGCTAATACTCTATCACTGAGGACAACTCAATTTTCCATTCACTGTCTACTATATCTGCCGCACCAACCTAAGTAATGATTCTAATAATACAGTATCTACACATGTACAGTTTTGAACGTACAAAAATATTCCATTTCTTATTAAGAGCAGCCTTCTGTATTTTCTGCATCAAACATGCCTGGTTAAAGTACATCATTATTTCAGCTGCTCTCCTAGTGATTGATGCATATACAATACAGCTTGAGCATGATCACAACTAGTCCTTGTTCCATCAACCTAGTACGTGTACCAGTAATACTGCAACTGATAAAAAAAATTGTCTCCAACCATCATGACAGCACAAGGGCTCTCTAAAATTAGCTTTTCAACTAACACAGCATCGGTATCATATTTTTCTGTCTTAGGAGCAGGACAAGAACCTGCACTTACAATAAACTTAGATTTACATTAAACCAGTGCAGCATCATACATCTCATCAAGTAAACTAATATAATAATAAGCCAGAAAATTATATACACATAAAAAAAAATCCAGGGTCATTATGTACAGTTCTGAAAGGCACAATTTTTCTATAAGCCAATGTGACCAAAAAGTCAGACAGAGAAATTAATACTTATGTGCATCAGGGTGACAGCAGATTTTTCCTTCAGCCACAATTAACAGATGAAATCACTGTTACGACTGTTAAATGATGCACTATGGTTCCACAAACATAACAAACTTTGTAGCCTTCATACAACACCAAAGAACGAGTTAGCAGCACTGAAATGGCAAACAGAAGCAAACCATGTATGATACAGCCTCAATTCATCTTGATCACAGACAACTGACTAGACCAATGCCCTGAGACATTACAGTGCCAGATCCAGCATTTGGTAAACCCCCTGAATCAAAGGAAAGTCATTTTTAGATTATTCTTGCTCCTAATGGATCTTTTTATTCAACTCGGACAAGCCCCTCGTATGGATGAGGTTTGTTAATGCTATATCCAACTCCTCCAGTCCGAAAAGTCTGTCCTAAGCTGAAGAAATTGATCAGGAGATGGCAAGAATTCACACACACACACACACACACACACACACACACGCATAGCTTCAGGGTTAAAGAGGGTCCAAATTTTTTAATTTTTTTACCCACTGACAATCACAAAATTAAAATTTACAGTAATAACAAAAAACTGTTGGCATGCATTATCACAGTCTTTTACATACATAAACTTCAAAACTTCATCAACAGTCAGAGTCTCAATACAGGATGAGAAATTTTCTAACAAGTATTTCTGTGTTTCATACAATATTTTTGTACACAGTAATTGTTGCATGAAAGGAAATGACACAAATGAATAAGGGTGGGGAGAGTCTGGATTCCCCAGACCCACCTCCCTCCCTCTGGATCTGCCACTGCATTATACCCAAACACCACCTTAACTACTACTGCAGGGAAATGACATCATTTGTATCCCCCAACTGGCAGGTGAGTGTAGAAACTCTTGTCTGATAGTTCTAGGATGGCTCTCTTGTACAGGTAGTAGTGTAAACATGCAGCTGAAACAGATTAGACTGAGTAGGATAAGAGATTAAATTGATTAGAATAAAGAATAACAAGATGAGTGTATGTGAGTGAGGTGATGGGAAAGGGGAAGACTGAGGGATGGGGTGGGGAGATATATGAAAGAGCAGGGTGTGAGAAAGGGAGGGCAGCCTAATGCCACATTAAAAGGTAACAATGAAGTGATTTGCTTATGGTCACCCCTTACAGGACTGTGGTGACTGGCTACAGACTGATATACAGTATTATAATTCATACAGTAAGTCGACAGTAAATACACAATACCGTAACACCAATGCATACAAACACAATAATGCCTCTTACTTACTATGATTTGCAGCAAAAAATAATACCATATACCAGGTGCTTAAGATGAAAATGACAGCAAACTCACTTGGGTGGTGGTCTACCTATCTACCTATTGCCAGGCGCCTCAATCCCGTAAGGGGTGGCTACAAACAAATCGCCTCCATGTCACCCTGTCCAATGCCACTTCACTGCCTTGCTCCCAGCTCACACCCCTCTCTCTCATATACCTCTCCACCCCATCCCTCCATCTCATCCTTGGCTTCCTCCTCCCTCTCCCCCCCTCCACCTAACTTGCATACACTCTCCTCATTAGTCTCTCACTCTCCATCCTCTCCACACGGCCAAACCACCTCAATGTATTTCTCTTAACGCATTCTATCACATCCACATCCACACCACAGCACTCCTTCACATCCTCATTTGTAAGCCTGTCTCTCCATGTAACGCCATATGCTCCCCTTAAATAACTCATTTCCACTGCTCTCACTCTTGACCGTGTCCTTCCAACAAGGTCCAGGCTTCACTTCCATATGTTAGAGTTGGTATCACAATACTGTCATGCAGTAACTTCTTTACTTCCTTGCTCACTTCCCTGTTCCTTGGGTGGTGGTCAAGTGGTTACAGATGGGATCTGCTCTTTCAAAAGACACAAGTTCAGACTGGGCCAGGGAACAATTTGGTGGTCTAAATTTTGTTAAAACTAATTATCCACAGGACCCACCAACAAGTCATTGAAACACCCTTGCTAACATCATTACATCAGTGGCAAATGGACAACCACAGCATGTATTCAGTGTGGATGGCAGGCATTAGCTCCGAAATGGTAAATATGAAAGTATGTGGCATGTAGGAGGACTGCTAGGACTCAGAGAACTGATAGCCAAGTCTAAGCCCAGAAATGAACACATAAAAAGAAAAACTGTCACCTAAATGATTTATCAGTAAGGTACCAGCACCTAACTGTTATTCCACATGTATTCCCTATTTACTAGCTGTTTCATATGTATTCTCTAAATAAAAGTTCTTCCATACTCGTTCTTTATCTATAGCTTATTCCACACCCCTCTGTTCTTTATCTGAATGTTGTTCTAAGGTTATTCTCTGTCTAAAAAGTTCTTCCATACTTATTCTCCATCTGAATATTCTTCCATACTCATTTTTAATAGTTCTTCCATACTTATTCTCCCTCTAAAAGTTCTCTGTTCTCTATCTAAGTCATTCCATACCTGTTCTCTGGATGGTGAAGAGTGAGACCATGCCCGGTGACCAGATATAAATATCGGGCTTCTCCCACTGCACTTTGAGGGACCATGAATGGAAACCAATGGAAAGGGCAAGGTATGCAGCCGCCACCATGATGCACCACTGGAACCTCTGATACAGCTCGCCAATCAAACCTGCCTGTGGGAGTGTTTATGCATTTATTATGATGATCAACTTTTCTTGTTATTGCCAGATAATCCAATTTGCTTTTAGAGCAATTTTTTTTCTTACTCAATGGGTAGGTTGTGGATGTCGTTACTCTCTTTACTACTACAACTGAATGATATCTACATCCATCCAGCTTTCTACTGCCAGATGCCTAAATCTCTTAAGGGGTGGCCACAAACAAAGCACCTCCACACTGCTCTATCCTCTGCCATTTGACTGACCTCCCTCCAGTTCACACCCCTTCCCATATATATCTCTCCACTCCATCCCTCCATCTCATCCTTAGTTTCCCCCTCCACCTCAGTAAAATAATCTGTTAGCAGCATGATTAAAATGAAAAAATATTGTATTCAAATGTTTCAAAAGATGGTTGGCCAGTTGCATATCATTCACCAAGTAATGGAGAGAGACGCCCACCTGTGAGAGTGTTGTGGAGAATAAAGCCAAGAGCAAGAGGATCAAGGAGAACACCAAACACACATCTTGGATTCTGAAAGTGTGAAGTGTAGGTATGGTTACTGTATGACAATATTGGTATAAAAATCTGCCATAAATCGATGGAAAATGGAACTATGATACTATATTATAATATACCAAAAAACAATTCAATGTTTATCTATCTATATCCAGATGCCATAATCCTGTAAAGGGTGGCTGTTTGTCTATGGGTCAGTTGCTTTATGGGGAATGGGGACTAACCCTCTGCCAACCCACTTTTTGACAGGGTACTGGTACACATATGGTTGATTGTAAGGTTATCACCCGGCATTGTAAATGATTTCATATTACTGTATTTTGCTTTAGGCTGACACTGCAATGTATAACATCAATATATACAATAGTGTCATTATTAGACTCTGAAATAAACTATGATGATTATCAAACTTTTTATTCCAACTTTTTACTTTAACTTGGCCTAAAATTGCCATCCCGTCATCATGAATGCTCAGTTACGAAAACAGATTAACACTAGAGTATGATGCCAGTCACAAGTACTATGGAATGGATATAGAGCTGCAGTATTGTCTTATTCTGTCCCTGAGGAACATGAAATAAGCCTCAAAAGGACTAAAAATCTGGGCCTGGGTACTGTGAATGGAGTACTGTATAGCTCATGCACCCTAATTCTTTATTTCCCAATGTGTGTGCCTGTGACAGAGCACAGTCTAGGGTGAGACTCACATGTAGATGAGGAGAGTCAGGAGTGTGTAGGGTGAGAAGACCTGAAAGATGGCATTCAGTGTGAGGTCAGTGATGAGTAGTGTGATGGCGGCCCCACTGAGCCAGCGGTACCGCTCCACACGCTCCCACATCATCTGTCCTCGCTGCCAGAAGAAGAAGCATTACACTGAGAGAAAAGTAATGATATGATCCGTACCATACTTCAATGGTTTTATTATACTATTCTACTTACTGCTAAACTACTCCAGTAAGCTTAAGAAAAATCTCTTGCTGTGTAGTGTTTACAACTGTTTTCATTAGCCCTTCCAGCACAAAGACGTATTTTGAATTGCTCAGGACATCCACCGTGTAATTTTAAAGGTAAACAATCTGTAAAGCCACAACTGTAATTTAGCAATCTGCAATGTTTTCTGTTTATATCTCACTATTTGGTATATTTTTCATTCTGTGACACTTCTATTTGCAAATTAGCCTTACTCCTCTCTCTTCTATCTCTATCTGTCTATTGCCAGATGCCATAATCCCATAAGGGGTGGCCATTTGACTCTAAGTTATCTTGAGGTCATTAATCTTCCCTGGGGGTCATTATCAACACTGGAGGTTACTTGCAACAGAAGGGTGATAGGCTAGAAGTGAAGCACTGCAAAATATGATAGTCTTGTCTTGTCAATTATTACCAACGTGTTTGAAAACAATCTGATATAAACTATGGTACTGAACAATAAACTCCTAGCACCGGGCAACAAAAGCCATATGGAACTGTGATATAAACATAAAACACTTCACAATCCTTATATTCCTGCTGCGGTTTCTACTAAATATCATCCATTTTATACTCCTTCCAGTGATGGGCTAGGTTACTCTAATAACTCAGAATCACAATCACTTATCAGTACAATTCCTTGTCAGTCTGCATAGTAACTCCAATTAACACCAGTACATCCCACAACAATTACCAATCTCTGTATCAATAATCCAAAACTTGGATGAAATTAGCCTTGAACTTGAACTTGCTGCAGGTATCCATGGCAACCAAACAGGCACTGTCTTGGAACGGATGGGAAGAAACACGGTTAAATATATGACCTATTACTTACCAGTCCGTTAAATAGACTCACTCGAAGAAATGTCAGTTCACCAGAATACATTTATCATAATATTTCCCCTATTTTTAATGCGACGTTGTATGTTTGTTTACATGACATACCTAATCACGTTCAAGTCAAAGCAAATTTTAAAATATTCTGTGCAACAAAATTTAATCCTTATTATCGTATTTTGTGGCATAATAAAAACCAAGATTGAAATATTAAGCAGCCTATTATATAGAAACATGGTTAGCAATGACAATTTACGTTCAGTGTTGAATTTACATTATTTTACTGCAGGCTTTTTACAGATTATCACCTCAAGATCAGAAATAGCTGCAGAATTTAAGATTTAGAGGTTCATCTGCAACCTAGTATGAACATTTATTAAGTAACCGAGAAGACTGACAAGTTACGAGATTTTTCGAGTTCCTCATCTTAACAGTGTTAACTGCTGAATGATTTCTGCCACTGGTCTACAGGTGGCTGTCCAGCTACCTATATCTTACTGTACTGGTTCGTGCAAGCAGAAATTTGAGAAATCCAACTCAAAGGATATTTACAAGGTAAGTAAAGCACTGGGAGAATTAAAGAGCTCAGGCATTTAAACATGGCGCCATGTAGTTGAGCGGCTGGCCACCAGGACTATATTTACAGGCGCCATATTGATTTTTATAATGTTTGGATAGGTGTGGTTTAGGATGGAGGTTGTCCAGAGAAAATTAGGAAAATGGAGTGACTCTTGAAGTGGAAGTGACCTAACCAACCCTTCCATATGGTGAGCAGGCCTTGGTTTGTGTGTGTGGTGATGGTTTGTGTGTATGTGATGATGTGTGTGTGTACTCTGGTGGTTGTTTGTGTATGTGGTGATGGTGATGTGAGTGCTAGTGATGGTATGTGTATGTGGTGGTAGCTGTTTGTGTAGATGGTGATGTGTGAGTGCTGGTGATTGTGTGTGTACCGTGATGTGGGCTTGTGTTATGTGTTGGTGGTTGTGTACAATTGGGTAGTTATGGTATGTGTGTGTGTATTGGTTGTTTGTATATGTGGTATGTATGTGCCGATGATGGTTTGTTCATGATGGTTTGTTCATGCGTTGGTGGTGGTGGTGCACATGTGTATATTTGATGGTGATGTGTGTAAATGGAGGTGATGGTGAGGTATGTGTACAGTATGTACTGGTGATCATAGTTTATATATATGTGCATGCTTACAGACCTGATGATGGATGGATGTACAGTGTATGAATGCTGTTAGTGGTTGTGTATGTGCATCTGCTGATAATGATGTAGATTACGGTATATGTCTGTATGTATTGTTGGTGGTCATCTGTGTGTATTATTGTTGTATGTATACACTGATGATATTCGTGTATTTAGGCTTATGTATGTGCAGATTTTGGTGAATATGCATAAATGTATATTCTGGTGATGATTATGTGTGTGTACCAATAGCCCAAGTGCACATAGTAATCATGTATGAATGGGATGTCCTATTGGTAGTGGAGGTATGGCATGACAGACCTAAAAAAAATATCCAGGCCATAGAATGTTACACCCCTATCCTGGCATGCTGCTCTCAGTTCTTCAGTCTTGACTGTCGCACTGTCAGAAATATTTGTACTGTACAGTTTCAGTTAATTCCTCGTGTGACAAGTTCATATATATATAGATGTGTTCTGACAGCTAAATGAGGCGATGGATTTTAGTTTGAATGTTGTATATTAAAAGCATTTGGGCCCATTTTCTGTTGTAACTTAGAGTGAATTATAATTTTGCAGCTTCAGACAGGCAGGGTTTTTCTTATGTTTTTTATAGTTAACCTGATCTAATCTATTCAACCTTTACTAACTAAACAGACCTAACCCAACTTAATAATCAAATTGAACTTAATCTAACCTAACTACAACCAAGAGATTGCTGAAATTACAAAAATACTGTACTGATCATTGGGTCATTGATTACTACACTTATCATTCTTAGTTTTGCTTTTTTTTTTTTTTTTTTAATCGTTTCTGCCAGTATCACAAGGATTAATAATTTGTTTTGTATTTAGCTTACATTTAGCAGCTTTTTGTTTACTGGTAAACTACTTATGTTCTTATGATCCCATTTTATTTTCATTCAGTATTTGGTCTTTAACCCTGATGCATTATGTGGGATTGTACACTCAAACCTCGATTTAAGGGACTAAATGGGGAATCAGCTTGTCCCTTACTTGAAAATGTCCATTGTTTTACCACAAATGTAGACAATCTTACTATGAAATGCAATTATTGTTTCACTTACCGATATCTTATTTGTATGATTATGAATGTTATTTTATGGGTATATACTGTATAAAGAAACATATTAATGTGTATAACCTAGACATTACCGTTCATTTTTTAATGTTACTGTCCGTTTGTCAGGTAGAATATGGAGTCCCATAAATCCGAAATCCCTTAAATCAAGGTTTGAATGTACTTTGGTCTTTTTGTTGAAATTGTTGTTTGACTACAGTCAGAACTTTGTTATCACATATATAGTTCATCAGGTGGAGTAGTTTGTTGAAAATTTGACTTATAGTACAGTACATACACTGATGTGTACTTCAAGTGCTCATTTTCTTAAGTGAAATTATTGATACCAGTGTATAAGGTACCATAGCAAATTTTTGTAAGACTGGAGAAGCAGTTGATAATGTAGGGTCTTCTGTTGTTCATTGGAAGTTTTGGAACATGATACTTGGTGAAAAGAATTATTTATTCAGTTTCTGTTAACACTCTGCCATACTGGTTGTATTATGTCAAGTCTTCACAATTCTCCACTGAACACATGCCTCACTAAACTAGAGAAATGCTAAATTCTGCCGTATACAATAGGTGTTCCTTACAAGGAAGGCTGGCATCATTTTGACTGATGGCTGTTAATTGTAGGCACCAAACACAACCATGTTATAAATGATCTTTTAGAACAGTGCAGTATTTTTATCTGTCTATCTGTCTATTGCCAGACGCCTTAATCCCGTACGGGTTGGCTACAAACAAATCGCCTCCACGTCACCCTGTCCCCCGCCATTTCACTGCCCTGCTCTCAACTCACCCCCCCCCCCTCTCATATACCTCTCCACTCCATCCCTCCATCTCATCCTCGGCCTCCCCCTCCCTCTCCCCCCCTCCTCCTCACTCACATACACTCTTCTCGTCAGTCTCTCACCCTCCATCCTCTCCACATGGCCAAACCACCTCAGTGTGTTCCTCCTGACGCTTCCTATCACATCCACATCCACACCACAACACTCCTTTATATCCTCATTCGTCAGCCTGTCTCTCCATGTGACTCCACAGGCTCCTCTTAAATAACTCATTTCCACTGCTCTCACACTTGACTTGTGTCCTTCCAACAACGTCCAAGCTTCACTTCCATATGTTAGAGTTGGTATCGCAATACTGTCATGTAGTAACTTTTTCACTTCCATGCTCACTTCCCTGTTTCTTATTACTGCTTTCAAGGAACCAGCAACCTTTCTCCTTGTTGTACCCTTTCAAGCACTTCACCCTCCAAACTTCCATCCTTACTCATTACACTCCCCAAGTACTTAAACATACTCACATTTTCCATTTCCTCACCATCCAACCTTGCTGTACATTCACTGACTTCACCTCTCTCAGAGACCATTACTTTACTCTTCCCTGCATTCACCTTTAGATTCCGTTTCTTACACACACTCCCAAACTCATCCACCAAGCCTTGCTGCTCCCCTTCATCTTCACTTAACAACACAGTATCATCTGCAAACAACAGTGTGGTACAGGGAGTTTCCAAACACTTCCATTTCTCACTAGGGCAGTCTTTCTTATCATTTTTAATTAACAGTATTAAATGTTGTAAAACCGACATTCGTTTCAGTTGTATAAACTTGCCAGTACCGTTACGACTTGGTGATGGCCAGCGTAATGTCCTAAAGTGGCCCACCCATCATCCTGGATTTAATTATATCACTTAGTCAGTATCTTAGGTATGCAGTATGTGAAATGATTATACACTATGGTACTTATCATATAATTTGTGGTGAACAGTTGCTGTGGAGTGACCCAGTCAGTGGAGAGGGCGCCAGTATGACGTAAGACATTCATGAAGAAGCCACCAGACTGAGAGCGTGAGGAGGGCCCAGCCTCGGGAGTCTTGTAAGTCATTTTCGTACTGTACATGAATCTTTTGTCATGTAGCTGCTTTAAGACATCAGTAAACATCAATATCCTGACCCTGTTTTTCCTTGTCTTGGCTTGTATTCTCTTATGTTGACTTGGGAAGTTGTTTGTTTTGTGTTTCTTTGAGGTAGCAAAAAATTACAAGGATGGAATGGTTCCTGTGTTGAAGTGGTAATGATGTCTTTGAGCAGGAATACTCTTGTTTCTAGATAAAGGTGGTCTGTATTTATGGCCTTTGTACATTGTATTGTTATTATTATTATAATTATAATTGTTATTAAGGCGTTATTTTGATTTTTATAGGTGTAAATAGATAGCTACCATTGACCCTGGAAGATAACTACCTTGAGAGTGAAATGTAGCAACAAGCTTTGTAACTAGCCACACAGTCATCACTCTTAGGCAGGAAACATTCGCCACAAGTACAGTCACTTGGTCGATCTATCTATCTATCTATTGCCAGACGCCTCAATCCCGTTTGGGGTGGCCACAAACAAATCGCCTCCAAGTCGCCCTGTCCCCCGCCATTTCACTGCCCTGCTCCCAACTCACACCCCCCTCTCTCATATACGTCTCCACCCCATCCCTCCATCTCATCCTCGGCCTCCCCCTCCCTCTTCCCCCCTCCACCTCACTCACATACACTCTCTTCGTCAGTCTTTCACCCTCCATCCTCTCCACATGGCCAAACCACCTCAGTGTGTTCCTCATAACGCTTCCTATCACATCCACATCCACACCACAACGCTCCTTTATATCCTCATTCGTCAGCCTGTCTCTCCACGTGACTCCACAGGCTCCTCTTAAATAACTCATTTCCACTGCTCTCACTCTTGACTTGTGTCCTTCCAACAATGTCCAAGCTTCACTTCCGTACGTTAGAGTTGGTATCACAATACTGTCATGTAGTATCTTTTTCACTTCCATGCTCACTTCCCTGTTTCTTATCACTGCTTTCAAGGAACTTGGTGATCTGAGTAATTGTATATAGAGGCAGAGTCCAAGCTGAGACTCTCACATTGTTATCAGTCATTACAAACTTCAAATTTCTTTTTTTCCCAACAGGTTCAAGCACTTCTGGGAAGTGATTAGCTGGTTTTGCACTTGGTTCAGTTTCCAATCCATAGAAAACATTAGCTGTACCACAACCAACCCCAATACGGAGACTCCTTAAGAGGAAACGTAGTGCCCTTTTTTATTAGGTTAGGTAAATTGTAAGGTAGAAATTAATCTCATTGGTTATTTGTCATTTCAACCCTCAAGTCTAACTACACTTGTTACAAATGTTGAGTTGAAAGGGATTAGGGATCCTCATCAGTGGGAACAAACGCACCATAATGTGTGTTTTTTCTTAAGTGGTTATTTTATGTAGAAATGATCCAAGATGAGTGGAGTCACTTTAGGAAGTGTGTGGTGATTTGAGTGCTTGGGTCAAACTCTGTGTTGGGAATGTTTGGGGTAATATGATTAGGTGATATATTTATGGTGAAGCAGTCACTGGATTCAGTTCCTAACATTTTCAGAAAGAGGTGTGTCTCCTCAGTTGAAGAAAATCATATGACAGTTTTAAGACTAAATTGCAAAAGATGTTATTGACTAACCCACTCCCCTTGGTGGCATTATTTACCCTTGCCTTATATTTCATTAGCACCTGGTGGTTAAGTTGCCAGAGCAGTCTGTTCAGAGGGTTGATGTAGCCATGTTCATAGGTATGATCCCTGAGATGTGGTTGGGGGTATATTGATCAGGTAGCCTAATATGATGAGGTATATTTTCGGGTATTGCCAGCAAGGAAAGTACTGTAGTTTGGTCATCTACCCTTGATAATACTCAATTGTGATAGCCTAACCTTGGGTCTCTGTACGATACCTCAAAGGGAGTAAAATGGAATCTGCAGCTACCATTTACTAGTATAATATTTCTTGCCCTCTGGTGCAGGTGTTGTGGGTGGTTGAGGGCGGGATATGAGCACGTGGACAAAGAGGATGCAGCGACGAGCGGCGACCCTCGGCAACGTGGTCACCTCCTGTGGCCAACCCAGTGTCCCTTACCCTCGCAGGCTCGAGAAGTTAGTACCCCAGCTTCTCATTTTTTTGTATGTTTTTCAGTGAAGTCAGTTGAGTACCTGACTTACTTTTTGTGTTTTAGTGAAGTTTGTATCTCTTAGCTTTTTTTTTTTTTTTTTTTTTTTTTTTATGAAGTCAATATCCTACTTCTTTACTGTATGTTTTAGTGTAATTTATATCCCAGTTTTCACTTTTTTGTGTTGTATCTTTTAGTGAAGTTTGTGCCCCAGTTTTGACTTTTATTTTTGGTTTTCTTGAAGTTCGTTCCCCAGTTTTCTTATGTGTGTTTCAGTGAAGTTAGTACCCAGCTTCATTACTTTTCATGTTTTGGTGAAGTAGTAGGTACTGTAGTATGAAGCACATTTAGAAAGAAAGATACTAAAAAATGTGCATAGGTGGTAATTCCTGTGAAGGGCCTGGATAGTGAGAGAATGAGTTTGTGACTCATTTCGTGAGGCATGCTGTTGATAAGTTCTGTACTGTGTTTTCTCTTTATTTGCTCTCTGGACCCTGCCTCACCCTATCCTTAGGCGGAAAAAGAGGTTGGGATGATGTTGCTGTCGATGATCTGAATGAAAGAGAGAGCATTAATTGTCTTGATTATTGGAGATGTTTATAGCTGCCCTAATGATACTGTACAGGTTATAATTCATCTTCTAAAATGGTTAAAAAGAAAGTGTTTGCAGTGATTCTTGAGACTTTTATATGTTTATATTATTTATTTGTTTATTTATTTATTTTTGTGGAAAGTGGTGCCAGAATTCAGAGTTTTGGAATGGTGTGTGAATATGAGCATCTGGCAAATTTCACTGAGCACGCTGTTCATAGTTCTTCCAATTTTACATCTCATCTCTTCTTGTCTTCTGGATCCCACCTTCCACTTCATCTTATGTAGGAAAAATAAAGGTCAGAATGATTTTTAAAAAGTCAAATAGTAGAAATGTTACATTGGATATGAAGTGTACCTACAAAGAATAATCTAAGATGAAAAAATTGCATTTTGATATTGAGATTGCAACAGGTTTTTGAAGGCTAGGATGGTTCATGAATAAAATATGCTGGTATCAGTGATTTAGTTAAAGTAGACCTCCAGGTACTGGTGGGAGTAAAATAGGTATTCCCTGCATTATTTGAGGACATTTTCAAACTGAATATAATCATTGAACGGTAGCAGAAAGAAGGTAAGGAGTATATCAGTATACACTCAGATATAACATTGATAAAGGAAAGGGGTGTTATGTCTGGATTCATGTAACCTCTCCATTAGGCTACCAGAGAAATTTTTCTGACTGAGTTTAATCACATAATGGTAGTAGGGAGAAGGTAAGGAATATATCAGTATACACCCCAATAGAATGTAGATTGAGGAAGAAGGTAATTAACCCTTTCATTTTGGGTGCATTTTGTTGGATGTCCCCCACACAGGGGTTTTGAGAAATACCAGGATGATTGTTTTGTTAAAATATTCCACACCAAAAAATAAACCATAATTTCCTTAGTAAAATGATGTCCAACATAATGGAAAAAAATAATAATAACCTGTGTTGTGAGCTGTCAAAACCTGTTTTGTTGGAGCTCCTTCACTGCCAGAGATATGCCATTCAGTATAATGATAAACTCAGAGCTGTTCCTTTTTTTTTTTTCTTTTTTTTCTTTTTTTAGCACTTTCATTTTCACTCTCACTTTCATCTGGCAACATAATCTAAGTCATCAGACAACGCTTCCATTAGATCCAAATAGGCTGCTGCAGCAGCAAAACATTTCACATTGCATGCCTCGACATACTTCTCGTACATGACGAAAATTAGTCCTCCCACAATGGCAACTCCTCAGTCTTGCCATCTCCTGATACTGAACTACTATTGGGCCCCCAGTACTGGCACACAAATACAAAAAGTCAAGAAAACATATATATGCCACCCTATGGCTACGGACATTTCCTTTGTGACACGTTGATGTGCCACCTGATGTGAAAGGGTTAAGTACCCCATATGTATACAGGAGTGGTAGGTTAAACAACGACATGTGTTGGTGGTCACATAGCCGAGTAATGAGGGCTTACTTCCTTGGGGGAGAAACTGACGATTCAGCCCACTGTGCTAGGCTCCTCTGTCATTTCCTGTTTCCCTCCTCTGCTGTCAAAGTCCCTCCCCTTTATTGTGTGTAGTGGTTCCTTTACACCATTGCAGATACTGTGTGAAAATTTTGTGAGATATTACTAATGTAATGATCACAAGGGCTTAAATTTATTTTTTATCATTATTGTTATTTTTATATGTTTGGAAATAATAGATGTTTGTGAATGGAAGAGATAAACTAATCCTAGAAATTTAAAATATTGATAATCAGTTGACTTAGCATCACCTTGTGTTTAGAAACCAAGAAGTCTAAAAGAATTGTTGACTGGGAGGAAGCAGTTGTTATGTTGAGAAGTTACAAGGTCAGGACTGAGGATGTGGTGCAGGGGTGATGTTGAGGAGAAAGAAAGAGGATGGAGTGTAGTTGGAGTAAGGATGGGTTGGTGGTGTAAGGTAGGATAGGGGTGGTTTAAGGTGGGGTTGTGGTGGTGGTGTAAGGTGGGGTTGTGGTGGTGTTGTAAGGTGGAGTTGTAGTGGTGGTGTAAGGATGGGGTTGTTGTGGTGGTGTAAGGGGGGGTTATGGTGGTGGTGTAAGAATGTGTTTGGGGTGGTGGTGTAAGGACGGGGTTGTGGTGGTGGTATTTTGTGAGGTTGTGGTGGTTGTGTACGGTTGGGTTTGGGGTGGTGGTGTAAGGATGGGTTGAGGAGAGTGGAATGAAGAAGATGAAGGTGAAACATTTTCTCTCTCTCTCTCTCTCCCTTCTTATACATCCTTTGTTTTAGTCTCATTTAGGATATGACTAACTTGCAAAATTAACATGGGAAGCCGTACATCCTGGAAGACGAAAATGAGCCAGATTAGATAAGAGTTGGGCCAGTCCACATGATTCATTAGTACATCGTGTGAGACAAAAGAACATGAGCAGTTTACCCCATCACAATAATACTGTATCTTTTAATGCCGATGCCGTTGTGCCATGGAGGAATGAGTTACATGTAAAAATATCTGATAGGATTCTTCACTGCAGTATTGGAGGTTCATCCTAGGTTGAATAAAATCATCTGGTTACAGTAAGAGTACAAAAATATGTCTTTAGATTAACATCCATCCATCATTCAATCCTATGTTGCCCCATGAGGAGCTTAACACATTCACAAAAAAGAATAAAAAGTAAAAAATGGTTATTGAGTCACCAGATTAACTCAGCTGAAAAGAAATACAGTAGAAAAAAAGTTGTTTACTGACTATGAAGGATCAGTGGCAGGTTTGTGTGTATCAGCCCATTGTAACACTAATGAGGAGCCATGGTCAGCCTATGGCCCAGTAACTTGATGCCTGTGATGTCCACTCCACACAGTCTGTCGCCATTGTGTAGAGATTTTATGGTTAGGAGAGTACTCACTGGTGTTTAGATATTTATGGGGAGGATAATTCACCATTGTAAAGCTAAGGCAACTCTCCTTTGTGCAGAAATAAGTCACCATTGTTTTATGATAACTTGCCATTATATAAAGATGTATGGCAGAGAGGGTAGCTCGCTTTGATATAAAGGAAATGCCCTTATACAGTATTTATATTTATTTATGTTGTTTTGATATTTATAAAGATAATTCCACCCTTTTACAGGTATTTTTTGAGATAATTCATGCTTGTACAGTATAGATATTTATGGAGATAATTTACCCTTGTTTAGATATTTGTAGAGATAATTTACCCTTGAATAGATATGTATGGAGATACAGGTACTTCACCCTTGTATAGAGATAACCTGCCCTTCTGTAGATGTAACTGGCCCTTACTCACCCTTGTATAGAGATATCTCACCACTGTATACAGATCGTGTGATGGGGAGAGTGACTTGAGTGACATGCAAAAGATGTTAACCTCATCCCTACATGGATGTCATATTTCTATAATTCCTTCAACACGATGATATATTTTCCCCCTTGCTTTAAATCTCTTCACCATGATGATATATTTTGCTCAGGCCATTCTTCCTGCCCCAGAATAATTTTACATGGTTCATGATAACTTTCTGATGGGGCGGGTAACTCGAATGTCATGTGTTAAGTGTTATTCCCATTCACTGTGATAATGTCATTTTCCTTTTAAGTCCACTACGATGGCGTTTATTCCCTAGTTTGTTCTTTATTCCCTCATTTGATTTTACTCAGTTTGAAGTACTTTGCACTGGATCAGATAATTTGAGTGTTTCTTACCTTAACTGTGGTTCCTTTTACAATGGCATTTTTTTCAGTTAATTCTATCTCCCCCCAACGATTATACTTATCATGATAAACAGTACTTTCAGAGAGAGTCAGTAGTTTGAGTGTCAGTTCCCTTTACTATGATAATGTATATTTCCTCTAAGCCCCATCAGCACATTGGCATTTTAATCTTCCCAGTTTACTTTAATACCCCTGCACTTCACCCATCTTCAGATAGAATTTTCCTTCACAAGGGCAATGTTTTTCCTCATTTTATTTTCATGCTATTGCCCCCCCCCCTTTTTTTTTATAGGGACATTAACGGGTTAAGTTATATGCAACATTCTTTAATTTCTTAAGCCCAGGGATGTTGATTAAATTTGGTTTAATATATTCTTTTTGAACTGAAGGGGCTTGATATTGCATTAATGAACCAGTTAAATACGAGAAGTCAACCCCGAGTTGAATATGAGAGAGAGAGAGAGAGAGAGAGAATATAAAGTAGATAGAGGGAACCTAATGTGGAGAGAGAGGGAGGGGTAGAGGGGAATAAATATAAAGGAGATAGATGAAGCCTAATAGAGAGAGAGAGAGAGAGAGAGAGAGAGAGAGAGAGAGAGAGAGAGAGAGGCCATTGTATAGGATCACATAACTAGGCAGGAAATTTGAGTGGCAGGCATTTACTGTACTTCTTTCACTTTAAACTGGCCCAGATTTTAGTTATTTTGCAGCTTATTTCACGTAGCTCAGGGGCAGAAATAAGATAATGCTGCAGCTTTGTGTGTGTGTGTGTGTGTGTGTGTGTGTGTGTGTGTTTTCTTTAAATTTGAGATAAGCCTTGACTTTCTGCCCTGGATATCCTGTACTTAGTTTTAAGTAAGCTGACGTCACTGTTCTTGAGAAAATGAACTGTCACGTTAGTTTTTTTCACTCTTGAATTCAGTATCCAACTTTCCATTTAGCTTTTATTTTTAAATGAAGGCAGATATCTTGATGTGAGTCAGTGTAGTCTTTATGTAACCTCTTTAGTCAGAAAATTGTAGTTTGGTAGTATCGAGAATTAAATAAAAAATGTCATCGTACTGAATGGGTGAAGGAAGATACAGTAGGACTTAAAATTATTGGATTTATGCGCGCGCACACACACACACACACACACACACACACACAGTTAGTACACTCTTCATGCAGTGCGTGGGTTGTTTCAAATCTACAGGATGTTCGTATAGCGGAAGTAGGAATAAAGATAAGTTAAAGCAAAGTGAAATAAAATACGGTACAGAGGGGGAACGCATATTTAGGTGAAAGGAAAAGGTCAGGATTAATTAGTCTACAGTAGTTGTACAGTAGATTTTTTTTTCTAATATGCTTTTCTTGCTGTCTTCAAAATTCTTTCTTCAGTTTAGGGGAGACTTTTTGACTTGCAGGTGTTAGGTGTCCGTCATTTATCACTTCTGTTCAAAAGGTTCTTGTCTTGTTACAATAGTTTGTTGGAGAGAGAGAGAGAGAGAGAGAGAGAGAGAGAGAGAGAGAGAGAGAGAATAGTGGTAAAAGGCAGGGGAGTATGAGTCGTGAAATATATAACGAGAGAGAGAGAGAGAGAGAGAGAGAGATGCCATAATAGTGAAATGGTAAAAAATAGCGGGGTAAAATACGAAGAGTTGTGAAATAGATAAAACGCTACTGAATCATCGTATTCTTACTACCACCACTTCCTGCCGAGTTGTACAGTTAGGTGTCCGCCCTGTGTGTGTGTGTGTGTGTGTGTGTGTGTGTGGATGGAATGATAGGTGGATGTGTGTGCGGTGTGAATGGATGGATGGGCGTGTGTGTGTATGTGGCCGGGTGGATGAGTGTGTGTGTGTGTGTGTGTGTGTGTGTGTGTGTGTGTGTGTGTGTGTGTGTGTGTGTCCTTGGTCAAGTTTATCAAGGCGAGGTTCATTATCACATGAGTTGTCACTGCTGATCACACACACACACACACACACACACACACACACACACACACACACACAGCTGACAGTGCAATTTTTACGGCCAGTATACACACGCATACGCACGCACAGTTTCAGTGACATTCCTTGCCCATATGTGCACAGGAATCTCAACGTACACACAAACGTACATATATGCATCACACACACATTGCACATACATATCAGATGCGTCACATAAATACGAACTCACACACACACTCTCTCTCTCTCTCTCTCTCTCTCTCTCTCTCTCTCTCTCAAGTCTTTTTCCTTGTTTTGCATGTTTATGTACAGATAGAATGACCTAATATCTGTATCTCTATCTGTTTATCAATCCAGCTTTGTCTCTGCCTTTTATTCATGTTTGTATACAGACAGCATGAACTAGTTTCGCGACAGTAAGAATGAAGGGGTTGGATGGGGTCAGGCATAGGGTCAGAGGGTGCTTTCAGACCACCCCTCCCTCGCCCTTATGTCCCTATTTTACAGACATTGAAGGTGTTTTAGGCAGTCCTGGGTGTTTTGGGGCCTTGTAATGGTGGGTTTGGATGCTCTCAAAAGCCCTAGTTAAGAGGTGGAAGTTATGTGGGAGAGGGTGTGGGAGGGGGAAGTGTGTGTGTGTGTGTGTGTGTGTGTGTGTGTGTGTGTGTGTGTGTGTGTGTGTGTGTCTGTCTGTCTGTCTCTCTGTCTGTGTCTGTGTCTGTGTGTGTAAGGAGTGTTAAGTAGCTTTGCAGGGAACTTTACTGTTGTTTTAAGTAGCGATTATGTCTGATTATGTGCCACTTTAGGGGAGTTAGAGTTGAGGATTGAAAGTACGCAGAGAGAAGTGTGTTAGTGGGAGGATCAGTGTGTGGGGTGGGTGGGAGGATTGAAAGTAACATTGCAGAGAACTTCAGTCCTGGGTTAAGTGGCGAATATGTGTAGTTTGGACGATTATACTACTTTAGAAGATGAAGAAGCATGGATTCAAGTTTACAGAGGGTTTGTACGCTCGATAAGTGTGTGGATTTGTGTATTTTGGTGTTTGCTAATTGGGAATCCGTGAACCTGGCGACATTTGGCAAGGAGGTAGCGACGGGGCGTGAACTGACAAGGCGGTAACCCAACTTCAGTGTACCACATAACGTCGAAGTGAACATACGTCCAATTTCAGCACTGCACATACCGTTACTTGTGCGTTACCTTTAGCCTCAGATACTCGTGAAAGTAGCGAGTATTTGTCCGTATTTGTTCGTTTTGCGGTGAATCCACGAAGGACGGTGGATTGTTGTGGTAGAAGTCTGTTGAAAGACTCGTAAAATTGCGTGAGAGAGAGAGGGAGCTCTGTATGTCGCCCCCACAGCTGTGTTTGCGGGTCACGGAAAGGGTCTCGCTGTTACGAACTCATAAATGCTCAACCTCATCCCCCCACCCCACACACAGACAGACAGACGCACCGCAGACTTAGGAGATTATATTGAAAAGTGTGTGTTAAGGGAGTAATGAAGACTGCAGTATTTTATTGACACTGATATGGACTGTGGTATTGAAATTTCTCGGTGCAAATAGGCGTATTGTTGGAGTTCTGTATGTTTAACTTTTTTTTGACTTCGAAGTGTGTGTGTGTGTGTGTGTGTGTGTGTGTGTGTGTGTGTGTGTGTGTGTGTGTGTGTGTGTGTGTGTGTGACCGCGCGCTCATTTGTCTGTCTGTGGAGGGAAAGTTAGTATATGAATGTGAATACTTGAGTAAATGTGTGTGTGTGTGTGTGTGTGTGTGTGTGTGTGTGTGTGTGTGTGTGTGTGTCCCGACCTGTCCATTTGGTGATTTCGGACACGCACACCGGTATCCATCCATCCATCCATCCATCCATCCGTATCTCTGGTGATAAGGGAAATCATGGGGCTTGTGTCTGTGATTCATATAATTGTCCACTTCCTACACACACACACACACACACACACACACACACACACACACACACACACGTCGTTTATTTATTTCGACTGCATTTTTCTTCACAGATTCCTTGGTTTAAAGGTAAGAATGACTGATAGTGAATTTTGAACGGTATACTCATCGTCAAGCTCTGTAACACCTTTTCCTAAGCGATTTATTTTGCCTGTTACATCTTACTGTCCCCTTCTGTGTTACATAAATAATTCCACTATCGCCATACTCAGCATAAGTAACGTACGAAAGGATATTAACCACTCATATCCAAAACTAAATCGCTAAGGAAGAGGTGTTAGGGTGCTTCCTTAACCCACGAGAATGTGAGTCATGAAACAAGGAACAGAATTGGGGATAAAGAGATGGAGAGAGAGAGAGAGAGAGAGAGAGAGAGAGAGGGATGTTGCATGGATGAATGGGTGGGAAGGAGAGATGAATGAACGATAAGGTGAACCCAATTGAAGGCTTCACGTTTGCCGTTTTTGTGGGGAAGGATGGGTTGGTTTGGCGGATAGGGAACAGTGATGAGTGGAGGAGATGAGAGAGGATAGAGGAAGTGAGTGATAATAGGAGAAATGACAGCTGTGAGGAGTTGAGAGGGATTTATGTGGGGAAGGGTGGGTTAGATTGATGGATAGAGAACTGAGAACGGAGGTGAGTGTTTGATTTTTTTAGTTTTTGATGGTAAAAGGAAGTGAATATTAATAAGGAGTTTAAAGCTATTGTTTGTAGCATATATGAAGGAGAATGACTTGGATTGTCATGGAATGGGAGCAAAGATGAGTATCGAGAGGTAATGAGTGGTGATGAGTAGCTGAGTAGTGAGAGGGGAAATGACTAGTGACGTCGAGGTATTTTAATCAAGGTTCCATGGGGGAGGACTGCATGGATTGGCAGGAAAGAGTGGCTGATATAGAGGAACGTGGATGAATCTCGCTGCCGTGGATAAATTCATGAGATAATACGATAAGGGATGGGGAGATGGCCTGTGTGGTGTGTTTACAGTGGGGGAGAGACTCGGGGTAAGGACTGTGCACTGTGTGTGTGTGTGTGTGTGTGTGTGTGTGTGTGGTCGGGGGAAGGAAATTAGTGTATAATTGTGTATGCGTGAGGAAATTTGTGTGTGTGTGTGTGTGTGTGTGTGTGTGTGTGTGTGTGTGTGTGTGTGTGTGTTTAAGCGATAGAGTATCCATGTGTCTACGAAAAAAAATTGGTCTGGCTGTGTATGAAAGGAAACTACGAGAGAGAGTGAGTCTGGGGAATAGTTTAGGACAGTCTAGGAAATGGCTGGGAGTGTGTTTCTAGGAAGAGAACAGTATTTTCTTTCAGTTATCGCTTTAACTTGAGATTATGATGTTGAAAGGAAAGAAAACAGCCTAATTTAATTGTAGGTTCATTATTTATTCATTTATCATCATCATCATCATCTGGAGCTGTTTTCTCACCTAAGACTGTTCTGGTGGTGATGGTGGTGGTGGTGGTGGTGGTGGTGATG
>NC_136981.1:7669913-7672413 GCF_032717465.1 Coenobita brevimanus
TATCACATTTTATCATCGTTATCTCCATTGTCTCGTCGTCATAGTCCTTACGTAATGAATAGAGTGGGTTGGAGAATGCAGGAAGGAGGGAAGGAAGTGTGACGTAATACAGAAGACGCCGTATTCGTTGTAATTATGACGATTGTGTGTATTATAGTCGAGTATTTTCGTTTGTTTGTGTTTTCGTGTTTGTTTTTCATCTTTTCATGTGAGTAGGTTTGTTTTTGTCTTGCGTTTTTCATGCTTTTGTTTTGTTCCTGTTGGATCCTACTCACTCCATTTTATTTTATTGTTTGCATCGTAGGACCATTAAAGGATAAAGGAAGAAGGAAGTGAGAGAAAAGAGGGGGAGACTGAGGAGGAGAGGGGGATGGGAGAGAGAGAGAGAGAGTGAGGAGTGAGAAAGAGGATGAGAGAGAGAGAGAGAGAGAGAAACAATGAGGTCTTATTTTCTTCTTGGCGAAATCATAAAAGTAACCCTTAAGTATACTCAGACCATTACTTCTACAGCATCAGTCTTCACAGGGTATACTCCCATGGTCTCTCCTCACCTCCCATCACAGACCCAGCTTTCTCCGTTTTTTTTTTTTTTTTTTTTTTTTTTTTTTTTTTTTTTTACCTCCGCTCCGTCCATATATTCATTTTCGGAGGATATTTTGAAACCTTTAATATACTCAAGCCACTGACCCTACAAGACCCATTTTCAGAATCTCTCTCTCTCTCTCTCTCTCTCTCTCTCTCTCTCTCTCTCTCTCTCTCTCTCAGCCTCGCCGTCCTCCAGAATTCCAAGGATGTGTATAACGTAATAGGACAGTAACATGTAATACACAGAATAAATCGCTTAGGAATAGGTGTTAAGGAGTTTCCTCAAAACACCGAGAATACGTGACAGTGTTCGTTGGTGGTAGGTGTGTTGTGTTTCATGGTGTGTGTGTGTGTGTGTGTGTGTGTGTGTGTGTGTGTGAGATGGTGTTTTATCTCACTTGCTGGTTGGCATTAAAATCCCTGAGAGTGCCTACCTCAGTCTGAAATTTCACACACACACACACACACACACACACACACACCTTGTTTTCTAAGATTATACATCAATACGCAGTCGCCTTGCATACTCTAGATTATAAAGGATTAAAACTTACATACAGTATATACATGCATACACAGACCTAACCCACACACACCTACACTCACATTTACACGCCTCCGCCCACACTCACACACACACACACACACACACACAAGAATAGAGAGAGAGAGAGAGACGTACGTATTACAAGACTTTCCCCGCTGTCACCAGTACCGTACCACCTGTCTCCGCTTCCGTGTGTTGCTCAGAGTGGCACCGCCCCCCTCCCCCCCCTCTCTCTCTCTCTCTCTCTCTCTCTCTCTCTCTCTCTCATTCTGCATTCTTTTCATTCTGCTCCATGGTTTCTTTCACGTTTCTCAATATCTTTCTCACCGGTATTAACGTTGTGTGTGTGTGTGTGTGTGTGTGTGTGTGTGTGTGTGTGTGTGTAGGAGTGACTTTAGGGAGTGTAGGCGAACTGGGTAAATGTGTATCCGTCTCTCTCTCTCTCTCTCTCTCAGTAGAACGTCTGAAGTTAGCAAGCCTGAAATCAGTAATAGGTCGCCACATCCACGGCTCAGTATTCATAATGTAGCAGTGAATAGCAGTGATCCTTTTCCATTAGATGAAAACACAGACACCATAGCAGTGAAAGGGGTCAGTGAATAATCGAAATAAAAATCTGACTCGTGAATAAGATGAAAAATATAGATGGTAGTGAATGATTTGAGTTTGTGTAGGCTTGGTGGAGAGACGACTGGCCTTGTGTGTGTGGCTTAGGGGTAGGTTGGTGAAAAGTACGTGAGAGAGAGAGAGAGAGAGAGAGAGAGAGAGAGAGGATGGGGGGAGGGAGGGGGGTAGATCGGAAAGTTCTGTATGTAAAAGAGAGATTGGATTCGTGAAAAGGTGTGTGTGTGTGTGTGTGTGTGTGTGTGTGTGTGTGTGTTAGAGAGAGAGAGAGAGAGAGAGGTAATTAAGGTACATGTTTCATACTGGAATTAATATGTTTCCTCCTGTTTTCTATCTCTTGCCTTCCATTCTCTGTCACATTTACTTTCACTTCTTTTTCTCCTCTCCCTTTCTCTTGCCTTTTGCCCTCTGCTTGCCTTTCCCATTCTCTCTCTCTCTCTCTCTCTCTCTCTCTCTCTCTCCCTCCCTTCTCTCACTTCACTCTCCTTCCTCCTCCCTTTTCCTCCCTTCGTTCTCTTCCTCTTTCCTTCCCTGCCTCCCCGTTACTGTCTTTCACTCTTTTTCTCCCTCATCTGCCCTTTTCTCTCTCTCTCTCTCTCTCTCTCTCTCCAGTGGTGTGTGAACCGCCTGACCTCGACCTCATTGCGCAAGGAGAGAGAGAGAGAGAGAGAGGGAGAGAGAGAGAGAGAGAGAGAGAGAGAGAGAGGTGAGGTGAGGGAGATATAGTTACACAGACCTTAGGAT
>NC_136981.1:7674913-7939913 GCF_032717465.1 Coenobita brevimanus
AAACATATTGAACTGGAGAAATTAAGCAAAGACTTCAATAACCCCATCATCAAGGACATCACCCTTAAGCTTAATATAATTGTCCTTGTGTAGATGTAATGGTATAAGAAGTATGTCATGGGATTCAGTGGAAAGACGTTTTCAATATGGAGACTTTTTTTTTTTTATTGTTCCTTCTAGACAGTTTTCTTAGACTTCTGGGGGAGGTCTTGTAGTGAAAAGAGTATTGAAATTTGTATGAAGCCCTCACCAGTTTGAAGAGCTTCTTGCAAAATGAATAGAATTGTCTTTAGAAAAGAAGAAGAATACATGTAATTAAAAAAAAAAAAATGGTAGTAAACTGCTTAGTGGAGATTGCCTGTGACCCTTCTACTGTGACAGGCCATTCCTGAGGTGAATATAATTATGTGGATGAAGCATGAGTAGAATAAAGATATACTGAAAAGGTTAATTTAACATTCTGGCTGCCCTTTTGTGATGTTATGCATTAATCCTATCAGGGTTACAACGCTTGTATATTATGCCAGCTTATGTTAGTTGTATTCAGCTGAGAGTAAGGTGTAGGAGCTGGAGTTTGTTAGTGCTCCTACCATTATCCTTCTTATGGTCAGACATCTCTAGTGTTTTATGCCAGCTGGTGTTAAATAATTTTATCTAGCCAAGAATGAGTAACAGCAGCTTGAGGGAGTTTATACTCTTACCATTAACCCACTGATGATTGGACAACTCAGGTGTTTTATGACAACTAACATTAAACAGTTTTACTGAGAGTGTGTCATTCTGTCGAATTGTTAATAGCGACTTTTGCTATATCTCACACCATGATGGACCTTTTCAGAATAAAATTACCCATATCTAACAAGACTAAGGACATCATAGCAATCAAAAGGGGATAACTGGGTATACTAAATGAGCTATTGTGGTGTTGTGTGATGCCTTAATAGTCAGGGATGTCCCTCCTCTCCTGACCAAAACTGTCGACACGTTTAGGCTATCTTTGGGCCGCTTAGTTCAGCTTGTTGGTAGGAGTGTGGTTTGTGGTATTGTCTTGCATTACTCTTTCTCTGATTATGATGCAACAAAATCTATCACATCCATCATCATCATCATCATCATCATCCCTTATCACCATCATCATTATCATCACTATCATCATCTCTTTTGTCATCATCATCACTGCCACCTGCATTATCATCCCTGCTGCCTTCATGAGCATCACTGCCACATCGTCATCATCATCATTCTATCTACCTTCTATATTTGGTTAATGGATAGGATCGGTACAGAAAAAGGAAAACACAAAAATATAATCTCTGTATTCTTCATGCAATTACAGTAAAATTTTACACAGCCAGCGAAATATCAAAAGCTAACAGACCATTTTGATTATCCCTTTTGCTGTTATGGGTATGCATAGGTATTTATATAGGCTACTGAATGCAATTTTATTCTACTGAGGCAAATTCTTGGAGTCAGAATGTTGGGAATGATGGTGAGGATGGGGTTGTTTCAGTGCATTTATCTTTATTGCTGATGAACAGATGGTGTGCTGGGGAGAGAGGGAGAGAGAGAAAGAGTTTTGCACTTGAGTAGATATATGATACATGTATACAGAGAAGGATTGATAGGTATATAAATACAGTATTTCCTGTTGATCTGTAAATAGAAACTTGTCAACACAAACAAAGGAAGGTGAAGACGAGAAATGGATTTCACCTCTTCAGATTGAGACTGTCATTTTTATTTTTATTTTATTCGTACTACCCCCAGATTTGTTTTTATTTACGTAAGGAGAGAATTTTTGAGCAAGTGGAGTTATATATACTAACAGTTAACTCCATATTGCTAGAGCTGATTTAAATTTTGAGGAAAGACATTGATAGGGAAAAAAAAGAAAGAAAGAAAACACTATATCTTGGTAATGAAAGAGTTAACATTATCACAAACCATAAACTTCTTTGGTAAGAGATTTATTTATTTTTATATGCTTTTTTTTTTCTTATGTATTTTTAAATTCTTCCTTTGACTGGTGTCCTTGAGCTGTCTGAGCTGTGTGTGTGTGTGTGTGTGTGTGTGTGTGTGTGTGTATTCATGTATGTTTGTTTGTGTGTGTGTGTGTTTGTGTGTATTCATGTATGTTATATTTGTGTGTGTGTGTGTGTGTGTGTGTGTGTGTGTGTGTGTGTGTAGTTATGTATTCTTGTATATTTGTGTGTGTATGTGTGTAGTTATGTATTCTTGTATATTTATGTGTGTGTGTGTGTGTGTGTGTGTCTGTGTGTGTGTGTGTGTAGCTATGTATTCTTCTTTATTTTGTGTGTGTGTGTGTATGTGTGTGTGTGTGTGTGTGTGTGTGTGTGTGTGTGTGTGTGTGTGAAGTAAGTGTTGGTGTGTGTGTTGGTAGCTATAGTGGTGGGATTAAGGTCTCTTGGTGGCAGTGAGTCTCCATTTACTCAAAGGCATCAACACTGCAACCATGACTACCCCTTACATAACTACAGGCAGGGACAAAAAGTTTACACCCCTACTATCCCACTGTGCCTTCTGCGCAGAATATTTAGTGCACATCTATAATTTTACTCCCTGTGGCATCATATGAAGAGGAATCCTGTACTGGCAGAGAATCATAACAAGCCTCTTTCAGCTTAGGAGTAGTAGTTGGAAGAGGAAAGAAAGGAGTAGAGTTGTAAAGTATTAGATAAACTTTTATCCCTGACTGCACTACCATCTCAGCTCTCCCAACAATCATCACCTCTGTCTTTTATATATTCCTGTGGGTTTCTGATATTCCAAACTACATTACATTGATTTGCAGCGAGATTTGTCGTGAGAGATTATGTCCATATGTTTAATGTTGATAAATGTAGCAATATGTCATAAGGTTTGGGTTTGAGGTGATATGAAGGAAGTTGTGACAAGATGAGCTTTGTTATGACAGCCAGTGTGGTGTGTAATGTCATCACTGCTGTGCTTATTCATCTGCTTATATAATTAGAGCTGTCCTTCATAGTTGCTGGTAATTATCATCATTATGATCTTTTTCCATACGTAAGGATTTATGAATTAACATTCAGTCCTGCTGTTAGTGAATGTTTCTTTTGTTATGCACATCAAGCAATTCCTGTAATTGCCACCACAGTCATTCTTATCATCAGTCCAACTGTACTTTCTTTTACCAACCAAATATATTCCCAATCAGTGTTGACACCATTCATCTTATCATCCACACAATCGTAGTTACTCCAGGCCATATCCTTCACTGTTGGCTGACACTTTTTCCCTACTGACTGGAAGGCAGTCATGACTGCTGTGTTCTAATTTCCCACCATGACTGAAAGTTATTGAATAATGAGAATTGTGAGGGTGATTGAGAGCACATTTCCGACTGACTAAATCCCGCCAGCCCACACTTATTACCATGATAGGTTGCCAGCTAGCTTGCATGGTGTTTTTGGCGATTAAAATGTGTATTGTCACATCAGAAGGAGATGGTGGATGGGGGGATGAGAATGGGATTGGAGGAGGAGGTGGTGGGTGGGGGGGTAGGGATGGGGTTAGAGTATGATAGCTTATCTTATCATAACAGCAAGCTTATCATAACAGCGCTGATAATAGTTAAGGTTGAGAAGTGTAAGTGGCAAGGGGAATTTGTAAGCCAGAGATGTTTTTGCTTGTTTTGACCAAGGAGCATGATGTTTGTTTGTGTGTTTTGATATCTAAACACATCCTGTGAGTCAAGGAAGTAATAGATGGCAATGATGAAGTGGCTAGATTGGTTTGGAGGGAATAAAGTATCCAAGAACAGCAAGCCTCAGAGGTATGTGAAGCATGTGGTTCATGAGTTTGGGTGCCGATGGACCTGGCTGCTTTTGGATAGTGTCTATGTGCTGTGGTATTTCTGCTGGTACTGTACATTGTGTTTATTCCTTGCAAGATTTTAATCATCATTTGTCATCTTACTTACCTTGTGATTATTCCTGGCAAGACTTTTGCTGGATCATCTTACTGTCATCTTATACTGTGATTATTCCTTGCAAAATTTCTGGTGGATCAACTCTGGTGTCTTAAATTTTGATTATTCATAGTATGATTTATGTTGGATCATCTTATTGTCATCTTCCTGCCTCAGCTTTTGCAGTAATTGTGTTGTAGTGTCTTTAGTTTTTTATCTTTGTACTTGAATGTGCAGATTGGTGTGAAGGGGCTGTCTTATTTTTTGTGGAAATTATTATGGTTTACTCTTGTATGTTCTGAAGCTCTTCTGGTTGGGTTTAAATTTAGTTTTTATTGGTATTTGTTTGGCAAACTTTTTTCCTGGGCCCCACCTCACCTCATCTCAGAGTGGGAAGGGAGGTCTGGAAATGATGATGATGATGAGAAGGATCATGACATATTGTAGAGGACAGTTTTATTCTGTGAAAGCTATGACAGGTATGGCCATGTGATGCCTATGATGATGAGAACATTGTACTTTGACTCCCTGTGGTTGTGTTCAGTATGGAAACTTATTCTCCGCATACACAGGTGTTTTGCGAAAATGACGTTTGTACATGTGTTTTGCCGTGATTGATGTAGAATGTGAAGGACTTACCCACATTTACACACACACACACATGCAAAGAAAAAGTGATCTTGAGTTACAGCATTGAAGTCCACTTTCATATTTCCTGTGTTAGCAGACAGAATGAATGTGATGTGTTTGTAAGACAGTCAGATTTAACTTTGGTGCAGTATATTATATGAGATACACAATGATAAACAGAAGTTGGGAGAATTGAGGTGAAGTAGTTTTCATTGTATCCCCATGCATGTTAAATATGTATTTTTCTTCAGATTTATTTCCTTTATTTCCATCTCATTTTTTTAGTGCTTTTTATGAGCAACTTTTATTTACCTTATTTTTCTTTTCATTGCTGTGCTTGCATCAGGTTCTCAATATTAAAACAATATTGTGAAGATTAAGGAACATTTTGGATGATACACCACGGACACTGAGAGAGAAATAAGTAAAATAACAGCCAGGTGGAATAGTGAGAGAGTAAGAACCTGGATACTCTGGAGGACACTACCTTGTCGGTTGATAAGTGTTCCTGAAGAAGAGGACAAGAAAACGAAGAAAGAAGAAAAAGAGGAAGTGGAGGACAAGGAAAGAGGAAGGACCAAGAGGGAACTGGAAGAAGGATGCTGCAACGTAGAGGAGGGAGCCTAGGAGGTGGAGGGGAGCTGTGGTGTCCTCCCTCTGATCCCCACATACCCTGCTCCCCATGTTCCCACACCTACCCCCCATACTGGACCATTGGAAGGTAGTGCTCACTTGGTCACAATCAGTAGTTTTTCCTCATTCAACAATCACATTTCTACTTGGTTAGTGTTCTTGCTGGGGTCATGTTTGTTGCAGTATTTTCTTCCTGTCTGACACATGTTTCTTCATGGGTACTTTGGGAATGGTATCTACTGGGCTATGGTTTGGTCACCTTAACTTGGCTGAGATTTTTGCCATTCTTCAGCTTATTTCTCTACTTCTATAGAAGAATAAGAACATACTAAGGCTTTTTCCATAGTGCCTCTTCCTGTCAAGTTTCATATTCTGGTGTTAATCTAGTAACTTTTGCCTCTGTTAATCTCTTTTTCAACTCAGGATTATAGATGTAGAATGACAATTTTAAGCCAAGTTAAGATGGATAGAGTATAGCAGAAGAGTTGGTATCAGTATTTCTGCCTACTATAAATTTTTCAGAATCACTTTTTTTTTTTTTTTTTTTTTTTTTTTTTTAAGCCAGTATCAGTAAATTTCACAGCATCAGAATGTAAGATGCTGGTAAGTTACTGATACTGTCATTTTATTTGTGCATTTTGTAAATATAATCTTGTAGTAAGGATGATCCAAGCTTACTTTCTAGGCTAATTATTATTATTATTATTGTTATTGTTATCATTATTATTATTGTTATATAATTATTATTGTCTGTCTAATCATAATACCATATTGATCAAGTCACTTTGTATCTGTCAGTATCAGTTTCTCTCTCACATCATCAGAAATCTGAACATCAAATAGATCCAATTTTTTCCTAATTAATAGACCCATTTTCTGTAATTTACAATTTTTTTTTTCCTGTCTCCTCTGTTAATTATGATATCATCAATTAAAACTGACATTAAACTTTTGCCATTGTAAGCTTGGTCAACTTGCAAGAGTTGTGGTTGTGCCACAGGGGATCTTCCTGTTTTCATATGTCAATCAGTTTTGTGCTAAATGTTTGCCCTCCCTAATAAATGAGTGCTTGATGGAGGATACAGTATTATTCTTTCCTTAATTAAGTGTCCATTATGTACATCGAGCAGTTTTTACATGTGGAGTTTTAATATTAAATTTACTTGGTCTTCTATCATGTGTCTTTAAAGTTTTCCATAACTCTTTGTAGTTTTAAAATTATGATTTGCTGTTTGAATTTTCTTTTGGTGCACTGGAAAAAAAAAAAAAAAAAAGCAACAGTTTGAACTAAAAATCCTCTCCTTGGCATGTGTTTTGTTATGTAAGGCAAACATTTCAAGGATGGTTGTGAATGTACAGAACTGCCTGTCTCTATCTTGGGACTGTTCACTTTGCTTTCCTGTTGGTGGTGGGACTGGGCCGGAATGCTGCCTGATGTAATGCTGTCACTGATAATTCTAGTCTTAAGGATGTAAATAATGTACAATACTGTCTGTAAAATGGAGTTATGTGCACATGTTTTACCAGTAGAATTAAAGTTGTTCCATTTGTTCACTGATTAGGGACTTATTTAAGACATATACTATACCATATACTATAGGTTTTAGCTTTAACAAGTGCTCCAACGGAGAGCTCTTGTGTTTATGTGCTGTTCTAGTGTAATGTTGTCACTTGGATTTTTCGCAGCTAACCAATTGATCGTGTTATTTGCAGCTTCGGGAAAGGAACCCAAGTTGTCCGAATGCAAGAATGAAATACTTTAGTTGTACCTGTGGGCAAAAAATTTACGGAGATCCTATGCCCAGCGCCAGGAGCAGCGTTTTTGGGTCAAAATGTGATCGCTCATTATATAAAGTAAAAGTTTTTCAATCGTGATGGGACCAAGTTTTTTCACATCAGCAAATTTTTTGCTATTTCTGTGCCAATTTTGGTGCGATTTGAATGTGTAGTTTTGGCTGCCCAAAATACACACACACACACACACACACACACACACACACACACACACACACACACACACACACGGCTAGTGCTATAGTATATTAGATTTTGGGCCAGAAACGTTATTATAGGCATCTGTAGTAACTAACTGTTGGTTGGGTGTGCTAGAATAATTCATGAAGTGATTGGTAGAAAAAATAGATTTGCTACATTAAAATAGTATTAGCCTTAAGTTGGCAATGATGAAAACTCACATGCTGACTTCTACTGTACATTTATATTGAATAATTCATCTGTAAATATACCTAAAATACAAATATCTTGGGCAAGTTATGGATGAATCGCTCTCTGTGTCGTTTTGGTGGATAAACTTGCTATGTTCACTTCCTGGGGTAGGCAGGATGCAGGTTATGGACAATAGAGCAGAACTGTTGGAGCGAGAGAGAGAGGGAGGGAGAGAGAGAGAGAGAGACGGAGGGAGAGAGAGAGAGAGAGAGAGACGGATATCTCCATTGCAGTGAAAGCTGGATTTCCCTGATGATTGATGATCCGAACTCTGACTATAAGTGTATCCGGAATCAAAGTGATTTAAAAAAAAAAAATCTGGAATAGTGTTGTTTGATTAATTTTTGTTCTATAAATAGTTTGGGGATGATGTTAGGACAGCTGATATATTGTGCTAGGTAACAGTACAGTATAAAGCTGTATAGAAATTACAGTGACTATACTGTTGCTGTAAAGATAATGTGAATGTAGACTAGAAAACTCACATACTGTAGAGCTGTTCAGCTAAAGAAAATTTTCTCTGACATGGCATCCAGTTAGGTGTATAGGCCAGTTATGGGGAAAGTTGGAGATTCAAGTCCATGCCAAGACACCTTATAATTGGTTTTCACTTGTAGTTCATATTGTGATCCCAGGCTCATCTAAACGTGAACCTGATGGCCTGCAGGCTGAAGTTGTCATTCTCCTTTCAGGGGATAGGGAGAGATTTGAAGGATATTTGTATAACCATGCAGGAAAAACAAGATGGAGGAAGAAAGAAAGAGAGGGAGAAAAGGAGAGATAGATAACAAATGCCAAAGGGATGGACATGGAGAAAAGGTAGGAGATAATGGAATACTGTTGAAAGAAAAAAAAGAAGAATAGTGAGAAAAGAAACAGTAAGGAGTTGGAAACAGAAAGAAAGAGATGGATCATATAGGTAGGAGAAGGAAAAAGAAAGAAGTCAATGAAGCAGAATCACTACAGTTTTGGTCCTTATCTAAAAGCACTGAACTTCATGGTAGTCATGTGTGTAAATGGAATAATGTAGCGCTGTTCACCTCTCACTTCCATGTTTTATTTAGTGTTTGTGTGGTCTGTACTCAAAGGTTATTAAAGAAACAACAGCACAAGTAGGCTTGATATTTCACTGATTGTAACAATGTGTGTAAGGTGTACACATGATATAAAGAGGAGAAAAGAAAGCAGACAGGAGATCTACTTTGTCAATACAGTTCATGATGTCTAAGGAAGATTAATCTAATTGCAGAAAAGGAATAGGTGTATTGAGAGTTTAATCAACAAACATGATGGTATTTATATACAGTATATGATTTACTTGAACCCTTGTGCATGTTGTCCATAAAGCCTGTGATTGGAATGTTGATGATAGGTGTGTGAGAGTGTCTGAAGTCCTTTTTGGACACTTCACAGTATAACATTTAAAATATTGTATGAGCATGTTCCAGGAAGCAAAGTAATGTCATAAGTAACATAGAATATTTGATAAGAATTAGTGCAGTTAAATGCGGTCCTCTTGTCCTGTGTCTCTAAGTGCTTGTTGAAGTTAAAATGAAAAGCATGATCTTGAGTATAAAGCTTTGATGGACAGAGACTATTAAACTGAATAAGCGGGTCTTGCTCTAACAGTGTGCATGAGGTGATGGGTCTGGTTCTTCATAATATCTCTTCAGCCAGAGAATATTTCATTATAGGTTATTTTTGCTGCCTCCAGACAATTTTGTTCAGCTGTGGAGAGATTTTTCAAACTCATGGGGCTAATTGTGATGTATTTGTCCCTTGAACGTGAGCTGTAATACACAGTTTCTTCTGTCTTGGCGGTGTAGGTAATGGGGCAGGATTCATTGATGCCATGTGATGGAGCATTGGTAACAGTCAAATATTACCTCCTCTGAGATGTAGCAGCATAAGAACAGGTTGTTGTTGTTATTGTTTAGAATATTTTGAGTGGCATTAAATCTATTTGTCAGTGCTAATGTGCTTCATCTCTGACTACTGCCCTTCCCATCTCACGCATTATATCCAATGTATGGACTAAGAAGTCTCTCTCTTGTATATTCTGTGGTACTGTGCTGGTATATATTTTGTAAGACCTGCGGCACCATCACACATATAATCTCTGCTGATCAAATAATAGAGATGTGTTAGCACTGAAACTCTATTATGCATTAAATTTAACATACCATATACTGTAGCCAATTAAAGCCAGGCTGATAGTTTCAACTTCTTTTCTCAAATACTCATTTTATTGTTCACCATTCTTCCCATTGCTTGTGATATAATGAGAAACTGGGTAAGGATTAAATTTAAAAATTGCTTAAGAAATATGTATACTGGATATTAATGTTTTTTTAATTGATGTGCAAGGAGTATTCAAAAGTTTCAGTATTCAGCTCACATCCAGAAGCACTAAAATGAGTCATAATCAGCAGAAGAAGATTAAAGTGTGATAACTTATAGTGTGTCCGATAATTGGGTGAAGGTAATTACGTGTACAGAATGTGGTATGTTGTTTATATCCTCCAACCTCTTGCACTGTGGTATAAGATGTATTCTCATTGATGTAGGGGAGACTTTGTATTGCATCTTCTATAGCCATTCATTGTGCATGTTACATCTTGACTCCCTCACGGTGATTTTTTTTTTTTTTATTCGTTATTATGATGATGATATTACTGCATTGTTATTATTTTTATTTATTTACTTATTTTTTGCCAAGCTACCCCAAATAGGTACAGTATATTCAATTTGGGAAGAAATCCTTAGTATTGAAAGGGTTAATGAGGGTATGCTATATCTAAGCCCTCCAGTTTGAAAAATATGTCTTGAGGTGAATCAAATCTAGAGATAGCAATTATAGATTAGAAAATGCATCTTTGAAGAGGTGATTTGTATTGTCTGCTGTTCCATCTGTGTTTCCTAATATCAGCACAGTTGGCATCAGTCACTTAAAGAGGGTATTAAGGTGTAATAATGTGAAGGAATTAACTGAAGAAGAGGTGCTATGATATGTACAAAGTCAGTGAGAATATAAGCTCATGACTAGTGCCCCTGTACAGTGTTATTTAGCCATATGTGGTAATGTGAGGTGATAATGGATGTAATGTGAAGCTTAGGTGATACTGGATGTAATGTGAAGGATATGTGAAATATTTCTATTTTTAGTGTCACTGTCTTGACAAAATTATTTACTGTACTTTTTTGTTTGTAATTTTGCAGCACAGTTCATTGTCACCTCACATTACAGAAAGCCATACAGTTGTTTTTATTTTTATAGTACATATCACTTAACAGATATTTTAAATTAGTTTGGAGAAAATTATGGGTTTGGCTTTTTCTCTAGGTTCTCTTCATTCCACTCACTTTGAAAATATTACTGGTAGCACATTACTTGTCACACGGTACTCTGGTGATGGTTCTTTCCCTTCAGTATACAGTGTTGCCATTTCTGATGCTACCCACCCTGTGCATATTAGTGTGATAAAGGGTTACAGTGGTGATGGTGATACTGGTAACAGCTATATATACACAGTACTAAGTTATGGATGGCAAAATTAGCATGATGAATTGCATCTTGGACACACGGGTAACAGCTTGTGGTATGAGCAAATGAAAAGTTATTAATCCTTAAGCCAATCTAATATAATCTTACATAATTCCTTCAGAATTTTAAAATCTGGAAACTGCATTTATTTGATATTTGTAAGCTTACCTAAAGATAAGTAATTTAGCATTGGCATCTTTAACTGCTTAACTCTGCAGGTGGATTCTGATAACACATGAGCATTAAAACTCTGGTATTTCAGAAAGTAGTGCGTAGTGTTTGTCTTGTCGTTGATAATGTTCTGGGCTACATTTAGGTCATTATTATTAGTTATGTCGTTATTCAAGTACTTAATATGTATATGTTGTAACTGACATTAATTGTTCTTTCAGTATACAGTTTTATATACTTGTTTTAACCCCTAAAACGCGGCTGTGTACGGGTGATCCCCCCGCTGTGGCGGGGTTGTAGCGGGGTCTGAGTACCTGTGGAAAAATATTTGCCAAAAATCATAGATTAACCCTAGAGCATTAAAATTTTTATGGCATATAGTACTTACATTCAGCTTTCTCCTGAGCCACATGTTGAGCCTTCGTTGACTACCAAAGGACTTGTGAAGACTTGCAAAGTTGGGTAACAAAGTCTTCACTCTCACACCTCCAGAAACCCGGTTTTCTTTCTACCACAGCCTCAGTCTGTCACAGTACACTTTATACAACAACGTACAGGTTGTTTGGAATCCGTATTTGTAAATAAGAACTGAAAATAAGGCTAAAATGGACGGAGCGCACGGCCGACGTGCAGCGCGGTGGCGATCTTCCCGTCAATATTGTCACATTTGCCTTTTCTCGGCAAAAAACACGTATACTCCTTTTTTTTTCATCATAGGACTTCGCAAACGTTTGCCTGTCACTATTACGGCCATAAAAATCAATGTCACTGCCAGTATTGTGGATTGAGACTGAGGAAGACCACCGCGGCGCGAGTTTATTCAACCTTACGGCAGGCACTTTATTCTCGCTCCTGTCGGCCACTCGCACTTCATTTCTATCGCTCACTTTCACTGTATCTGTTCTTTTTTTTGCCTTATTCATCAGTGTCACTGTCCAGTGTTATAAAAATAATATTTTCTACACAACAAACTGTCACTGTCAGAACATAGAATAGGAAAATATGCTTTCATCTTCTTACACTGGAGTGACTGTCACTCGCAATACTTATATTATTACTATGTACAATTATTTACACCAAAAAACACTGTCACTGTCAGTGCTTTTACAAGTACATACACTAATTTACACTCATCAGGCTGTCACTGTCAGCACGTAAAAGAAAACTAAACAATATTATCACTGTCACTCTCAGTATTATTTCAAAGATTCTTACCCTTATTTTCAAAATCTACTTAGGCTGTGGTAGTCAAAGAAACACGGGTAAGCACAGAGGGGAACTTTGCACTCTTTGCACTGCAAGGAGGTGCGCCTAAAGGTTCTTTCCTGCCTGGTAGTGTGGCTGCACACATGACACCTCCTCAGTGCTTTCCCCCTCTTTGCAGTGGCTGGCAGTGGCTCCAGGCGGTGTCGCTGAAGGTAGTCCTGACACTGTAGGCGGTCTGGAGGTGTGTGAGGGTGGCGTTTGGGACCTGTAGAAAGAACCTGGCCATAATGCTGAAGCAGCTGGTAGACACAAGTCTTGGAAAATCGTCTGAGAGAGTAGTTGGCTGGCTTCCTGTTCTTGATTTTATACAGGATGAAGGCGTTCAACATGCACATATCAATCAAGGGCAAGAACACCTTCCTGTACCAACGACGATTTTTCCTCAGGCAGTCAATCTCTCCAATCATCATATCAGACTTGTCCACCAGCCGCATATTGACGTTATAGTCAATTACAGCATCAGGCTTCATCACAGGCTCACCAGTCCTTCTGTCGACCTTCCCTGTTGCCAGCATTTCACCCTTGTGTACTGTGGTGAGCATGTTCACGACTCTCTTATCATGCCACCTGATTGCAAGCATCTTGTCAGATTTCTTCAGGTGCACGTCTCCCCGCTTTGACTTTTCAGCCTCGGGGAAGGCAGGGTAATGTGCCCTTTTACTTCTGACAGTGCCACAGGAGCCGACGCCGTGTTCAGAAAGGTACTTGGCGAGTTTAGGAGCGGTATAGTAATTGTCCGTATACAGGACATGATTCTCGCCAAAGTACTTTTCCAAAAGCACTTTCACCACAGAACCAGAGAATCCAAGGGGGTCAGTCTTATCCAAATCGACATTGCTGGCGGTGTAAATGACGAAGTCAAGGATGAACCCCGTCTTGCAGTCGCACAGCACGAAAAACTTGATTCCAAAGCGGTGGCGTTTGCTTGGAATGTACTGGACGAACCGAAGACGGCCCCTGAACAATACCAAAGACTCGTCAATCACGACTTTCTTGAACGGGCGCAAGAACCTCGTAAACTTATCCTTGATCATGTTCAGGATTCCCCTCACTTTCCATAATGGGTCAGTTTGGGAAGGCTCATCATTGTTCGCGAAGTGAAGATAAGTCATCAGCTGCCTAAAACGATCGCGGCTCATGTATTTATTGAATATGGGTGTTGGGCACAGCTCGTCGGAAGTCCAGTATTCTTCTAACTTGTGTTTCCAGTTGTGCGGCATTAGCAACATCAATCCAATAAATACAAAAAGCTCGCGGATCGTAAGAGGCACTCATGCTGCCATCCGCGACGTGGATGGCGTGGCCGCCTCACCTTCTCCTTCGCGAACTGGCGCACATTGCCCCTCGTACCTGTTTGTCTCGGTACAGATGTGCTCCATAACCTCGTCGTCAAGGAAGGCCAACAGGTAGTCAAGGCATTCACCATCGTCGTCCACAGGGAAGTCAGCCTGAAGTCCACACTCACTGTCGTCAAAGGGCAGATCCTCAGGCACAAAATCTGATCCCTCTGACCACACGAAGGCATCTAGCGTTCCCTGCCTAGGCTGCGAGGTGCTTGGGGCGGCGGGGGGTGAGGCAGGTCGTGTGGGAGTGGGTGAGGCAGGCTGGGCAACAGTAGGTGAGGCAGAGGCTATCCCAGGCCGTGTTGGTGTTGTGGTGGTGGTGGTGGTGGTGGGAGGGACATTATCACTTGGGTCAAGGTCACCCGCGGTGGCGTGACTCCTGAGTTGCCTAGTGCGAGTTAGCCTTATACTAGGGGACTTAACTCTACCAACACGAACACTAGGCCTACGATAACCTCTCAAACGTAAAGATGCTCTTTTACTTCCCTTTCTCGGTGGTGAAGGAGACTCCGACGACTCAGGAGACAGGACAGCAGAGGAGGAGGATGAGAGAACAGGGCTGGGAGTACGTGGCGGGCTTGTGGTGGCGTGACGTGGCGTAGGGGACAATGGCGGTGAGCTGGGGTCTCCGCTCCTCTTCCTTTTTTCCCCCTTCCCATACTCGAGGTCCCTCCTCACCAGAGCCTTCCCTGTTGAGGTGCTGGGCACTGACACAGTCTCCTCCGGCACAGAAACAATCACTTCTGGCCCGGAATCAGCACTAGATTGTGTCTCTGACTCAGCCAGGCTCGACCACACACCGACGTCACTGCCATAGTCCATTGAGGCTTTCAAAAGTTCTGAGGCTATTGCAGAGTCACTTAGCCCCTTAGTAGTTCCTGGTAAGGTTTTGAAGGGGGTTGAGGTCACAAAACCCTTTTTCGGAGGGCTAGAAGGCACAGACTCGGAAGAGCTCGTGTTAGACATGGTGTCACCGTGGCAGATTTGCGTGGACTGACGCTATTCTGGGGCAAACCGCGCGAAAAAATGACAGTGTGACAACTGGGGAAACAAGCGTTTCCCAATAGCAAAAAGTGCTTGCGAGATGACGGCGCAGATTGACACGTATCAGCCGTCCGCGCGTTGCCATATCGCACAACGAGGGAGGGCCGCGCATCGGTGCGTCGGTGGGTAAAAAAAATGAGACTTGGCAACAACCGAGGTCAGTAGTACAAAGGTCAAGTGTGCTAAACGTAGCTCATGGGTGGCGGGACTGATAGACAATACCAGCTGGAGCATGCTTGCCCGCGGTTATTCAAAATTAACTCAAATCGCAAACGCGACGACCCGCCGTTCTGCCCTTTGGGCCGACCGTCGCAAATGCGACGATCCGCGTTTTAGGGGTTAAGCAGCCCACTTGTATTTATATATTGTGTTTAGGATTTCTGATTATTATCATTATTATTGTCATTATTATTATTATTATTATTATTATTATTACTATTATTATTATTAAATTTTATTTTTAGCTGCCTACCAAACATAATACATCATATAGGTAACTGCAGTGACGGAGAAGGTTCGTGTCCTTTGAATACCTGTATATTTTCATCATAACCCTCTTGTGTCTCACCTGTCAGGGTGAAGTTTGGGGTGTCGCTGGAGCAAGTGTGCAAGAATGACATCCCTGGGCCCCTGCTGGTGCTTATCCTCAAGCTGAACAAGGAGGGGCCTGCCAAGAAGGACGTCTTCCGCGCCCCCGGACACCACGGCTCTATGAAGAAGCTTGTCCACTTCCTCCAGAATGGACGCCTGGTTAACATTGGTCAGTTTTGTTTACCATATCAGTGTATGGTCATATTGTCTGACATATTGGGATTTCGTGTTTATTATTATTACTGTCATTATATTTTTATTCATATATCAGCTTCCTTTCCCTCAAACAGTTTCTCAATGTATCTGTGCATTTACGGTATTTTTGTATGCGTGTTTTTTCCTCATATAGCACTATTGAACCCCCAGTTTTCTCCTTCCCTCCCCAGACAACTTTTCCGTGTACACGATAGCATCGGTGCTGAAGAAGTTCTTGCGGAAGTTACCGGACGGCATCTTTGGCCGCGAGGGGGAGCAGGAGCTGTTTTCCATCATCCAGCTGGCGGACACGGAACAGCGGCGGGACCTCATTCATCGCTTGATAACATCCATGCCACCCGTAACCCAACACCTCCTAGTCCTTCTCTTTGGGACCTTCAGGTACTCTTTACAATAGCAAGGCCATATGCAGACTGTCCAAACCTGTCAGTCTATATCTGTATCTATTTACGTGTCAATGGTTTTTGCCCACTTTTATGTGTTATTAATGTACAACTGTACAAAAAAGTATCGTTACTCAGGGGTCTGACAGATACGTAATGAACACCACGATGGCTGCTGTTTCCGAAGGGTTTATACATTCATATCGATGCATTTATTCCCCCAAACACAGGAAATGTCTCTTGTATCCCATGCATAACCAACATTGTTGCATATGCAGGGGTACCAAAAGGTTACCAGTTGCATATGCAGGGGTACCAAAAGGTTACCAGCTTCCCTGCATGTTTTTCCTAAACCACCATCGTTTAGCACAACTTTCTAAGAATACTTTTTTGTACAGTTGTACACACATTTCTTACACACAAAGGCTTCAACAGTGACCAGTTTTCCTGTGTTTGAGTTTAACCTGGTAATACCCCAATGCTTCAGATCTGCCACACAGGATCATCATGGGACATGATTCTCTCACAGAGTGCATCACACCACCCACATTCCAGCCCATCCTTGAGCTCAGTGTTTCTCACATCTGGCTTTATCACATATGTTAACTTGTGCAGTCTGTGCTGTAGTGTTAGTGGAGTGTGTAGTATGTGTTTTCTTGGGCACAATGCAGTGCAGGCAGTTACAGGACCAAATAAAAATTACCAGTACTCTCCTACCCCACATCTCTACTGTGTTGTTGGTCTCTCCTTCCCCTTCTAACCACCCCAGTCTTTTTCACTATGTTAATCATTCAGTCATTCTCCCATCACTCCATTAAAAGCACCGTGATTTATATGTAATGTATTTAGATAGCTATGTTGATTTTAAGAATTTTTAAAAAAATTTTTGGTGTGAAAATAATTGAGCCAGTGAAGGTTTATATCCAAGGAGTGGTTGGGGTTGATTGCCCATGTAATGCTGCTCAGGGATGTGTGAGGCTGGTCACTCTCATCTTAAATGTCGAGACCAACTGCCTAGCCCCGGGCTCCTATGCTCCTCTTGGGGCAATGTAGGATTGGATGATGGATGGATGGATGGAAAATAATTGTGGTTCATATGTCTTGCTTCATTGCACCAGGATTGCTTTAAATGGCAAAATTTTACACATGTTATAGCAAATAATTTAAACATGTCTTTTTTACAATACTACAGGGAAATCATGATTTGAACATATCCATCCATGGATGGATGGATATGTTCAAATCATGATTTCCCTTTAGTATTGTAAAAAAGACTATCTATCTATTGCCAGACGCCTCAATCCCGTTTGGGGTGGCCACAAACAAATCGCCTCCAAGTCGCCCTGCTCCCAACTCACACCCCCCTCTCCCATATACCTCTCCACCCCATCCCTCCATCTCATCCTCGGCCTCCCCCTCCCTCTTCCCCCCTCCACCTTACTTACATACACTCTCTTCATCAGTCTTTCACTCTCCATCCTCTCCACATGGCCAAACCACCTCAGTGTGTTCCTCATAACGCTTCCTATCACATCCACATCAACACCACAACGCTCCTTTATATCCTCATTCGTCAGCCTGTCTTTCCATGTGACTCCACATGCTCCCCTTTAAAAAACTCATTTCCACTGCTCTCACTCTTGACTTGTGTCCTTCAAACAACGTCCAAGCTTCACTTCTGTATGTTAGAGTTGGTATCACAATACTGTCATGTAATAACTTTTTCACTTCCATGCTCACTTCCCTGTTTCTTATCACTGCTTTCAAAGAACCAGCAACCTTTCTTCCCTGCTGTACCCTTTCAAGCACTTCTCCCTCCAAACCTCCATCCTTACTCATCACACTACCCCAAGTACTTAAACGTACTCACATTTTCCAATTCCTCACCATCCAACCTCGCTGTACATTCACTGACTTCACCTCTCTCAAAGACCATCACTTTACTCTTCCCTACATTCACCTTTAGATTCCGTTTCTTACACACTCTCTCAAACTCATCCACCAAGCCTTGCAGCTCCCCTTCGTCTTCACTCAACAACACAGTATCATCTGCAAACAACAGTACAGGGAGTTTCCAAACACTATCCTCTCTCACCAGGGCCACTCCAGCATCCACTACCCTACCTTGTACCTCTTTTATTAACCCATCCTTGTACAGATTGAACAACCATGGAGACATGAGACATCCCTGTTTCAAACCAACTTACAAAGAGAAAAATTCACTTAGTTCACCATCCATACGCACTGCATCCTTTGCACCATCGTACATACTCTTCACAGCATTCAACAACTTCCCATCTACTCCATATATTCTTAACACTTTCCACAGTCCTTTGTCTATCCACCCTGTCATATGCTTTCTCCAAATCCATGAAAGCCGCATACAACTTCTTTCCCTTCTCTAGAAACTTTTCCACTAAAGATCTAAGAATGAATATCTGATCTACACAACCTCTTCCCTTCCTAAAGCCTCCCTGTTCTTCTCCAACTAATTTCTCTGTTCTTTCTCTAACTCTGTCAATAAGTATCCTACCATACACTTTTCCTATTGTACTAAGAAGACAAATGCCCCTATGATTACCACACACTTCTTTTTCCCCTTTTCCTTTGTACAAGGGAATAATTATACCTGACTTCCAATCCTCCGGGACTCTACCTTCCTCCCAGGCCAATCTGCACATCTTCCACATCCATTCTACTACTATCTCTCCCCCATGCTTCAGCATTTCACCACACACTCCATCAATTCCTGGGGCTTTCCCCGATTTAACTTTCTTCATTGCTTCCACAACTTCTATCCTACTGATTTCTTACTGTCTTCTCACCTCCCTCCTTCTCCCAGCCATTCCCCAGCCACTTATACTCGCATTACTTCCATCCTCTATGTTCAACAATTCCTTAAAGTGTTCTCTCCATCTGCTCACTTTTTCTCCCTTCTCCACTAGTAATCTACCATTTTTATCTTTCACTCCCCTGCTAACTTCACTTCCACCCTGTCTTACTCTTTTCACCTCTCTCCAGCACATTTTCTTACAGTCCCTCCACTTTACACTCAAATTCCTTCCAGATTCCTCATCCACTCTCTTCTTACTCTCTCTTACTAAATAAAAGACATTTTTAGATTATTTGCTATTACCAGCCTTTCCTACTGACTGCCTTGTGTTTTCATGTATGGAAATTTTGTAATTTAATTTTCATATACTGTTTTCATCAAGTTCCCACTGTGTTACTTAACTCTTTCTCTTGTATTGTTGCACATGAATGTTTAAATGTGCAAAATGCTAGATGGTTTTATTAAGTGTGGTAATTTCTTCCTCTATATATTTTTTCTCTCTCTGGTCCCTACCTCACTCCATCCTTTGATAGAAAAATTGATATAGATGATGGTGGTGATGATGATGATGATGATGATGATGATGATGATGAGGAGGAGGAGGAGGAGGAGGATCCCTGCTTTTGATTGATAGTTATTCTTTGGGTCTTCTGGGTACATTTTCCCTATTGCATCCCTTTACCATCTCTCCTACCTTCCTTCCCTACCATCTCTCCCTCACAACCTCCTCCCCCTATCCTTCTTTACAGATTTCTTCTCCTTTTTTAGAGTGATTGCCATGAATGCAAGCCGGGCACAGACGGGCATGACGTCAGAGGCACTTGGGGTGTCAGTGGCGCCCTCCTTCTTCCAGTCCTGCGTGGCCGATGGCAAGACTGCCCGAATGGAGGATGTTGCACGTTTCAAGGTAAACAAACCCATTCCATTGTGTTTTTTAAGGGAGGAAGAATAGGGGACACACTCTCAACTTGCGGGTGATAATATGTTTCTGTGTAGTGGTGTGGGTGTTTATACGTGAGGGAATGATTGTATGAGAATGGATGTATTAAGGTAGGTACACCTTTATACATCTTACCATTAAACACACAGAACTTGCAGGCAGTATATTAATTTCTGATGTTTACCTGGTGTGTGATTGGGTATCGTGTAGGTTTTGTACATCCGGTTAACAAATATAGCATATTTTTTAGATATAGCGGACAGCACACGTGATGTCAGATGTGTTGATGGATGTGTGGAAGTGCGTTTGTGAGAAGTGTGTGTACCCATGGATAAGCAGATGTTATTGTATGTACTGAATTATCATATCAGTGTATATGGACAGTCCATCATAATGTCAAAGGAACATTTGTAATTATAGACTGGGTACTGAAGAAAACCGAGTATTCAGGACCATCTGACATGGCCAGACATATAGATTCCCTTTGGGCATGTAGTAGGCTTTGCTCATTGTTGTGTGATTATATGTTTCCACTCAAGATGAATGATAGTGAGTGACTGTATTTTAATAGAAGCATGTCCTTGAGTTAAGTGAGGACCATGTCAGACACAGACTTGTGGGAGACTTAGTAGGCAGTGTGCACACAGCATGCAAGGAATACAGATCTGACAGTTTTCAGTGATTGTCCAACCCATTGGTTTTATCGTAAGGAAGTTCTGTGGGAGAAGAACTGTAATTCTCAGAGTTTATGTATACATTTGTTTCCACAGCTTCTTGAGGATATTTAAATTTATTGTAGCTATACAATATATTGCGTACTATTAAAAGACAAATCCAGCTTAATAAAATTATTGAGGCAAAACATTTAACATCAGTGAAATGGAGGGATGGTAATCCTGGAGTAGTAGATGAAAAGAGTGTGATGTATGCTGTGTTTAAGTAAATGATGAATGTGTGAGGTTGTTGACAGAGCAAGTAAAATTTCATTATACAGTCAGGTTGTACAAATGACAAATGCATGCGTTAACTGGCACGTGAAGAATGAGGGAAGAAATGTAAGCCATTTGCGTGACTGATCACTGCACAATTTTCCAGCAGTGTGATTGACCTGCAAGTTGGGTGGCACTGCTAGGGACTTGACAGCTCTACCTTTATGGCACTAATTCTACCCAAGCTTCTGAAACTTGCAGTGTGTGATTGATTCTAATTCAGGCTGTAATAGGTCACTAGGAAAGGTAATATGGCCTACTGTGGGTTAGTTAACCATCATTTGTTCGTGTAAAGCTGTTCATAAGCCTTTCCAGATCACGTGCATTCTGGGAAGTACAGTACCTAACAGTGTAGAGTTTAACTGTTTTAAATCTTTGTTGTGTTTTACACCATTTCTCTAACATGTGTGAACATACAGTGGACTGAAAAGAGAATTTGTTATCAAATGGGCATAGAAATAATCAGAATAAATACTGTAGCATTACAAAACTTTAGATATAGAAGCAGGGTAAGTAATTCTGGGGATTGTTGTTTAGTAACCCCAGTCTATGTGGCTGGGCAGATCTATCAACCACAGGTAAGCAACCCTGCAGGGCTGTCCCATGCAGTTAGCCACAGGGAAAGGTGTGGAAGTTTGGTTCCTGAATGAACACCGCATTTGTGTCACTCTCCACCCAGTTAACTGGGACACCATTGTATGCTGCACATCACCCCGATATGAGCAGTTTGGGGGTGATCCAGCTGTGTAAAACATGTACAATAGGTCACAGTACTGATACATTTAAGCATACATTGCAAGCCTTGGAGGTGATAGATGTATTAGTGCCATAATGTGATTTGTCATTGTTCCTTTACTCCTGGGTCTTGGAGCACAACCAGACACATGACATACTATTCATGACTCCAACAAACACAGCTCGATTATTGATTCTCTGCCGCTTTTGAGAGCTTTAGAAATGGCCTGAGAGCGAATGTGAACTTGTCTTGATGCTTCATTCTTTCTCTCTTTAGATCCAGGCTGCTCATTCTGCCTTCTCTGTTTTTGTGGCAGTAATTTTTTTTTTTTTGCCCACCAATGTTTTTTTTTGTCATCTTTGAAGGTTTTTAGATTTTTTGACGTGTTTTATTATTGCTGCGACCAGAGCACTGTCATGTGTGGACTGAGTTGTGTGCTTGGTTAGAATGAGTCCTATATATGACCTTTTTCCGGTATATATATACATACTTTTGCTAACGTGTGTATAGCATGTCAGTCTGCACTTTAAACACATCAGGACTCTTGTGTGTGGTTCAGTTAGTAATAAGTTTTTAATAATATTTAGTTTTTTTCAATAACTAAAAGAACTAAGAGATAAAATAAACTTTTGTAACTAACTAATTATATTTTGTTGCTGTGCTGTGTGCTGTCTTATATACCGTACTGTACTGAACTGTGTAACTCCAGTAACTCAGTTACTGTATTAACTCAACCTCTTCAGTATGATGATGTCTTTTCCACTTTATTCTTGCTAGCTTCAGTGCTGGAGAGGGGTGCCTTCATGTGATGGCAGTGATATAACTAAGTCACTCAATTGCCTAGTTATACAAATGGCCCTCAGCTGCTTCCCTATCCCTCACAAAGAGCATGGTGAACTGCAAGAGATTAATTTCAACCAGCAGTCAACCAGGTTCACATTACAGATGAACCTTGGGCTACAACTGCCACTACTGCCTTCAAACAAATATATTAGGCTCAAGGAAGGAAATCAGGTTGTGGTGGAATGGGGTCAATAGAGACAGTGTCCAGCCCTGTCACTACAAATAATCACTTTGAAGCATAGAAAATCATCTGGATGTAGCATAAATCCACAGCACAGTACACTGTCATTATAGGATCACTAGGTGTACAGTCATTTACTTTTATGATCAATAAGAATTTAGAACTTTTTTTTTTTTTTTTTAACGTAATTGTTGAGAGGTCCAATTTCTCATTATACAGTTGCCTTTGTCAGTTATATGATGGCTACATTGTCAAATTCGTTATACTGTCAGGTCTCAAAAATGCAACCCAGTCATAAAATGAGGGCATGCTTTGCCAGAAAGACATCACAATACTGAAGGTGTTAATGTGGAGTTGGTGAGATGAATGAGGACATTTCCTTGATGTGTGTGTTTTGGAGGTGGCTGAGTCAGTCTGGAACAACTTGACTGCTACTGATGGCCAGGATGGATTTCCTCAATGACTGTGATAATTACACTGACGGCTGTATTATTAAAAGGGAGTTAAATGTGTTAGCGAGCCTCTAATTTTTACCAGTTGTTTTTGGAGCTTCTATAATTGTTAGGTGTGATCAGCCTGCATTCCACATTGCACATAGTTGTCAGCAGCAATACAGAGGAGTTGGATTTGTTCAGCCGTGTCATGCTTCTGAAATAATTGTCAAAAACTTTGGGCCTATCCACACCATTTGTACTCTTACTGTTAATGATATAGCCCTGAGAGTTGTATTCTCTTGGACAAAGAAAGCTCCATAGCACTTCTTCCATACTAGTTTTTTGCTGTATATGTCATGTTAATATTCAGTTTATTGTTTATGCCAGCAATGATAAATAGGTAAAAAAGGCATACAAAAGAGATGACAATATTAAGATGCAGTATGCAAAGTAAACTGTAAAGGGAGAGCTATGAGAAGCCTCCTGAGCCCATAAGAATACAACATTGAGTCCTCATTATGTTCTTTATCACCCTCCAGTGAAATAGTGGATTAACAGTTTTCAGATTAGTAGATAGTGTGTCATTAGCATCTCTCTCTCTCTCTCTCTGCTGCAGTATTTTAACCGCTAAAAGACAGGCATCGTAATGTTTTGATGTATGCTTAGGACGGGCATAATCGGCGGCTGCGATGTGGTGGGGGATTTGTGGGGGGGAGTGGAGGTGTGGAGGGGTGTGGGGGTTGTGGGGTGGTGCAGGGATGGGGACTGGGTGCTTGGGGGAGGGGGGTGGGGGTGGGAGGTATGGTGGGGCTGGTAAGTAGGGGGTCAGGAGGGGGGTGGAGGTGGCAGTGGGGTTTGGAGGGGTGGGGTTTTTTGGGAGGTGTGGGGGGTTTTGGAGGGTGGGGGTTTGGGGGGTATGGGGATGGAGGAGGGTAGGGGGTTGGGGATGGTGGGGGTAGGGGGAGGACAGTTGGGGGTGGGGGGATGGTGGGGGGAGTGGGGTGATGGGGGAAACAAATGGGGGATTGTGGGGGATGGGGATGGGGTGGGGAGGGTAGGGGTGGGGGATTGGGGATTGTAGGGGATGGGGGTGAGGAGGGTAGAGGTGGTGGAAGGATGGGAGATAGGAGTGGTAGGGGGCTATGGAGGGTATTGGGGGGATGGTGGGGGGAGTTGGGGGCAGTGGGGGTTTGAGGGTGGGGTGGTGGAGAGTCAGGGTGGGGGGTAAGGGTGAGGGTGGATGGCAGGTGGTGTGTGGGTGTGTTGGTAGGAGGGTGGAGTGGGTTGGGGGGGTTAGAGGGGTGACCACATATGCGGACACCCATCTTTTGACCCTAGTACCCTTGTACAGCATATGCAGACACCTGTCTTTTAGGGGTTAAATGACAAAAAATAGGGGAGAGTAGATGTAATGAAGTGGTTGCTGTTTTGTTTTTTGCTCCATATATGTTGTGGTAGGTGATATTTTGTCCGTATTATACCAGGTAATTTATTAATGTCTGATCAATCGAGCTATTTTTGATGCAGTAAAGTACAATAATGTACAGTGTATGTTGTAGTTAGTGCAGTGAAACCAAGAGAGCAGAGCACTGTTTATCTGGCAGTTTTTTGTGTTGTCCATGAAGTCAAATTGGGGTTTACATTAGACAGACAGTGTTGCCTGTCTGTGATCAGCAGAACATTGTCCAGACTTTTGACATCCTTCCATTCTTCTTGCTGCAGTATGTCATTAACCTGCCTGCCCAGTTAGGGACCTTAAAGTTATGGTTTACATTCACTGAGAGACCAGAACTTGAATGGAGCTAATTATGAATATTCCAAGGATGGTTTCAGAAGTATAATATACTTAATACTTTTCAAATAGGGTATGAAAAAATGAGAACAAGTCATAGCATTCCATTCCAACTGCCTTGAAAACTGAAAAATTTCTCACACATGCTGTTAGTTATGTATGGTACTTGCTGTCAGGAAAATTACCACATCCTTTGGAGGGAAAGGGGAAAAAAATAGTAGCTCATTATATCACATATTGGAGCCTGTTTCACTTTAATTAGAATTGTGGTATTTATTGACAGTTTTTCCATATTTTTCCATTTATGGACCCATGTGTTCATATCAGGTACCATTTTTAATTGTAATCCTTTCAGTCTAGGGTGTCTGTTTTGTTTCATTCTTGCTTCTCCCTGATGGATGCTGGAGATGGATGCCTTCATATGGTGGCACCAATATGTCCAGGTGGTAGAGCTGCCTGACTGTACAAACATTCCTTAGTCCCCTGCCTATCCCCCAGGAGGAGGATGGTGGACAGTAGATAAAGGGCAGTTTTGTCTGCAGTCCACTGGGTTCACATGAGATGATCATGATATTTCCCCATACTTCTGTTACTTCCACATCATGATTTTACTTAGCTTTGAGGAGACCTTTCATAGGCTCATCTTCGTTTCAGTTAAAGAAGCTCCTTAACACTTCTTCCTAAGCAATTTATTTTGCTTATTACACTATGTCTTCTTCCTCTGTTGCTTAAAGCATTCTAATATCTTCATACTCTGCATAAATAATGTACAAAACAATATTAGCTTGGTGTATCCAAAAATAAATAAGTAAGAAAGAGGTGTTAGGGAGCCGCCTTAACTGACACAAGTACAAGCTCAGGAGTATAAAGGAAATAGCATTTCACCCCATCAGTGCAAGAGATTTCCCTGGAGTTGAGTAAAGGTGTGAAGATATAACGAGAATGAAGCGAAAAATGCTTCCCTGGACAGACAAGGTTGGAAGTATCAGGTGGTTGTGTCTTGGAGTGGTATTCTCATGCAGTTAGGAAGCTTATTAACACCTCTTTCTTACCGGTTTATTTCTGATTCTGCCCCAGTACTATATTCTTGTGAGCTATTCATGCAGTCTGTGCCGATATTAAAATGATTTAAGAAGCAAAGAAGAGGATAAGAGATAGTTTGGAAAATAAATCACTAAAGAAGAGGTGCTAGGGAGCCTCCCTAGCTGATGATGATACAGGCACTGGTGTATTTAGGGGGCGAGGACAGTAGTGTTTACAGTGGCTCAGCAAGTGACTTAAGCACCATACTGTTGGAAATTGTACAGTATCCTCTCTCATATTAGGACTGTGCCACACGATTGGATTTTTGGCAACCTTTTGTTGGCAACTCTGTCTTTGGTACATTCTCAAGGCAAAATTAAAAGACATACTGTACTGTGTCCCTTTGCATTTAAAGTTGCCAGGAAAATGTCACCAGCTACCCCCCAAAGGTTTCATAATTAGTTTTTCTGGCAGCTTTTCCATGACTGTTTTAGCTTAGATATGTTTTGTTGGCAGGTCAAGAAGCAGTATTTTGACTTTGGTCGGTGCAATTAAAGTTACCAGGAAAAGTCACCAGCAACCCTAAAATAGTGCATAATTGTTTTTTCTGACAGTTTTCCTTAGCAGCTCTATCATGGTGACATTCTCATGGCAAGTGTTGAGGGAATACTGTAACATAGCCTTTGTAGTCATAGTTGCCAGAAGAGTCATCAGCAGCCACCCAGAAAGTCTCTACCAAGATTGAGTTGGCTAGAAAAAAAAAAAAAAAAAAAAAAGTTTATATGACATTGCCTTTACTACTATATTTATACTTGAAGCTGTGGTCTGTTCCAGTTTTGAATTTCACTTGGCCAGTATTCAGACCTCTCCACACCTGCCACACTCCCTCTCTCTTAACCTCTTCACTTGGAAGACATACTTTGCTTTTCATTTTTGCTACCATAAGATTTTATTCTACTACAGTGAACTCTCATATTTGGCAAATTCACATTTGGCAATGGGTTGGGATTGTACACAACACTCTAATTTGGCGACAGAAATCTCACATTTGGCGAGTTGTTTAAAATAAAAATATAATAAAAATATATTTTATGCCAATTAATTTCAACAGTATTTTTTATTAATCTGAATTAATTTAAACAAAATTTAGTTTGTATTGTGAAATTCAAGTCATGTCTTCTCAAACCTCTTGAAGTAGCCAGATTGTGCTAAAAGTAGCTAATTGGGCTACTTTTGGAAGCCCTGTGCTACTAATATATATATATATATATATATATATATATATATATATATATACAGCAAACTCGCCCCTAACGCGAGGGTTTGTTTCCAACCATGGCGTGTTCGGCTCGAAACCGCGTAAGTTTAACTACTCCTTATTTTGCTCCCTAGACCCCCAAAATGTGGTGTTTTGCTGTTATCTGCCATAGGTAATCAATATGAAGCACTTTCAGTGGTTAGAAGGTTTATGTAAAGTTATAACTTACAAATACAGTACTGCACAGCAAAACTTCAGCACACAAATACATAAACACAAGGCAACATTCCAATGCCGATTGGTTTCGGAACAATTCATCGTCAAGTCAATTCGCCATCACAACAATAACAAGACAATTTGCCGTCATTAATGAAGACAGCTGTGGGTGATGCTAGAATATAGTTCAAAGGCGAAATAAGTATATTTATAGAATGATGGAGAATCGTTCAGGGTGCGAATGGTCCTGACGGGGAATCGTCCATGTTTTGACGGGGAATTGTCTGACGGCGAATTGACAACGGAGAATTGTCTTGGAACCCGCCGATCATGGGTAATCATATAAATCAGGTTAACTGGTTACAAGGCTTTATTTAATGCTTTAACTTTATTTAAGTGCTTTAACTTACATAACAGAACAGTAAATATTTAACTCACAAATACAGTACTGTGGAAAATCAGTGCAGCAAATCTATTATGAACAAGTAAAAAAGGCAATATCCGGACACCTATCAGGTAAACTGGTTATAAGATTTTGTTTCTTGCTTTAATGTTATTTAACAGTACTTTAACTTGTACATAAACTTACCAGAACAGTAATGTAAATATTTAACTTACAAATACAGTACTGTGGAAAAGCAGTACAGCAAATTACATGATCACGTGATCAAAACAAACCATGCGCGCTGTGCTGAGGTTCGAGAATTTGGCCTTTCAAAGGCCTCTCGTGTGTAAATTCATAGTTTTCGCAATGGTTCTTTAATCTTACGTTGTCTTATACGTATCCCAGCACTAACCGCGTATAATTGCGAGCGCATTTGGTGAGAACGTGTTCAGGGCGAGCGTACTGTATATAACTATGTTGGGCTACTTTATACTGAAATTCGCTACTTTCGAGGCCTGTTTCCGCTACTTTTGGTCACAAGACACTGGCAGCCCTGGTTCCAAGACATCTTTGTTTACACTTCTTTGCCAGCCACCATCATGTGCAGTGTACTTCTCAGCCAACCACCATCACATGTGCAGCATTTTGTCTGTGTTTTATTGTGATTCCTACCGGTGCTGAGGACTTGAGAACACATAATGGCTGATGAAACACAGAAATGTGGAATGGGTGACCTTGGCAGACCACCAACTAAGGCATCCAAGCACCATACACCACCTGTTTTGTATTGTTTCTAGGCTAAAATAAATTGAATCATGTTATGTGTGTTAATCACATAATTTACACCCAGTAATACTGTATTGTAATACAGTATAGGTGGAAAATCAGTCCAGTCATGCATGCTCAGAACCAATTTATTTTTTTCTCGTTAGTTATTCAGTTCAGATTTGGCAAATTCTAGTTTGGCAAGGTTTTTCTTACACCTATTACTTGCCAAATTTGAGAGTTCACTGTAGAGAGAGATTTCGTGAATGAGTTTGATAGTCTTCATTAACCCCATTACTACAACAGGTCTGATGCAAGCTGAATGAAATTGTCCAGGAATGCAGGAAAAAAAAAAGTAGATTGAAGGGGTAAACTCCAACACTTGTTGCTATAATTTTGATTTGGAGTGAACTATAATTACAGCTGATGGAATTATAGCGAGGGAGTGTGGATATGTGTGGAAAGGAGTGATTAGTGGCTGAGTGCAATTTTGACTTGGAATGTACTAAGTGGTTGGAAGCTGCTAACCACGCAGAAAAGATACTTTGGTTGTCATTTTATACTTACCACACATAAGGGACTCTTTTTGCCTGTGTCATTTTCTCATTTTGTAGTGATTGACTGTGCATGGGGTTAACTGCCGGCATGACTTCCACATCACACTGCTCAAAGAAAAAAAAAAAAAGTTTGTTTTTGTGTGGCTAATTAGAAGATAAAACTAATCCAACCTCAGAGTGGGTTGGGACTCTGCCTTTAACACATTCCATATTCTGTGTTGCTGTAGGCTTGCAGAAAGTCCCACGTGACTCAGGCTACAGATTATTAAATAGCCATTGTAAGTAACCTAAGCTGTGTTGTTAGTTATGTGACCCCCTTGGCCCCCCCCCTCCCTCCTCTCCCCCCACCACCAGCCACCAACCTGCCCACCAACCTGCCCACCACCCTGCCACCAACATGCTCCCCTGCTCCCTCCAAAGTTCGTTTACGAGTTTTGGTAGTAGAGCCGTTTGTGTTGGACTTCTGAAACGCCCACTCTGTTATTTATTTTTTTTTTTCACTTTTTTTTTTTTTTTTTTTTGTGCCCCGTAAATTCCCTGGGACGAATTTAGGCCAAGGTTGATGTAAGTACCTCCTTTACTGTACCCACCCCGGCTGATGGTTGATGTCTTCCCTTCGTGTGTTGGATGTGTACCTCTGTGTAGCCCTTCCCTCCCTCCCTTATCTCCCGTCTTCGTAACGTTGCCCTCTCATCACCACTTCTTCCTGTTCCTCCTCCTGCTCCTTATTCTCCTCTTCCTCCACTTTCTCTGGGTCTCTTTCTCTGGTATTATTCCTCATTGGACTCCTTACTGAGTGTGATTCTGCTCCATTGCTTTGGTAATCACCTTTTTTTTTTTTCCCCATCATTCGCTGTTTGCATTTTCCTATTGTCACATTCTACTATTCCTCTTTCTGAGGGTCTAGTTCTTAAGTGTTTTTTCTCCTTGTACAGTCATTCTTTGCTTTCTTCATTTTCATTGTAAATTGTACTCCATCCTCACTGTGCACCTTATCTCCTCCTCACCTTCCCATCACCTCTTCCTCTGTCTTTGTGTCATGGTTCTTCCTCTTATTCAAGCATTCTTCTAGGCCCTTGCTTTCTCCCTTATTATTTACATTTCTCCGTTACTCTTTCCCATTCTCTCTTCATCACCTCCATATCCTTTATTTCTGGATACCTCATATTCGGGCATTCTTCCTTTCAGTACATAGGGAAGCAGTGTTTTGTCAAATCTTTCTCCCATATTACAGTAGTAATTGCCTATCTTTCTCTCCTTCACTTTTGATTTCTCCTTTTTCATTATTATTATTATTATTATTTTTTTATTATTATTATTATTATTGTCATTATCTTTTTTTTTTTTTACCGTCTCTTAGCTTTTCTTCCCTTCTTCCATTCAGGCTTCTTTGCTTCTCCTTTTGCTTTTTCCCACTCCTCTTCCTCACCATCCTCTCTTCTCTTGGTTCACATTTTCCCTCTTTTCTCTCCTTTCCAATTTCTATTATCGTTCCTTCTATGCTACTTCTCATTTTTCATTTCCATCACTTTTTTTCCCCTCACTTCATATCCATTGCTTACTGTAATTTCATCATTTTTGGATTTGCCTTCTACGAGGGGGATATTTAGATTTTTTTGGGGGAGTGGGGGAGGAGCTGTCATGAAATACTCCTTCTTAGTGCCTAAATTATTCCAAATATTATCACAGTTTTTGAGAGGGGAACCTGCAGAATCATACTATTGTTTTTCTGTATTGTTATATATGTATATATATATTTTTTTAGCCTATATTTTTCTATTTTCTGTTTTATTTTTCATCTACTCTCTCCCATTTCATCGTTCTGAGCTAAGGATTTTTGATAGAGTACCTGAAAAATTGTATTGTTCTTCCTCTGTTCTTTCTGTTTTCTGCTTTTCACTCACTTTCCTCCTGTTTAGCTTTGTGAACCAAGGATGTTTAATGAGTGGAACCCCCCCCCATCTCCTTCAGTGCATGACATGCCTTTGTCCACCTCCATTTGTTTCTCTGCATTTTTCTCTGCTCTTCTTTCTGCTTTTCACACATCTTTAATTTTCTCATCTCCGACCTTCTTCACATTCTCATTTCACCTCTGCATCATCCCTCATTGCCACCTCTTCCTGCCTCACTTCATTTGTTTTTCTGTTATCATTTTGCGTCATTTCAAAAAATTGCTGTACCTTGCTGCATTTCACTATTAATTGCCATATCTTCCGGCTTCCCTTCTCCTTTTTACAACATCTTATTATGCTTTTTCAGTTTCATTGTAGTTATATCAGATGCTTTTATATTTTTTTTATTATTTTTTTTTTTTAAGTTTCAGAATTTTCCTGTTATAATTATTTGCCTATCCCTATACTGTATTTTTTTTTTTCCTGTTTTTCTGCAACTCTTGTTTCTCTCTCAGAACAACAGTCACAAAAAGACCTGGATACTGCTTGCTGTTTGCTCTTCATTGTGGTGCCAGATAGGGATGCCTTCAAGTGGTGGCACTGATATAACCAAGTGGCTTCTCTGTCTGGTTTTACAAACATCCCTTAACTCCCTCCCAACCAGCAAAAGGAGTTTGTTGCACTGCAAGAAATGGAGCACTTTCAGCCTGCAGCCCACCAGGTTCACATTTCAAGTGAACCTTGGGCAACAACCCCTACTACCAATGCTGCTTTCCTTTGTACTCTTTTATTCTGTCATCATTTGTCAGTACCCAAATTCTCCCATATCATTATTCTTTTTCATCCTGTATATGCATCATTTTTACATACGTTGCTTTCATAAATTTTCTTCCATGAGGACTCTTTTAGTGTTTCTTTTTTTTCCATATATCTTTCCTCTACATCTCAAGCTTCCATACTGTGCTTCCTTCTGTCTTGTACTACTCTTACTGAACAGACCCAGTAGTAAACAGAGATGGGAAAAGTTTCACCACTTTGATGTGTCTCGCCCCTCAAGCATTTGCCAGCACCAGACCCCTGTGACTTGTGTGATTGGTTTAAAGCACATGGATATCCTATAGTTCCACCACCTTATTTCACATAGCTCATTGGCAGAAGAATACAGTACTATGGCTGTATATCTCTTCTATAAGTCTTCTTCATGGACAGTATCAAATTTAAGTGTTAATCTTTTTTTGCAACTCAGCATTCAAGATGGCAAGATGGCAGTTTTAGGCCAGGTTAGAGGGAAAAGTGTATAGTAATACCTGGGATCAATAAGCCACACAAATTGCGGAGGTTAATCATGTTCTGTCGTACACAAAAGTTCCTTCCACCATCCAGCCTTAGTGAATATCTAAATCCCCTAAGTTTTAGTCCATTAAACTGCTATGTTTGATTACTGTAAATGCTTTGTCAGTTAAAGTTTATCTGTATAATGTGGGCTCGTACAATGGTTCCTTGGCTTGTGGAAGAGACTTTTGTATGTGATTGTACATTGGCATTGGACACACCAATAAAGGGAAAGTTGCTTGTTTCTCTTTATCATCAAGTCTCTACTACTGAATTGGCAGATGCCGTAGAAATATATTAAACTGAAGCATTGTCCTTTCTCAACCAGTTTTGTTTTGTAAGGGGCAACACCAGCAGATTTTTTTTTTTTTTTTTTGCATACTGTAGTCAGGCCTTTACAAGTTTTAACCTCTTCAGTCTAATGATGCATTTTCTATTTAATTCTTGCTGTTTTCAAACAGTTATATTCTGCTTAGGAAAGACTTTTAAACTGGAAGAGTTGGATATACCCTTCCTTAACTCCTTCACTGCAAGAGATCCTTCCTGAGTTGAATTAAATTGTATTATGGAAGCCTGAATAAAATGTAAAAATGTCACCAGAATCAGTGGTTCATTTTTGGAGCAAAGGAAGTTCTCATATGGGGACTTTTCAGGAACCATTGCTGTCTATCTATCTATCTATCTATCTTTAGCCCGATGCCCTAATCCCGCAGAGGGTGGCTGCAGACAAAATGCCTCCAAGTCGCTCTGTCACCCACCATTTGACTACCCTCCCCCAGCTCACTCCCCCCTCCCTCATATACTTCTCAAGTCCATCCCTCCACCTCATCCTCGGTCTTCTGCATCCTTTCCTGCCCTCCACCTCACCCACATACACCCTCTTAGTCAGTCTTTCATTCTCCATTCTCTCCATATGTCCAAACCACCTCAGTGTATTTCTCCTAATCTCAACCACATCCACATCCACCCCACAATGTTCTTTCACTTCTTCATTCATCAACCTGTCCCTCCATGTCACTCCACATGCTCCTCTTGAGTAGCTCATTTCCACTGCTCTCACTCTTGACTTGTTCCCCTCTAGCAAGGTCCATCATTCGCTTCCATACGTCAGGGTAGGGATCACAATACTACCATGCAGTGACTTCTTAACTTCCATACTCACCTCCCTATTTCTCATCACTGCTTTCAGTGAACCAACAACCTTCCTTCCTGCTGTACCCTTTCACGCACTTCATCCCCCAGCGTTCCATCCTTACTCATCACACTTCCCAAGTACTTGAATGCACTCACATTCTCCATATCCTCACCATCCAACCTCACTGTGCATTCTGTGACTTCATTCCTCTCAAACACCATAACTTTACTCTTGTTTACATTAACTTTCAGATTCCTCTTCCTACACACTGTCCCAAATTCATTCACCAAACCTTGCAGCTCCCATTCATCTTCATTTAACAATACTGCATCATCAGCAAACAACAACACCGGAATCTTCCAAATCTCACCCTCATTCATTAGAGCCACCCCCACATCCACTGCCCTACCCTGCACCTCCTTTACAATCCCATCCAAGTATATATTAAACAGCCATGGAGACATCACACAACCCTGTTTCAGTCCCACATTGAGATCAAAGAACTCAGCTCACCATCCACTCACACCACAGCCCCAGCTCTCTCACACACACTCTTCACAGCACTCAACAATTTCCCCTGCACTCCATGTATTCTCAATACCTTCCACATACCTTGTCTATCTGTTCTGTCATAAGCTTTCTCCAAGTCCATGAAGGCAGCATACACTTTCTTTCAGTTCTCTAGATACTTCTCCACTAAACATCTTAGAACAAATATCTGATCTACATACCCTTTTCCCTTCCTAAATCCCCCCTGTTCTTCTCCAGCTAGCTCCTCTGTTATATGCCTAACCTTATCAATGAGTACTCCACCATATATTTTTCCAGTCTCACTGAGAAGGCAAATACCCCTATGGTTACCACACACTTTTCTCTCCCCTCTTGCCTTGTACAAAGAAAAATCACACCTGATCTCCAGTCCTCCGGAACCCTTCCCCCTTGCCAAGCCAATCTACATAACTTCCACATCCACTCCGCTACAATCTCACCTGCCTACCTCAGCATTTCACCACACACTCCAACATTTCCTGGGTCCTTTCCCATCTTTATCTTCTTCATTGCTTCCACCACTTCCACCCTACTGATCTCTTCCTCCCTCCTCTCATCTCTTCTTCTCCCAGCCATTCCCCAACCACTTATACTTGCACTGCTCTCACTCTCTACATTCAACAAATCCTCAAAGTGTTCCTTCCATCTCCTCAGTTTCTCTGTCTTCTCCACCAACTATCTATTATTCCTATCTTTCACTCTTCTACTGTTACCCCTTTCACACTGCCTTACCTTCTTTACCTCCTTCCAAAACAATTGCCATACTAAATATTTGCACAGTTTCTTTATTTTGAACTTGTTTAACTTTGGTTCAATTAAGACTTTAAATTTCAGTCACTGCATCACTAGATGATTTTACACAACTCTGGGAAGATCTCATATAGTGCAGGGTTTACTGATGGCAATATCTATCTACATCCATTCAAAAAGCCTCTCCTAAGTTGAAGAAAATTTTCCGGAACTAAGAAGAGTGACATAAAGATGGCATCCTTGAGCTGAAGGTGTTAATCTCAGTTCAGTGAATTGGTATAATAGCTCTGTATTAATTGTTTTTCAGTTTTGGAGAAATCCATAGTAATCAAGAAATTAATACATAGCAGTGAAGGAGTTAATGAAGGCTAACTCTAACCCCCCAGTTTGAAAAGTCTCTCCTGAGTTTAATGTAATCATCTGGATGTGGCAAGAGTGAGCTGAAAAGTACTACTATACAGTATATATACATCACTGGACTGGAGGAGTTAAAATCCCAGTACACTCAATCCTCGTAAACCGCGGCAATTTGGGTCTGGACCACTGCCGCGGATTACAAATTCCGCGGTTTATAAATAACTCTTATGTGAAAAATTAATTAGGATCTGGACTTTGGCCAACCACTCCCCAAAGCACCCTACCTACACCTATCTAGGCACCATCAAACACAAACATACAAATTTAGGAATATTCAGTGCATGTATTTAATAGAAATAAGCAAGGTTAAGGGATCCCACCTTAATCCTATGACGATATTGCTTAAGTGAATGAAGTGGGGTGGTGTTGGGAAGAACTTAGAACCTCTCAGCATGAGGTGGGGGTGCTCCCTCATGCTGTTCTCCCTTCTCCAGCTCTTCAGCCTCCCTCAGGAAGCCCTCAAAGTCTGCCTGGTTTTGTTTTGGTTTCTCCCTGGTTTTGTAGATCGTCCTTATGGTCGACTCGTTCCTCTCATATTCTTTCGCCAGGCTTGCAAACTTCTCTCGCTTCTCAACACGACAAATGAGCTCCAAACGTCGACTGTACGACAACGGTGGCTGCTTCTTGATGCCACAGGGCTTAGAGCGCTTCTTCGGGGGTTCGGGAGGGGCCATGGAAGGTAGGAGGTGGGGGGAATGTGCACCAAAAAAGGCAGGTAGCTCTCGTACCGCACGGTGATGCTCTGTACTGTGCGGGTCGGCAGGCAGAACAACAACAACATGGCGGCATTAGTATACACACTTGCCACCAGGGATGGGTGGTGATTGGTTGTTGGGTCACGGTTATCAAATTGAATGCCTCGGTTTACGATTCTCCTCGGAAAAGGCCCACTTCGGTGCCTAGATCCACGATTTTCGTGACTTAACAGCGGTTTCAGGGTGCTGGCAGTCTGACAGCCACTTTGCTGCGGATTATGAATCCGTGGTTTATAAACATGCGGTTTATGAGGATTGAGTGTAGTTTTTAGAGAATAGTAAAGCTTTGTTAAGTCTTTGGAATTAGTTCTACTCTACCAGATTAATTTTGTATTATGAATTATTTGTGGTAGGCATAGTTTAGTACAGTACGTTAGTTGGTGACAGTTCATTGTAAGAATGGCTAAGAAACTGCAGATTATTCACATCAATTTTTACATCCAGCTACCTTCCTGTAGATTTGAAAAGCTATTGGATTTGATTGTGAGTGTTTTCAAGATGATACCAATATCTGATGTGTTTGTGATAAGAGTACAGTATAATGGCACTGAGTGTGGAAATGGATGAGTGTGTGTGGTTGTGCTGTGTTTGGATCACATATTTTTCTGTAACCATTTGTTAATTCCCTGGAGTGCTTTCCCTAAGTTGTGGTAACTGGGAAAGGGAAGTAGAATGAGTGTTATTGATGTTTTCCTGGCATTATGATTATTTTGTTTTGTTGTAATGGTAAATATCAGTTATATTTTGTCTACGAAGATGAGAGAAATGATTGCGTTAATGTAATTTATTTAGAGTGATGTGGCTTACTTGAATCTCAGTGATTATATATGTACAGCCCAGTATATTACTAGTAAGAGGATTCCATGGCCACTAAGTCCTGCTCCTTGCAGGGTACATGAGTATCTGGTTTGGGTGAAATTACCGTAATAGAAGCGAGAGGTCACAAAGATGTAGTTATTGGAAAATTGAGTATGGACAGCCACATGATTGATGGTATTAAGCCATCAAAATATATTTGCAATGCCGTGCGGACAAAAATGCGTCCCAGTATATATAGTTATGCAAAGCAGTTGATGATCTTAATTCAGACAGCATCCCAGAGCACAAATTTCTTGAAAAAGTAGCATTTTCTGGCCACATGATGTACAGTACTTTAATATTGTAATTATGACCACCTAATAAATTTTCACCCAGCACTTGATTCATCAGCCTTGCTTTAGGTGGCTGCAACAAGAAATTGGCAATATATAGCAAGAGCAACTTAACTAATCACTATTTGCACTCATACTATTATAACTGGAAGGTAAACGAAAGGAAGGTATTAAACTATATACGGTATTAAATGTTCATTAACAGTCTTTAAACATATTATTACAAGCTATTCAGAAGTTATTCATAATAAATACAGTAATGTTATTGAACCTAGCCACAGTGGTTTGGTCCGTTGGGAGCATATGATATCGACTGAAAGTTATATGTTTGTTTACACATTAAAACCATTGTTGATGACAAGGAAAGGTATTTTATTCCAAAATGCTTTACTCTTCAACAGTCATCTAATGAGGGGCATTACCTTAGCATCTCGATTGGGGAGAGCGCAGCATAAAACTGGATCACCAGTTGTATGCAGCATCCATTAGCTGATGTAGACATATTGCAAAATTATGTTTAAAAATTGCAGTCATAGAATATCTCCAAGACAAGGAATCTGGCATACACTATAGCCAAACAAGTAGTGGAGCTGCACTACCTTTGCTTCTTGCCAGTATTGTGTTATCATTTTCACCTGTTGTCTTTCTCTGATGAGGGATATCTCTCTTTTGTCCTTATTTTTTCAGGAGGGTATCTGTGAAATGAAACACTACCCTGGTCTTGTCTATTGATACAGCTGTTTGATCAACATAGCCTCACCATTGTTCTCAGTAATTATTCCATGCTTACTGCATGGCCAGACATGGTTTGTTATTATTCTGACATGTGACTGACATCACATTATGAACAGTGTCAGTTGTAAAGAAGATATTCAGACATATAGCTGTTGGCCTTTAAAATTATGTTTTTTAGAATTTTGTGTTTGTGTATATGAGAGAGAATATGTTATACGGTACAGTAAATATGGGAAAGTGGAAGTGAAGACATTACTGTGTGTTTGGGTATGAAAGACATCTTTCAGTTAACCAAAAGTGGGGTTTAAGGTCTACTTTCTATTGATGTTATCTTTCAGAAGAAATTGAAACAGGTATGATCATTTTTCATAGCTGAGAAAGCTTTTGGGTGAATGGCTTAGCAAACTTAAAGGGTGTTAATGAAGACACTTACTATGGAAAGCCTCTCTGGGATAACAGGAGTGAAGTAGATGATGTCAATATACTGAAAGAGGTATTGATTACATACTCTTTTTGGGGTAACAGTATTGAAGTTGAGGTTGTCATTTTATATTCAGGAGGTTAGGTGTTGTACATAGTGAAGGCAGTCAAATGAAGAGAACACACTATCCATCCATCTGTAGCCAGCCACCTTAATCCTGGTGGGAGTGGTCTGGAACATATCATTTCCATATCATTCTTTCATCCTGTCTGCCTTCAGCTTGCCTCGCTCCAGCTCAGACCACCCTCATTCATATATCTCTCCACCCTAACCCTCCATCTCATCCTTTGTTTCTGTTCCTTCACTCCTCCATTTTGCTCACATTCACTGGAGGTCAGTCTCTCATTCTCTTCATGTATCCCCATCACTAAATACACCCATCTTTTACCTCCCTTGAAAGAAATTATAACTATATCATTATGTGGAAAATATTATTTGTAGTTGAAGTTTAGGCAGTAATACTGTAATGTTGATGCAGTAATACTAACAACAGTGATAAATAACAGATATTACATTGAGAAAATAGACAGCATTGATAGAAAAGAGACAGCATTGATACCAGTCATGACAGATAACAGTAATAACACTGAAAACAGAAGTTGCTTAGAAAATGTTGACACTGACAGCATTAACAGAATTATAACAATAGCAACAGTAGTAATGACATGAGTAACAGTAACATCATTGAAGGCATAAATTACCTAGATAACTGTAATAACATTGAAAACAAGAAGAGAACTATATCACTTATAGCATAGGTAACCATAACACTATTAACCGTACATTGGCTCCACCATATGTGCAGATAAAGCTTAACCTATGTTTCAGCACACTCAGAATCCATGTACCCAAGATCTGTAGCCCATTATAAAAATATAATGTGTTAATTAAACCAGCTTGGCTACAAACAACCCTCTGTGACTCCAATGGGGGTACAGATATGCCTCCTAAAGGCATATAGATGTAAAGAAGATACAGAACAGTCACATTACAGAGATTTAAAGGAGTAAAAACGTAGGGAAAAAAGCTACAGTAACTGTGCAAGTGGTTTCAGCGATCATGGATGGCATATGAATAATATACCACACAATCAGAATGCATTTTCTGTGCATACAGTGTCCTTGGTACCACTTTTTTGTCTGTGCACTTGGAGCTTACACATACAGAGGGGTTACTGTATTAATAACAAGCAGCAACAGTACTGTGCTGTACTGTACAGGTATATCCTTCAACAGCTTAGGTCATATTGTAATCTAAATAAAGATGTTTGGAGATGTAGGCCTGTGGTATGTAGTGTCACTGGAGTGCTGCAGAGGTTAACCTGAATAACTTTATCTGGTGGTCGTGTGAACAATATAAAGAAATGATGTGAACAGCACTCCTGTACACCAGTAAAAGATTGTAACATCCATTTCCATATTATCCCTCGCAGATAGATAAGGGGACGGTATTCTTGTAGGATAGACGGCTTCCATACTTATGCATTTTTGTACATATCACATAAATATCTTAATAATCAAACAAGTTTATTTTTGAAAAGCTGTGGCTTACAGTTCATGAAAACAAATTCAAATGTAACACTAAGGAAGAGGTGCCAAGGAGTTTTCATTGCCATTGAGATATAGGCCTGTAGTTGCTGGAGTTAGTAATACACTAACTACATTCTGTACTACACCCCTCACCCCGCAGGTTATGCTGTATCAGCTACTGCAGTAATACCCTGACCAGTGCTGTGGTGCTGTAGGAATCTTTACATTCTCCCCCACATTCTTATAAACTTGCAGCTTTGGTTTTATGTTTACACTATGTTAGTTGGAGTGGCAGCCTTATCATGCACATGAGAAAACTTCAGGTTTTGCAGTCATGTAATGCCACCAAGGGACTGATTACCTGCTCAGGTATATACTGTACTGTACTAGCCTTGAGACCCTACACCTTTATTCCTTAAAGGGAGCAATGTGGGAATGGATGTTATTATTTTTTCCTGCAGAGATAAATTCATTACATTTTAAGTGTGCTTTTAAGTTTTTTCTTTTTCTTGTATTTGTCAAGCTAGATTTAAACTAGCATTTTGATAGTAAGATGACTGGTGTTCCATATAAAGTAAGATGGTCTTTTGATAAGGGGGGAAAGTAATAAAATTCTCAGTTATTCACATCTTCTATGCTAAACAAGGCACTGATGAGGAACCTACATGTAGTGGTGCTGTGCACCCTGCATGGAGCGGCTGCAGTGTCCAACCAGGAGCAAAACTTCCTTATATTTCCCTGCACCTCATTGTGGAAAGGACCCTGGATCAGCCATGATGAGGTGCTGTCTTACCACAAGGGAGTATTGAATTCCTGCTCAGTTTATGTACTGTATTGTATCTGTTGGATGGCTGAACAGCAGTAGGTGCTTACCTATGGTTGACAGGTCTGCTTTGCTAGCTGGACCAGGTTTGTGCAACAACAGCAGCAGTCTGTGCATAACAAAAAAGAAAAATCAGTTTCTTCTTTGGATAGTTCATCGTCAGAATTATGAGTTTTCTGGTGACAGGATGCTGAACTGAGATGTATTTGAAAACTGATGACCTAATACCATCTCATATAACTGCCTCTTGCCTTAGATGTCTTTTACCTTTACATCCTGGCAACTCTAATGCAGGAAGAGCATATTAAGGTACCTCTTAACTTGGCGGGTTTACTCATGTCTACACTTGTTAGTCCTTAGGTTTGCTTCTCCTGTTGTCATAGCGTCCCGTAACTCTCAGTATGAGTATCTGCAGACCCCCATGGTTAAACATGCTTCTTTTTACCCTGTGGGTTTGTTATGACACTTCTCACTTCACTTGTATGTGCAGTCATGAACTATAATTGCATTCACTACTCTCCCTGGCATCCCCACTACTAGAATGAGGCTCATAACTCTAGGCAAAGACTCATTCTGATCTAGTGTGGGTACGAGGGAGTTTGTAATGGTGTTTAAGTTTGTGACCTTCCCATATCATACTGACCGCTGCTCCCTGAACCGCCCCATGCCCCACCCATTTACCCACCCACCCACGCAGCCACCCATACTGCTCTCACCCACTTCCCAGTGCTTTAACCCCTCCTACTCTCATTGATATCCTGTAAGCCCTCCATTTTCACAGGGCTACTTATTAACCATGAGAAAATGCCAGAATCCACACTCATTTTGATGTTGAGTAAAGCTGGAAATAAAACTGTATGCTGTATAGTGTTGTCTTCTCGACATTGGAATGTTGACAGAAGTTGTAAATTGTAAAGCTATGTAATCCTGTTAGTACTATAGGGTAGTTTCTGTGTGGTGATGGAGGGTTCTTCATTATCTGTCTCGGTGTTGCATCATGCCACTCTCTCTCACTGTCCCTTTGGTGTGCCCCTCAACCCTACCAGTGTCCCAGTATCTAGCATGCACTGTTTTTTCTGCAACTGCCACACCAGCAGTAATAGTTCACTGTTGCCTCCCTCCTTATGTTTTCTTGGCCCCACACACCTTTGTGAGTGATACTTTGCCTTGAAGAACTTGTATTGATGGTTGAGGTCTCCAAAGTGTTGGTATTTCCCTTTGTTATCATTTCTTGCAGTTATTCTCACAAGTGTATTGAATTTTTATGACTTTCCTGTCTAGTTGGAGTTACTCTGAGTATTTATTTTGTGCATTTCCAGTACTTTTTTCTCTTTAGGTGTTAATACAAGAAGCACCAATTTTTTTAGCTTCAGCATATAACTTACTGCATGATTGGCTGTGCTTTTGGGTAGAGATTTTTGCCGTAGTGTGTACTACATGTGGTAGCTTTTCTTAGCTTTTACAGCTCATCCGTATATATAAACTAGTTAGTTTTGCATTTAATTTTATTGTAATATACCTGTATTGTCATCTGAAGGTAATGGATTCATTATGTTCATACTAATTTTGATAATAAGATTTCAAAATTAACCAGTTTTTCTAACATCTTAAAGTATATGCCAGCTGTAATGTATACTAATTTCAAAATAAAGCATACATAGTGTAGCCCATAAAAAATTATGTAGTGGTACTTTTAGGTGTTAAGGAAGTTTAGGTCTCATGAGTTAGAAGAGTTAGTTTATAAAACTTGATGATTTTATACATAGCAGTAAGAGTATCTTAGTTGGTAGATGCTATAGTTTTGATTTATTACTTACCATCAGACCATTTAACTGAGGTTTCTCTTCCTGCCTCTTTCCCTTTCTTTTTTTCCCTTTTCCCTTGTAAACCTATCTACTCTCATTCAATCCCTGTCCTTTATATCCTAACATATCTACCCTATATTTGTTCTATTCCTCTTGTGTCCCTCTTTTATTTACTGTGTTCTTCTTTTTCCATTTATTTCCATAATTTTGGTCTGTCATCATCTTTATGTTTGTGTTGCCCTTCTGTCTTCTTCTCCTCCTTCCTCTGTATTTATGTCTTCTCATCCTACTATTTTGTGCTTTCTCTCCTTATATCCTCCCTTCCCATTCTCTTGATTTTTCCCTCCTGTCGTAACTCACACATCTCCTGTCTCTCATCCCCCATTTCTTCCTCCTCATTCACTCTTCTTCCTAATTTCTTCATCCTTCCCATTCCTTCCCCTCCCCCTCATCTTCTTCATCTCTTCCTTTCCCCTATTTCTTCCTCTTCCATTGCTTCCTGTTGTTACCTCCTTCTCTCATTATCCTTTCTGCTCATTTCTTCCTCTTCACCTCCTCTTTTCCCATTTCTTCATCTTCTCACTTTCTTTATCCATGTTTTTTTTCTTTCCTTCCCTTCCTTTTTCTCCCCTTCATTCTCCCATTACACCCTAATGTCTTTCTTCCTTCCTTCCATCTCTTCCTCCTCATCTCCCCCCATTCTTTTCACTTCCCTCTTTTCTCTCTCTCTCTCTCTCTCTCTCTCTCTCTCTCTATCTTTCATTTCTTTCTCATCTGTCTTCTTTTCCCCTCACCCATTTCTCCCTCCTCTTTCCCCTTACTTTACCTGCTTATCTCTGCATCCTCTTCCCTCTTCTCCTCCCTTCCTCTCTCTTCTTTCCCACTCCTTTCCCTTTCTCCCATCCTCTCCCTCCCCACCCATTAGGTTGCCACTCAGATCATGCAGTTTCTGATTGACAACTTCGGGGTGAGCAACCTCTTTGGTCGTTCCAACTATGAGTACTACGCTCGCATCACCGGCCGCATCCTCAAGGTAGAAGAAGACTGGATATTCGCCTTCAGGTACCCCCCGGACAGCCTTGTTGCCCGTGAGTATACACATATGGTGTTTTGCTGCCATTTTGTGTGTGTGTATGTGTGTGTGTGTGTGTGTGTGTGTGTGTGTGTGTGCGTGCGTGCGTGCGTGCGCACATGCGTACGTGCATGTGTGGGTGGGTGTGTGTGTAATATTAGACTCAGTAGTTATATTACCTTTCCCACCAGGTGTACTCTTGATGCATACATGTACTTATACCTTCATTCTTTCCACTTTCTGCCTCTCATCTCTGCCCACTTCTTTACAGTAATGGAAACATCAAGTTATGATGATTTATTGCAACATATCTCTGATTCTCACTGGACTCTGCTGATTGTGTGGTTGTAAGATAATGTATAACCATGAGTTTAATGTTTGTGTGGTACATTTTCACAGTTGATTAATAAATATATATTCCTGTTGTATATCATAAATGCCCATTAATTTTGGCATTTTAAGTAATAGGGGTTTACAGTTTTCCCAAAGAAGTTTTTTGTACTGTACTAATATATTGTCTTATTAACTGAACAGCTTTGACATTATAACTTTTGGTCAGGTTCACTTATTAGATTTTGTAGCACTGGTAAATGTGGTGGATGTTGCAGCTGTGTTGATGAGTGTTATGTCTGATATGATCCCAGTTCCTTTGTGTTAGGAGTTTCATGGAGCTTGTCATGGTGTGGGTGTGGTTCGTGTGAATGTAATGCAGTATGGTCCTGCCTTTTTTTATGGTATTCTTCCTTCCGCCAGGTAAGTTTGTTCAGCTTAGCGGAAACCTCTTTCATGTCACAGTTTAGTGTTGTCAAGGAATGATCAGCCAGTACATACTGTTGTGAGGTTAAATAATGAAAAAAAAAATATACCAGTAGGAGCCTCTGGTACAGTGGTAGAGTGTGCATTTCGCACGCTGGTGAGTGCAGGCACCTCCCGCCAGAGTTGTAAAAACTTTGGGAAGCGTTCACCAAGCCACTTGCTACTTGGCGGACACAAGGGGTGCTGTGGTTGAACCAGTGTCGCATACTAGTATGCTTGCACCCAGTCGGCTTAAGGCGGGCCGATTACACTTGGTTCACAGACTACACACACATCCAAAGCCACTACAACACTACAGTCACATTCACAAGCACTTCTCACCCTACAAACAGTCTCTGCCAGACAGCCTAAGCCACTAGGTAGAGATACATTGGCTGTATTGTTCCTGCTTTGGTAGAGATAGGCCGGTCCTGCAGTGGACCTCAACGGCTGATGATGATGATGATGATGATACATATATATATATATATATATATATATATATATATATATATATATATAGATAGATAGATATGCTATATAATGTGATTACAGTAATTTAACTTTGACAAATTCTGCAAGCCACTTGAAGATCTGATCTTCATTGGTATATCCTGCACCCAAACTGAAACTTGTCAGTGCAGAAGTTAAGAAGAATGCCATGAAGTGTAGGAGCCCGGGGCTAGGCAACTTGATCCTGACATTTTAGATGAGTGAGCAGCCTCACACATCCCTGAGTGGCATTACATGAGCAATAAACCCCAACCATCCCTTGGATATAAACCTGCAGAGGCACAATCTGGTTGGAGAACCTTAATTACCCACTAAACCACCAGGCACCATAGTTTGGTTGTATGGTTACCACCCAGCATAGTAAGTGGTTTGTTTTACTAATGCAGTGAAGTCCCTTTTGCTTCAAGGAGTTGAAGTTATTGCAGTAAAATGAGTTGTTAGTGACTCATCAAGAGAATGTTCATGTACTAACTCTTTCAGGATCACACATTGCTTCAGCTGACCTCCCTGATGGGGTGCAGTAAAGTGATGCAGTGAAGCAGCAGGGCTAAATACTGTAATACCAGGACTGAAGTGTTGTCAGACAAACATGTAGCACATTTTAGGAAATGAGGTTGGGGAATGAAAGTGAGTTAGAATTTGCCTGAAGTACCAGCACCTCAATGTACAAGCACTAACCAGTTGCCCTAAACCTACAGCTGGCTGAAAAGTGTAGCTCATTGTTGTGAAAGAATAATGGCTGAATGTGCTTAATTCTTTATGCTAGTATCTGATGTGATTAATAACTCTGTTAGTGCTATACCAGGCCAGTGTATACTTGGCTAACCTTGCAATAGGAGAAATTACTTGGTTGAGGACAGACAGAAAGATAAAGGAGGCAAAATTAATGCGAGTTGGTGTATAGAGGTGAGACTTACTAATGCGCTGACCTTGTACTCCTTCCCCTCTTCCCTCCTGCACCTTCTCTCTGAAGGCCAGCTCTCACTTGAAGCAGAAAAGACCTGGCTTCAGTATGAATCGGAGCGCTGGGGTCTCAGGTTCAACCTCGAAGGTAGTCTAACATGTCTAAACTCTGCCAAACAGCCTGTCCTTACATCTAGGCTGTTTTGGTGGTGTTGTGTTTCTGTGGCTGCTGTGTAACCTAGTGGATGGATAGCTTGCTATTGGCCTGTCCTTCCCTGCCTTGGCTGTTGATTCTGCTGTCCCTGTTCTTCTGTTTTCTCCCAGGCAGTGTGTCTGGGTGCTAATAAGGCAGTCTGAATATCTGTATTACACTGCCCAGACCTTAAGTAAGCTACTTAAGTGGAATGTGGAAGTCTGATTGTATGAAAGATTGTAATGTTCAGAAAGAAAAATAATAAGCAAACTAGATCAGCATGTACAGTATGTTAAGATGTTATTGCGCATGTCTGAATACCATTTTGAGGTTAAAGGTAAAATTAATATCCACAAGAGAGAGAATGGGGGGATGAGATGTATGTTTATGTATGTACTGTATTTATGTATGTAGTGTATGTGTGTGTGTGTGTGTGTGTGTGTGTGTGTGTGTATATGTTTGCATGGTTATTTGTGTGTGTGTGTGTGTGTGTGTATTTGTGTATATGTGTAAGTGTACATCTCTGGTTATAAGTGTGTATATAAGCCATGGCTGCAATAAAGCTGTTATGTGTGTTTCATGTGCTGATGCTTCCTGCACATTGTAAGTCATTGTACATTTTCTCACCAGTGCACCAGAGGGCAGTAGTTGGGTTGGCTTCTGCAGTACATGGATGTCATGCAGATTAGTGTAAAAATATAGGGCCTTAGGCAGTGCATGATGGACTGCAGTTCCATAGGCTGAGAGCTGTATTCACGTGTGCTTTGAAGGTGAATGGTTGAGTATGATGTACAGTACTGTGCTGTACCTATCACTTGTACTCTTGTAAGCGCAAGTACTGCATTATACAGCATGGTATGCAGGGTACAAAGTAGGCTTAGAGGACTAGTAAGCCCATTGAAAGCACCGAGTTAAATAGGGAACAGTTCCTTACATAAACTGTTGTTGGTTAGTATTATTTATCGCCTCACTCACTATACCACACTGCCGACACCCCAGTAAGGCAGAGAGTGAGAAGCACTGGTTCTGCATGTGCAGAATGACAACACCAAGAGAGACAAAAGCACTCAGTCATGTGAACCTGGTTTAACGTCCATTAATGATGACTACAAGGGACAAAGCTGATGGTTCTTTGATGTAATTTAGTACTGAGATACTTTCTCTATCTATATACCTAGGCTGCTTCCCCCAAGGAAATGGAGGTACTTGATATACCATAAATACTCACTGATACTGTCAACGTATCTCAGTCTCCCCATAGTGTTGATGCTTAGGTACTTGAGAAGAATAATTATGATACCAGTGCTGTCAGTATGTACTCTAACCTGAAATGATGCTGTTGGGGATAACAACTGGTAATATGGAGTATGTTTTGTGTTTAAGTGTATAGGTAGTATGTGTTCCATCCCTTCCATGATAGTTTGCTTAAGAAATAAACTAAGATAATTGTCTCCCACCCTCCTGTCCACCCATTGTTCCCCAAAGAAGCCTTTCAGTGATGTTAGCACTGCTTTTAGATGTCATTACAGGTAGTGTGTTCAGTGTAATTTCCAGCAGATATTTCCATTTATGTGTTTAGCTTAGTCAGTGTCCCATCCTTAATAAACTGGAGTAGGTGTTTATGAAAGAGAACTACCCAGGACATTAACTGTATTTCGCCCTTCCTATTGATGTCTTTACAAAGTTGAATAGGTTTGGTGCCATTTATTTCCCTTTATATGTTTAAAAACTAGTTGTCTTATTCCTGGTAAAGTACTGTAGCTGCTTACCAAGGAAAATAAACCAGGACCTTAAAAATATTCCCTTTCTCCCTTACTGTACTGAGATGAATATTTGTTATGAAGTTATAACAGTTTTCTTCAGGTTCAAGTTGAGCCAAGACTGTTATGTTCCATATAATATATATATATATATATATATATATATATATATATCCCATTCGATCCCAGGGGTGCTGGGCGAGGCATTGCACTGGGAGGGTACCAAGTGTACCGCCCTCCGCCTATCGGCTCATAGTCGCGAAGCTCATAGGTCCCTAGCCGTGGGTTCCCTACTTTATAAAGACTTGAAAAATCCCAGTTCTGTCCAGTACTCGGGACACTGGGCTCCAATGGGATATATATATATATATATATATATATATATATATATATTGCCAGATGCCTTAATCCCTTATACAGGGTGGGCACAAACAAATCGCCTCCACGTCACCCTGTCCCCCACCATGTCACTGGCCTGCTCCCAGTTCACACACCCCTTTCTCATATACCTCTCCACTCCATTCCCTCCATCTCATCCTTGGCCTTCCCCTCCCTCTCTCCCCCTCCACCTCACTCCCATACACTCTCCTTGTTAGGCTCTCACTCTCCCTCCTCTCCACATGGCCAAACCAGCTCAGTGTGTTTCTCCCAACGCTTCCTATCACATCCACACCACAATGCTCCTTTATATCCTCATTCGTCAGTCTGTCTCTCCATGTGACTCCCAGGCTCCTCTCAAATAACTCATTTCCACTGCTCTCACTTTTGACTTCTGTCCTTCCAACAATGTCCAAGCTTCACTTCCATACGTTAGAGTTGGTATCACAATACTATCATGTAATAACTTTTTCACTTCCATGCTCACTTCCCTGTTTCTTATCACTGCCTTCAAGGAACCAGCAACCTTTCTTCCTTGTTGTACCCTTTCAAGCACTTCACCCTCCAAACTTCCATCCTTACTCATCACACTACCCAAGTACTTAAAACGTACATACATTTTCCATTTCCCCATCATCCATCCTCACTGTACATTCACTGACTTCACCTCTCTTGAAGAGCATAACTTTACTCTTCCCTACATTCACCTTTAGATTCCGTTTCTTACACACTCTCCCAAACTCATCTACCAAGCCATGCAGCTCCCCTTCGTCTTCGCTTAACAACACAGTATCATCTGCAAACAACAGTACAGGGAGTTTCCAAACACTGCCCTCTCTCATTAGGGCCACTCCTACATCCACTGCCTACCTTGTATCTCTTTTATAACCCCATCCATATACAGACTGAACAACCATGGAGACATGACACATCCCTGTTTCAACCCCCAACCTCCAAAGAGAAAAATTCACTTAGTTCACTATCCACATGCACTGTAGCCTTAACACCCTCATACATACTCTTCACAGCATTCAACAACTTCCCATCTACTCCATATATTCTTAATACTTTCCACAATTCTTGCCTATCCACCCTGTCATATGCTTTCTCCAAATCCTTGAAGGCCGCATACAACTTCTTTCCCTTCTCTAGAAACTTTTCCACTAAAGATATATACATATATATATATATATATATATATATATATATATATATATATACACTACATATACAGTATATATATATATGTAGTGTATATATATACAAATGTATATATAGATAGATAGATAGATATATATATATACATTTCTATAAAATGACACCCCAAGTACAGTGCATTTATTTATTTATTTTTTTTTTTACATCCCAATTAGAGTCCATATATAATTATTCTTGTTTTCTTTGTGCTTCCCAACAGCCATGGCAGGGCAGGAGGAGTCACAGTCCACCCCGGCACTGATCCACATCCCAGAGAGCAGCAGCAGTGGGGGCCTTACCAGTGGGGCGGGAGCAGGTCCGGCAAGTGGGGAGGCGGGCGGGGAGGTGGGTGGGGCAGGGGCGGTCATGATGGGAGTACCGGAGAATAACCTGAGGGAGTCATGCACACGCCTCTCCATATCACTTGAGGAGAACGGACTCTACAAGGTTAGTGTAGGGGCAGGCTAAGTGGGGTCAGGTAACAAAGGCCAGTTAAGGGTAAGTGATGAAGGATAGGTAAGGTTGGGTGATGAAGAATGGGTAAGGTTGGATAACAAGGGATGGGTAAGATTGGGTAACTTGGGCAGGACTGTTAGATATTTGGTTGAGTCAGGTGTAGTCAGATTGCACAGTAATAGGTGAGGTTAAACACTATTGGAGATTACATGGGAACAGTGTCTCGTATATGTATGTTTCAGACTTGCATGGTGCATTTGACATGTACACAGCAATTGGAGATTATTTTGTTTGTAATTTAATAATTGATTAGGCTTTGCAATATCACAGAAATACAGAGTAATTTTTGGGGGGAGGGGGGGTTCTAGGGAGGAAGCAAGGCATCAGCAAGTTAGTTAGATGGACATAGTTTAGAGCAGTTTGGTTGTTTTGATATTTAACTCACAGTGACATGAGTAGATAGTATTGCTGCAGCTAAATTTGCTGTGGGAGAGATTACATTGTGTTGGTAAGAAAAGATAGATAAATTAAGGGTAAATATAATGCAGATTTAATGGTGTCATAATATTGTTGATTATGTCATTAGTATGAGTAGGAGCTAATTTAATTTATAATGTATATAGAATGATAAGGCACGATGTATTTTTTAACTTATTCACTTCTGTGCCATTTATTGAAACATTTATCTATGCACAGTTTGAATATTCTGGCACTTGAAATGCAAAAATATCAGTTGACTTAGCATTTGTATGAGTCCATGATTTCTTTGGACAGCTTTTTTTTTCTTTTTTCCCCTTTTCCCCCCACAGTGCTTAACCTTGCAGCTTTTTTACATTAATCATCAGAGCAGCATGGTACTCACATCTCCTGAGCTTTTACCTGACTATTGTGGAGTGTCCAACAGTTGTATTTTCAAAACTGAGATTGCTTAGGGGAAGGCAGCCCTCCAGATTTGTTTATATCATTAATTATTTGTTTGCCTTGTGGAGCTGGGATTTTGGAGAGAAGGGAGGGGGAGTAATTTCACTAGGTATACTGTTTGTCAGTTCTTTTTTTGCTTTTTATCTTCATTTTTAGATCTTAACCTTGTCCCATTTCTCAGGTGAAGATTAGGGTTGAGATGGTGAATTTTTTGAGCACATTAAAAAAGGAAGAAAGGAATCTGATCATATTGTGTCACTGCTGACCACATTACATGTTGAGAAATGCAAGCTAGTTATGTTTCAAGCCCACTAGTATGCTAAAAATTGCTCTCATATGTTTGGGGATTGCCTTCTCTTTCACAATCTCAGGTTTAAATGTACAACATCAGCCTCACGCCCACTTTGTATCTATTGTAAGTGTTGTAGAGGTAGATGACTAACATAGGCAACTCCTGACCTTTGGTGTGTTTCACAAGCTTAGTGTGGAGGCGTGTGTATGTGTGTGTATTTTATTTTATCAGTGTTTGCCTGTGTAGGTTGATTTCTTCTATCTTAAGGTATTGAGTATAAATTGAATGATTTCCTGAGAGGAGTTATTGAAGAAGAAACATTCATATATATAAGTGAAGTTTTGACTGTTTGCTTGTTATCGATAATACCTAGACAGTGTAAAAACCTGGATATGAGTTGTAAGATATGCAGTAACATATCAATACCCTTGAAACAGTGTGTTTGAAGGAGGCTGCATTTAGAAGTGAACTGATTATGAACCTATACCTCTGAAGAGTAGTATTTTCGTGTTCATTCTAAGAAAATGTTTACATTATTACTAAAAAAAAATAATAATAATAAGATGGTGTGTTTTGCTGATACACTCATAAAGTGATACAATTCAGCAAAACTGTGAAGGCTGATACACTCATAAAGTGATACAATTCAGCAAAACTGTGCATGTTGAGCGAATTTGTTCCTACTTGTGTTGTTGGCATTGTTAGTTTTGTGGGTAGTGTGGATGTGATGATTGGGCAGTTTGGATGTGACTTGAGCACATCAGAATGTTGATTGTTCATAGATAATACAGTGGGGTTACTGCTGTGTGTTGAGTTGATGTGCCTAATAATCAATCTGTGTAGCATTGTATGGAGACCCAGGTTTCAGTACCATGTTATTTATATTTAAAAAAAAAAAAAAAAAAAAAAAAAAAAAAACTATTGCATAAGTGGGTTCTGATCGATACCAGGAGGAATACTCACAGCGAATACAAAACTTACAAAGATGATAAGAAAAATGGAAGTTATAAAACTGTTCACCCATCCAAAATGAATATGTGACCACAGTGTTTACATGTGACCAGCTGACTGAGCTTTCATTGGTTGTGAAATGCTTTTTTGTCAGAAGTAAATTGTTCCATTTATTGTGCTCTCATCATCGTACTTCTGAAGGGACAGAGTACCAAAAATAATTATATGAAAAAAATATGATTGCAAGTTCATGCAGCCCAAATATGTATGCCCACAGGTCCTAGAACTAAAAGAAAGTGAAGACTTCCATTTGGTTCATGTTTGTAAGCCTTCTCAGTGCTGGGATATGTCTTTGGAGTGTGTAAATTAATTCTGTTGTCTAGTTGATATGATCTGTGCTTGGGGATGGGTTGGAAAGGCACCTGAGGCTGGAGTTGGAAGTTGATGGAAGCAGTGTAGGGAAGTGTTGCCTCTGTTAATATTGAAGGGTCCTCCACACCATAGGAAGAACGTATGCAGCTTGGTGTGAGAAGTGTTTATATTAGAGAAGAGAAAGTAGGATGAATAATTGAGTTAAGATAGAAGGTGAAGTTTTTGAGGAGGTTGATAGTTTTGAATATCTGGAAGTATTATTCTTTATTCATTCACCATTCATCATCTAATCCTGTGTTGCCCCATGAGGACCATAGAAGTCCTGGGCTAGGCAAGTTGGTCCTGACATTTATGATGAGAGTGACCAGCCTCACTCATCCCTGAGTGGCGTTACATAAGCAGTAAACCCCAACCACCCCTTGGATGTAAACCTGCATAGGCTTAATCCAATTGGAGCACCGTAATTACCCACTAAACCACCAGGCACCATAATTTGGTTGTATGGTTACCTCCTAGTGTTGTAAATGGTTTCCTGTTGTACATGAAACCATTTGGCTTGTCACTCAGTGTAGAGTCACTAGTAGACAAGGAAAGACTGAAGAAAAGAAAGACAGAAGAGGAAGAAAGGAAAGGGCAGTCACCCGAGAGCAGCACTACATCAAGTGGGTGATTATTCTTTAAACATGACAAAATGAATTGTGAAATGAAAGCGGGATCACTTTAAGGGAGAAAAGTAACTGGAGAACTTGACAGTATTCTGCTGGGAAGGGCGACCTGTTAGAGAGTGAAGATTGCAGGGACCAGAGTAAGTGTAAGGTTTTTAAAGGGCCTGGCAGTGTGGATTCTTGATTGCAGAGACAGTGACCAAAAGGAGTTAACCATGCTGAGTAGTACCCCACTGTATTTTTTTGTGTGTGGATTATGAGTGTGGGTGTTGTATACAATAATGCACATGTTTTCTGAGAAAGAATGAGGGTGATTTGAGCTGATGTATGTTGATACTGAAGGATGACTGTATGTTAGAGTTGTTTGTGTTGGCATCGAATTTGCATAAGTGTGGCATCTAGTATGTTGTATGGTGGCCAGGTAGGGATGAATGTAGGGAGGGGTTGGCACTGTTTGGTGACACTGATGGATGGAATTGAGGGGTGGGTGCTGTGTCGCAGGGCAGCGGGCAGGACAGCAGCAGCAGTTCCTCTCACTCGGCGCTGCGAATGACCTTGGACGAACTCAGGCAGGTCAACCGATACGCCGAGAGCACCAAGAGCCTCTCCTACCTCCCCCAGGTCAGCCCGGGTCAACACACGCCTGCGCCACCTGTCTGTCGTACAGCAGACAGACACACGTTGCACCTAGGACCTCTTTTGATTAGTTGCTCCTATCTGCCTGTCTCGGGTTTTGTTGTGCAAGTCTTGCTGGGAATAGCTTAGTTTTTTCTCGGGTTATTCTACCCTGCACCCTGTCTCTTCCCTCACTTTAGTTACTACCACATTGTCTTGGGTTGTTTTGTGGGCTGATTTGTACAGTTATTATTTTTATTTGTACTTCTACCCCTCTTTTGTTGTCTGTCTGTGTTGTTTGTCCTTCCTGGGTTGTGTTGTATTTCTTTTCCCTGGCATGCAGTGCCTCACTATCACCCTGGTCATCCCACTTACATCATAGAAACCTGACCTGAAACAAGTAAACATTTCAGCATTTCAGCATTTGATATTATCACACTTATCATTGTAGAGGCATAGCTGTTTAATGTAAGTTCTGCCATTAAATTTGGTCACTGAGGAAACTGCGGTATAATGATCAGACTTAGTTTTGGTCTTATAGTTGCAAGACACATATAGGCTGGATGTATAAATTATGCAGGAACAACTGTAGCATGCAGCTTTAGACTGCCACATAACTAGTACACTGCACATCCTATAGTTTTTGTTTTGTTTCATTGCAAGAAAAGGCATTACTCAGATGATCACAAGTACTTGGAAGAAAAAGACTTAAAACTTCTCACATTATTGTGAGCCCTTTGATGGCTACTTACTTCACCTGACCAGTATTATCTTGTATTGGCCACAGTAAACAACATATCTCTCTGAGCACAGTACCATCGACGAGGGTTGAGGTTCTACTTCTTACTAATTTTAACACTACACTTCTTTTTAATTTTTCTTTTGAGTTCATATGACAACCTAGTGAACTTTCCATGAACCAGTTCAATAAGAGAAACTATGTGTGGAATAAATGCTTGTGATCATCTTTATGCAGTAGATAGATCAACAGGTATAGATAGATAAATAGATAAATTGTCTGGGATACATAATTCTTAACACATCAACTTACAGTAGATATACTCAGCTTGTCTCCAAATGATTCCTTTATTGATTTTAGTTGGTATTGTCTCCCGTGGTAAGCTCCTATTCTTCACCAGTGTCCAAAATAATGTCTTTACTCCCGTGACACCACTAAACGCAGTCCCTTGTGACTTTTATGCTGCCTGGCTCTTGTGTTTTGTAACCTGTGTTGTGTTGTATGTGTGTGTTTTATTATTTGCATTTACTGTCATTTGGTTTACTTAGACAAGGCCAGGAGATTGGAGATCAGGTTTAGTTTGGAAGTTGATTTGTTGACACTTCGACTGCTTGGAGTTCTGTTATTGGAACCACATTATCTGATGTTTGTCTGAATTAAAAGCATATATGCATTCTAATGCTTTTGTTGTCATTGGTGTGGCCCCATGTTTTATATGCATGTGAACCCAGTGGACTGCAAGTTATCTTCTGCCGTTCACCATCTTCATTTTGGGGAACTGGATGGAAGTTGAGGGACAGTCTTAAAACTGGGCCAGCTATATTGATGTTACAGTGAACCCAGTGGACTGCACACTAAAGTTCCCCCTCAGCAGTTCACCATCCTCCTTTGAGGGGACATGAAGGGAGTTGAGGGTTGTCTGACTTACTGGACCAGCATCATAAAAGGATTAATTAAGAGGATACTGAATTCTAGGTCTGCTATCATTTCCCTCATCATCTTGTGTTATGCTGAATGTAATACTTACCTCAGTAACAGTAAAGAGACCATTTGAAATAATCTGTTGCCTTTTAACTGCTTGTGTGTCCATGATCTGAATCAAATCATCAGATATTAGTGTGAACAAAGACCAAAAATGTATCCATAGCAGCAAAAGTGTTAACAAGGATACTCAGAGCACTGGAGTGGTTCTTGGTGAGGCAGTTTGATGAAGTTGCATCAGCTTTAACCATAGCAAGACCTCTGTAATCCAGCCTCACAAATGTCCCAGCATTCTTTTGCTCCATCCATAGCTCGCTCGGAGGCATTATTTTTAACCCTCCCAGGCACAGTCACGCAATTCGTGTTCCATGTAGTTTGTTACAAAGAAGCACAGTCACGCGAATCGCGTTCCTAAGCAGAAAAAACGCCGTCAAAAGAAAAGTTTCCGGCCAATTTGCGTCAAATTTTGGTGTGTTCCAATGTGTGCATCTCTTTTCCGAGGTAAGCATTTGGCAACACTGTGACTGCTCTGGTGAGACAGTGCGTAACATAAATATCTCAGTATCTCACGACCAGCCGGGCAGGAGAGTAGCGCAGCTGTCAGCGTCCCTTTAAACCCACCATTTTCCCCCTCCCACCCGAAGCAGAAGCCATTATTGAAATATTGTGATTGTACAGTGTTTTTGACTATAATGTGAAGTGATTGTGTCTATGGAACATAGATATATTGTCTGTAAATCATTGGGGCCCATTATCAACCGTTAAGCCTACTGGCAGGAGTGTGGTTTGTTATAACGGGGTTTCCATTGTGCTTCACCCTGCCCATAAATGATGTGAGTACTGTATTTTACCTTTATATAGTGAAGCCAATACTTGTATTTGTGAAACATATAGTGCCTGGATTGGTGAAATAACTGACCTACCATAGCAGGCATTATGCAAGCCATAGAGATATGCAACAGTCGCTATGGAAACAGGCGGTCGCATACACCATAGAGTTGGAAATAATAGATGAGGTTGGGATGGAATCATGTGATAGTGTTTTATATTGCGTATGGTTTAGTGTGAAATATACATATAAAATAGTGCAGCGAGTGTTCACAGAGAAATATTTCATGCATTGACTGACTTAACTAAAACATAGCGCAAGTGTCAGAGACGAAATATGCCACAGCCACATATACATACGTATGTCGTGCAGCGAATGTTTGTGGAGAAATCTATTGCGTGCATCGCATGTGTTTTAGGCAAATGCATTGCAAGGAGAGAAGAAAATACTCCACAGCCCCCCCCCCCACACACACACACATTATATAACTCCTCATCTTCAAGCTACTGCCAGCATCTCAACACCTCCGGAGGAAGTGAGTTATCCGTATTTTGTTGATTTGGATATTGACCAATTTCTATAGTTCAGTATTTTTTATGCAGATAAGTAATGTTTTTTACATACACGCATATGAGATGGAAGAAAGTTCAGCTTCAGTATGAGAACCTAGCAAGAAGACTAGTGGTCATGTCGAGTTTCTGACAGCACTATCAAAAACCTTATGATATTTTACGTGTATACTTTGAGTAAAAAAAGAAAATAATAAAACGTAACGAGCGAAAATATGTAGCTGTGGGTGAGGCAGGGAAAGAATGTTTTTTATCTCATGTGCGGGTGAGGAAGAGTATTCTACGTTTGTCGTCCAATTACTCCAAAACTATTGGACGTATCGATTTACCGTAAGAACCATGATAAAGAGTAGTAAATTCTATGTATGTTCATTTGCAGAATATAAGCCTTTGGGAGCATTTTCTGTTGGAAAAGTTGGGGGAACAGACTGTTTTGGTAAAGTCAAAAGCGCTCGGAGGAGTAATCTCACTTTGTCAGCCAATTACTCGAAAACTATTGGACGTATCGATTTCTTGTACGAACCATGATAAAGAGCAGTAAATTCTACGTATGTACAAGACATAACAATGTAATATCTACGATAAGGATTCGTTGTTACGTAGGCGGGAATATTGCATATGCTGTGCTCACATCACGAAAGTAATGTACGGATGTGAGTTCCCAGTCGTTTTTGGCGATTTACTCGAAAGCTATGGGGCGTATCGAAACCATTTTTAGGTCATTAGAAATCTCGTGAAATTCTGCGTAATATTATGCAGTAAAAACATAACGTGCGAGAAAAGTTCAGAATTAAAGCTCCTTGAATTTTTTTCAAAAATGGCTTTCAGTTTTTGGCTATTTTCTCGAAAACTACAAATCATATCACAACCGGATTTGTCTCTCTAGAAAGCTGATGAAATTCTCTTTCAAAACTTCTAATAACATTTTCTGGTATGATGGAAAACATTCGAATGGTGATGTTGGGAAGTGAATGTGACGTAGCAAAATGTTTATTCACAGCCGCCTAATGTTGTTTTTTTCGTGTTTTCCTGTTTTTTTGTGGCGCTTATCAGCTAGAACAAACATCAGCGAATAAGATGACATAGGTTTCATGGCAGTATATTGATGTTTGGGTGGCGAAAATAAGGAGATAATACGTGTTAATTGCCGCGTGCGGGCAGCCTGGCCGGGCGGCCGCACAGAAAATATTTTGCACTGGAAAACTTACTGAAACTTATCGTGCGTGAGAGGGTTAATGTGTATATATGAAACCCGACGACCAGAAAACAACAATCATCATCCATTGTGAGACTAACATTTCTGCCTCCATACATGGCTCAACTCTCATGTTATTTCATTGTGACTCTTGACTTCTATCTGTGAGTCTGGAAGGAGGAGGAGTCAGGACTGTCTAGGATACAAGCCATGATTCAGAGTATGAGAGTAGAGCCTTGTTTGTAAACAGAAACATATATGTCTCATGATGAAAATGTGCGTGTCTCTTGTCTGAAGGGTTGTATAAATAAAATACATTAGTTAGGCAATTATCTGTTTAGTCCAGGTATATCATTTCAGGTTACTTGTACTGCAACCAGACAATTTTACTCAGCTTAGGAGAGCACTCTGTTGGTGGAGTAAATGAAGGCTCTATCTAACCCCCCCCCCCCATTCAGAAAGTCTCTCCTAAACTGAATATAATCACCCGGAGATAGCAAGAACAAAACAGAAGTGACATATCCAGACTGAAGGAGCTACCGAAACTGTAACTCTTGCAGACTTAGGAAGCTTAGAAGTACCTCTTCCTTACCACTTTATGTGTACATACAGTGTTTGTAATCTATCTATCTATCTATTGCCAGACGCCTCAATCCCGTTTGGGGTGGCCACAAACAAATCGCCTCCAAGTCGCCCTGTCCCCCGCCATTTCACTGCCCTGCTCCCAACTCACACCCCCCTCTCTCACATACCTCTCCACCCCATCCCTCCATCTCATCCTTGGCCTCCCCCTCCCTCTTCCCCCCTCCACCTCACTCACATACACTCTCTTCGTCAGTCTTTCACCCTCCATCCTCTCCACATGGCCAAACCACCTCAGTGTGTTCCTCATAACGCTTCCTATCACATCCACATCAACACCACAACGCTCCTTTATATCCTCATTCGTCAGCCTGTCTCTCCACGTGACTCCACAGGCTCCTCTTAAATAACTCATTTCCACTGCTCTCACTCTTGACTTGTGTCCTTCCAGTAATGTCCAAGCTTCACTTCCGTACGTTAGAGTTGGTATCACAATACTGTCATGTAGTAACTTTTTCACTTCCATGCTCACTTCCCTGTTTCTTATCACTGCTTTCAAAGAACCAGCAACCTTTCTTCCTTGTTGTACCCTTTCAAGCACTTCACCCTCCAAACCTCCATCCTTACTCATCACACTACCCAAGTACTTAAACGTACTCACATTTTCCAATTCCTCACCATCCAACCTCGCTGTACATTCACTGACTTCACCTCTCTCAAAGACCATCACTTTACTCTTCCCTACATTCACCTTTAGATTCCGTTTCTTACACACTCTCTCAAACTCATCCACCAAGCTTTGCAGCTCCCCTTCGTCTTCACTCAACAACACAGTATCATCTGCAAACAACAGTACAGGGAGTTTCCAAACACTATCCTCTCTCACCAGGGCCACTCCAACATCCACTACCCTACCTTGTACCTCTTTTATTACCCCATCCATGTACAGATTGAACAACCATGAAGACATGACACATCCCTGTTTCAAACCAACTTTCAAAGAGAAAAATCACTTAGTTCTCCATCCACACGCACTGCAGCCTTCGCACCGTCGTACATACTCTTCACAGCATTCAACAACTTCCCATCTACTCCATATATTCTTAACACTTTCCATAATCCTTCTCTATCCACCCTGTCATATGCTTTCTCCAAATCCATGAAAGCCGCATACAACTTCTTTCCCTTCTCTAGAAGCTTTTCCACTAAAGATCTAAGAATTAATATCTGATCTACACAACCTCTTCCCATCCTAAAGCCTCCCTGTTCTTCTCCAACTAATTTCTCTGTTCTTTCTCTAACTCTGTCTATAAGTATCCTACCATACACTTTTCCTATTATACTAAGAAGACAAATGCCCCTATGGTTACCACACACTTCTTTTTCCCCTTTTCCTTTGTACAAGGGAATAATTATACCTGACTTCCAATCCTCCAGGACTCTACCTTCCTCCCAGGCCAATCTGCACATCTTCCACATCCATTCTACTACTATCTCTCCCCCATGCTTCAGCATTTCACCACACACTCCATCAATTCCTGGGGCTTTCCCCGATTTAACTTTCTTCATTGTTTCCACAACTTCTATCCTACTGATTTCTTCCTGTCTTCTCACCTCCCTCCTTCTCCCAGCCATTCCCCAGCCACTTATACTCGCATTACTTCCATCCTCTACGTTCAACAATTCCTTAAAGTGTTCTCTCCATCTGCTCACTTCTTCTCCCTTCTCCACTAGTAATCTACCATTTTTATCTTTCACTCCCCTGCTAACTTCACTTTCACCCTGTCTTACTCTTTTCACTTCTCTCCAGAACATTTTCTTACAGTCCCTCCACTTTACACTCAAATTCCTTCCAAATTCCTCATCCACTCTCTTCTTACTTATCTTTTCACCTGTCTCTTTCTTTCCACATATAACTCTCTCTTCCACCTCTCAACTGAACCACCAGGTGCCCTATTTCTCATCCATTCATTGTATGCTTTCTTCTTTTGTACCACAGCCTGTCTCACCTCTTCAGTCCACCACGCTGTTCCTTGCACCCCCCTCCGTCTTCTCTTCCTTCCACACACCACATCACATGCTGCACATATTTCTTCTGTAAATATCTTACACACACCTTCCACGTCTCCCATCTGCTCCAATTCATATTTGCCCAATCGTTCCTCCACTTCTCTCTTATACTCTGCCTTTTTCTCATCCTCTTGTAACCTTTCCACTCTCCTTGCAACTACTCCTTCCTCTCGTCTTTCCCTTCTTCTATTCCTCCATCTTACTTGCATTCTAATTCTGGCCACCACCAAGTAGTGGTCAGAAAGTCCACTCCCCCAACCTCTATACACTCTTGCATCCTTTACACATCTTCGCATCCTTTCATATACACACACATAATCAATCATTGCCTTTCTTTCATTCAGTTCACCACCCACCCTTCTCATCACTCGCCATGTATACCTGTGGATCATTTTATGCCTGAAGAGGGTATTGGCTATCACCAACCCCCTCCCAGCACAAATGTCCACTAACGCACTCCCATTCTCATCTATCTCAGCAGGCACACCCCACTCACCAACTATTCCATCCACCTTCACATTCCCAACTTTACCATTCATATCACCAATGAAAAACACTCTCTCATTCCTTCCAAACTTTTCCATGCACACTTCCACATTTGTCCAGAACTCTTCTCTCACTCTTCTAGCACAATCTTGCGTTGGTGCATACACACACACAATCACCCACATTTGTATTCCAACTTTCAACTTTACCCACACAATCCTTGACCCAACTAATCCATACTGTCTTATGTTCCTCTTCCATCTTTTACTCACAACTATACATACTCCTTCCTTTCAGGTTACTTGTACTGCAACCAGACAATTTTACTCAGCTTAGGAGAGCACTCTGTTGGTGGAGTAAATGAAGGCTCTATCTAACCCCCCCCCCCCATTCAGAAAGTCTCTCCTAAACTGAATATAATCACCCGGAGATAGCAAGAACAAAACAGAAGTGACATATCCAGACTGAAGGAGCTACCGAAACTGTAACTCTTGCAGACTTAGGAAGCTTAGAAGTACCTCTTCCTTACCACTTTATGTGTACATACAGTGTTTGTAATACAGGTATCTTTGTGTCACATAACAAGCCAGAAAATATCAGCATTTAGGTATAACTTGCAAGATAAGGTAACTAAAGGTGTTGAAAGATGTAATATGCACAATGGATCACTAAAAGAGAGGTGGTAAAAGGTGTAGTAGGTGGGGGCGCTCACCATCCACTCACTCGATGTAGTGCTGCTGCTGGGTGTCTGCCCTTTCCTCTCCTCCATCCTTCTTTCCATCCATCCTCTTCTGTCTTTCTTTCCTTCATTCTTTCCTTGTCCTTCTGCCTACAGGTGACTTTACACTCCCTCTTCTGTCTTTCTTTCCTTCATTCTCTCCTCTTCCTTCAGCCTTTGGGTGACTCTACGTTGAGTGACGAGCCAAATGGTTTCCTGTACACCAGGAAACCATTTACTACATTGGGTGGTAACCACATAACCCAATTTTGGCACCTGGTGGTTCAGTGGGTAATTATTGTGCTCCAATTGGATTGAACTGGTGAAGGTTTATATCCAAGGGGTGGTTGGGGTTGATTGCTCATGTAATGCCACTCAGGGATGAGTGAGGCTGGTCACTCTCATCTTAAATGTTGGGACCATCTGCCTAGTCCTGGTCTCCTAGGCTTCTTATGGGGCAGTGTAGGATTGGATGATGGATGGATGGATGGTAAAAGGTGTAATATGCAAAAAACAATCACTAAGGAAAAGGTGTAAAATGCAAAATTGATCACTGAGAAAAAAGTGTTGAAAAGCTTCCCAAGTCCTGGAAAATGGAGCCCGTAGTGTAGGGTATTGTTTTAGTTTCTCAGAATGTTGGGTGAGGAGCTGCAAATGTGGTGTGCAGAACTCAGAGTGTTGAATGCTGCCATAAGTGTTATGTAGATTTTTTTTTTTTGTAAGTGATTGTTGTGGGTAAATGAAGTAAATGTAGCTAGATGGTTTGTTTGTTTGTATGTGTGTATGTAGAAGCTTTGTTTGTTGTTGAGGCTGAATAGTGTGGTATATCACTCTTAATCTTTGAGTGTTGTGTGTAGTGGTTGTGAATGTTAGTGAAGATATATTGATTGTTGATGTCAAATGGGAAAATTGAATAAAAATTATGAGTAACCTGTTATTTGTGTATATAAAGGATATTGATTGGATGATGATGATTAAAGAGATTTATGGAATGCAGATATTATATATATAGAGAGAGAGAGAGAGAGAGAGAGAGAGAGAGAGCTTGATGTTGCATAGACAAGTGTACTTTACCATTAGAATGAGGAATGCATGGAATTTCAGGTTTAATTTTTTGTTTACAAATATTTTAAGTATAATTTTTGTGTATATGCTGCAGTTGTGATATAATTATGATTTTCTGCCTTTAGACCTGATGTGAGTGTGTTCGATGTGCTTTGTGTAAATTTGTGTGTGCGTATGGGTCTGTGCATTCATGTGTGTGTGTGTGTGTGTGTGTGTACAGTAAACATTTTTATAGGGTTGGTTCCATTGGATGTGTAGATATGCATATGTGTTTTGCCTGAAACTTTGCTTTCTACTAACAACCAACATATGTCTGACAGTCATATTATCTCATATATTCATATTATCTCATATACTGTATTTGGCAGCATTGCTAATGGACTGATTGATTACTAATACTCTGCAGAATTTTTTTGTGTCAAGTTACATTACTTTATGGTTATTTTTTACATGCAGGAGTATCTTTAGGAGTGGCTCAGTCTGCCTTTCACTGATGATTTTCAGAAATGAAGTACTTCTTTTCAATAGACCTTAGCAAACCCCTATACTGTATTAAGGCCCTGAATCTCTCATTTCATGCCCATAGACTTGTGACTAAACTGCAGCAACATAACACTTCTGCATCTGTAGTAAGAGTGTACTTTTGAATCATTCAACAGGATTCCATTGTTTGGTATTAATTGCAGTTAATTTTATGTATTACTGAAGGCCGTCCATTGTTTTCATTTGTGGTTATATTTTCACAGTGCAGAGGTTTTGACAATCTGCTGATTATTCCTTATACTCTCCTGTGACTCTGGCTTTCCTGGGCCTGAAGGGAGTTTTATGGGATTGACTAGAATCATTTTATTATTATTATTATTATTATTATTTTATGTGTTTTATACTGTGGTAGGGAGTGAGTTGTAGATTCTATACGGCTTTTAAATACTGCATGATGTGTACAACAGAATTTGGTGCTGGCAGAAGGATGGCACTGCTTCTGTAAGTTTACCTGCATTTGTGGTGATGCATGACAGTGCAGTCTGTGGTAAGAATATGGATACAGAAAATAGGTTCATTGTACCAGTTTTGCTTGTTTAATTGCATGAACAACTATAACTGAATGGATCTTAATTTAAGCTTGTTTACTTTTCTTTGCAGTGAAGGAAATTTGCATGCTTTCAATCTTTGTTTCTCTTTTTGCATGAAAAGGAATTCGTATACGTTAAAACTTGCAAGCAATTTTGTGTCTACAGTTGTGTCATAAGTCAGGTATAAAACACACACTACACTTGCATATACACATATGCATACTCACATGGTGTGTGCGCATGTGGGGAAGTTACAGTTATAATTAGAAGTGGCAGTTTTATACATTTTCCAGAATCCAAGTGCTCCAAGAGGCCTTTGGAACATATCACCATCATCATCATCATCATCATCATCATTATTATTATTATTATTATTATTTTATCACCACCATCAGCAAGCAGCAGCAGCAGCAACATCCTAGCCCATTGACCATCTCTTCCAAGTATAGGTGTAAGATCCAGAAATAGGAAGAGTAAAACATAGAAGTAGGTGAAAGCATCAACGTCACAGTAAATCAGTTCACTGATCTCTTTTGTAGCATTGTAGCACTTGTGTTTGACAAACCTACATGGAATAAGGAGCACAGAAGTATGACTATTACGTAGAAATATAATGGGTACTGGTAGTTTGTATGTCCTTTTTTTGGTACTGCTTAATTGTTCAGCTTTTCCACCAAACTCTCCTTGAAATGTTGCTTTCTTGCTTTGGTTTTTGTGTTGGAGAGTCATAGTATAATCAGGGACAAAGATTGCCTAATTTTGCCCCCTTTTCTTCACCAGCTTCTCCATTTCCTCTGCTGGCTAATATTCACAAGCTGAGAGAACTTTGTATATTTGTCTATCAACAGATGATAGAATGCATCAGGGAGGAAAGTGATGGACATGCCCTAAATGTGAACTACTATATTTTCAGATGCTAAAGTCAGTTTGCCTCTCCTGCGTCTTTTTCTTCACTGGATTCGTAGACATTTAATGTAACTAAGTAGACTGAGTTCCTTAGTGTCATTCATCTGTGGGTGATAATATGCATCTTTGTCCACTGTGTCTTATTCAAGCATCAATGATCCAGTAGTGAAGGAGAGATAGGAGAGATGTACAGACTTTTTTACTGTACCTGGAGATGCATTGGAATAGTAGGCAAACTTTTGCTCCTGATGGTACTTCCATGTTTATATTTTGGGTAGGGCATTAGAACCGAGTTAATCACACAGCTTGGTAGTATCAGACTGAAGGGGATAAGAATCGGGTTTATCATTGTTAACTAAATTGGGCTTTATCATCTTTAACCAAACAGGCTGAAATTGATTGTTTTATAAATCTATTCCTTTAGTTTCTCAGTCATAATATATGTATATCAGTTCCTGCAGTCTTTGGAAGTCCAAAGTCATTTCGCTGTTTGTATAAAAATTCATATACAGTAGAGAGCTGCATAATTGTAGATGATGTTACTGATCAGGTATTTACAGTTCACTCAATATGATAGTTCTTTAGAAATTTTGATATGCTGAATGAAGATTGTTACTGAAAATGTTTACTTGTTATGATTACTCACATTAGAGTATTACATAACTGTGGTAGAGGTGGTAGTGTACATGACAAATATCTTACTGCATATTGTCAACAACATATACATAAAGTGAATGCTGTACAGTAATATGACTAACTTGGTAGCTGTTAAAGTGTACTTAACCCAGCTTGCAATGTGACTACATTTTACACTTGCACTACATGAACACAATGTTAAATATTCACAAGCTGAATAAAGTTTGGTACTGACAATAAAGAATATTAAAAGATGTTCCTGATTATATGGAATGTGTTAAGCGATATTATGTCTCACCCTCTCTCGTAAGCAATATAAAAGTGCCTGGTGTCAGCAAGAGAAAAATATACAAAGCTTCATCTTTCCAACAGGTTCACCCATAGCTCTTTTTTTCTTCCCAACCTAATGAAAATCTATAATACCTTGCAGTTCAGTTGATGTCCATGTGTAATCAGATTGGAGTGTTGATTTGAATAGTAAATAAGGAGACTTAATCATGTCTGTAGTTGTCCCTTAACACATTCAGCCAGGAAACATCTTTTTCATTTTATTCTAGTTGTTTCCTGATGATATAATAAATCTTAAAATAGACTTTTCAAACTAGAGAGTTAGATCTAGTCTTAATAAACCCCTTCAGTCCCTGTTGCCTAGTTAAATTAGTGTCCCTCACCTCCCTTGTCCTCCTTCATCCCCCAAAAGGTGGATGGTGGACTGCCAGAGGACAGTTTCAGCCAGTGGTTCTTTGGGTGCATATTCATATGAGCCTGGGACCATAGCAACAACAACATTATAAGAGGTCTTTCTTAAGTTAAATGAAATAATTTGGCAGCTCAGGATTAAACTAAAAAAGGAGTTGACCCTGATTCTGAGGTCCAGCATCCTTATTTATTTATTTATTTATGATTGGATGATAGATAGATATATATTTTCTTTTTTTTTACCATTACCAGATGATTTCATCCCACTTAGAGAGAAAGAAAACTTTTGTAGCGGTGGGACTTACAAAGGCTGTATTTAACCCCTCCATTTTGAAAATTTAAGCTGAATAAAAGCATCAGGAATTATCAGGATTGTAATATAAAATTGTATCATTGGATGTAAAGGGTCTGGTTCCCACCCCATGCCCCCTGACCCTGCTGCCCCCCAGGTCCATGAGCGGCAGACTGAGAGGATGCGGACGCGGAGTGAGTGGTTCCTTTCTCATTCCCCTCAGCCCTCCCCGCTGCCCCCGGTGGATGTGGAGTGTCAGCCTCACGCTGTGTATGTCCTCCGCTCTGGTTCCATCAATCGCCCTCCATCAGGTCAGCATCATGTCTTGGAAGAATGTGGGTTTTGTTCTCATGGGCAAGGAGGCACCCTTGGAGTACTGCATGCTATGTTATATGTTAAGAGACTCTTCACTGAGTAACAAGTCAGATGGTTTCTTGTCGCCATCCACATCCAGTTATAATCCACACCCAGTTACCATCCACACACATTTACCATCCACAACCAGTTACCATCCACAACCAGTTACCATCCACACCCAGTTATCATCCCAGTTATAAATTTAACTCCTTAACTGCGGGGCGTCACTTTCGTGATGCTCAGGTGCAATGGATCATACCATGGGGCATCACTTGCGATTCGGTGTTATTTTGAATTCGCCCGGGCTTTGAAGTGGTTGCATGTATCATCTGTCAGTACTGCCAGTGTCTAACAATAGTCATTGCTGCTATTGTCATCTGTACTCCTATCCATTGTTGACAATTTAGCCATTTCTCCCCGTTCTTGACTCCCCTCCCTACCTCCCCTCCATTACCCACTCCTCCCGCCTGCCCCAGCTGCGCTGCGCTAGGCAAATCTTGCCTGGATTTTTCCACTCATTTCATCCATTGAAATGAGCCCTATGCCTTATTCTTATACAAAATAATATATATAAAAAAGAAAAAAGGTAATTGATTGTGCCATACACCTGGAGTTGGCTGATTATCACCTGGCAACCCCCCACGTGCGCTCATTCGCTAATTTTCCCTGTTTATTTCCCCTTGAAATATGCTGTATGACCTGTTCTCATAATAAAAATATATATATAAGAAAGGAAGGGAGAAGCCTAAGTGATATTTACATTCACCTGGAACTACCTAATTTCCTACCAATCATTTCACAGCATATAAATTAGCAGCTTTCATCTCGCTGACGTTGTCAACCCTTGGCGGCCCCATATCCAGCTCGTCATTCAGTTCAGTGTTGTCTCTTGAGATGACAGCACGTAGCACTCGCGCCCCTCCATTTCCGCCGCTTCTAGAGGGCCCTGTGACCTCTACCCCTAGTAAACCTTGTGTGGGAAGGGTTAAAGGACTAAGTGACTCTGCTGTGGGGCGTGAACTGGCTAATTTATCCATGATGATGATGGACAGCGACTACAATCTTTCTGGTGAATCGTGTGATGAACCAGTGGAGGAAATGGTCACTACTAGTGCTTCAGTGTCCCAAGTTCATCCTGGCTTCAAGGGAAAGGAGCCCTTAGTTACTGGAAGTGACAGTGTATAACATAGTGTAAATAAAACAGAATTAAAAATAATTACTAATATAAGAATATTAGTACAATACTTGGAGTAATGACAGTGAAAGCTTTGCTCTCTATGCTAGTTTACTGAACGAGAAAGTTAATGCCTGGAGTGAAAATAAACTACTATTACTGAAGGAAACTTATGGATAAATACTGTATATACAGTATATATATAAGTGTAATACTGTAAAGTACTAGGAATATAAAGTGTGAGTGTGTTTATGAATAATAAATGATGGGAAGCTGGTACGCGCTCGTAATTTACATTGCTTTTACCGTGTTTTTTTTTGTGTGTGTGTGTGTATATGGATTCCAAACTACTTGAAAATCATAGAATAGTGTTTTTAGTGATAATATCAGGCTGTGGTAATCATATTATGGGGTGTCAGGAAGTGTAAAGTGGAGCCTTCGTTACCCAAATTCAGAAGTCTCCACAAGTCCTACGGTAGTCGACGAAGGCTCAACAAACATCCCAGGAGAAAGCTGAAGGTATGTGCCTTATGCATATGTAATTATAATATTGTAGGACTAATAACTGATTTTTGGCGAATATTTTTAAAAAGTCAGTCTGAGTGTGAATATCCCCTCGTGAGGTGCACGGACCGCCTCCGACATGCCCGCGCTTAAGGGGTTAAGTAAAACAAAATGGACAAGATGCTCATAAGTGTTTAAGGTGCTCCAAACTTTCATATGTCTCCTTGTCCAGGAAATTCTCCTTATCTCTCTCTTTGACCCCTAACAAAAGCCTTTCCATTCCTTTCTGAGGACTCCTAAGATTATGTTCCAGGGATTTTGTCAGACTTACCATTCAGATCCATAAGTTAGAACAAGAAGGGCATACTGATGACTACACCTTCCATATAATGAACTAATTGGTAACAGACCCTTGATGTTCGTTAATGCTGAGCGCCATGCTGTGCAGTAATATCCCAGGTGTCATGACTTTAACTGAACAGAGATCATGAAATATAGAGCATCTTTCGGTTGTAGTCATACACAGTAACACAGCCAGGTGTGAATGGTGCTTTTTCTCAATAAATGCTGTATTAATGACTCCTGTCATGATGCTGATTACCCAGAGACTGATGTGGCATTCCGCAGGATGTGGAGGAGAGAGAGAGAGAAAAAAAGTGTGTGTGTCTGTGTGCACGTATAGGGACTCCATGTTAGTCAGAGTTTCCTGCATATCCATTTTTTTACCGTATGAAATTTTGGTACATATAACTTTCGGCCAGCTCAAGGTGGTCGTAAAAACCGAAATTCTTTAAAAGAGGGTTCTGTATATCAAGGGTTTACTATATTTGGCCATCTCTTTTTACACTGGCAGTTGCTTATCCTTCATTAAGTTATTTTGTTTGCCAAAGTCATCCATCCGATTCATTTTCTTCACTTGATTGCTCTGTCGTAGATGGAATCCGCCTGGACTGCATGTTCTTGGTATGTGTATACCTCAGTACATGTTGGTTCATCATATCCCCTTTTACTGGACAGAAATGAACGTGTCTGTTAAACACAATTTTCATCATCATATTCATTTTCAAACCAACCTTTAAACTCACCATGTTCAGATTTACCTATCATTTATTGTAGTTCCTTTCCATATTCGCTCAGAAGGAGTACTTGTATGTCATCTGCATATCTAAGGTTGTTCAGTTGCCCATCATTCATATTAATTCTCTGGTCATCATAGTCTAAATTTCTTAAAATATTCTCTTGGCATGCAGTGAAGAACTTGGTGAAATTTTGTCTCTGTGCGTAACATCTTTTGTATTTGTTATTTTCTGACTACTGTGTGTTTATAGTGTTTTATGATAGCAGTGCTGTCTCCATAATTATCCTCTAGTACTTTAACATAAGTTTTTTCTACACCCTGTCTTCTTATTGCTCTCATAACTGCAGCTGAATGAAATGCTTCTCATAGTCAACACATGCCATGCTCAAAGGTTTCTTGTACGGTATTCTGAAGTTTTCTCCGTCACCTGATTAACAACTTGATTATGGTCTATTGTCCAATGACCACTCTGAAGATCCTGCCTGTTTGCTGCTCTGTTTTATGTCTAAAGTAGGATGAATTTGATTATTCACCTTTTTGTGAAGCAATATTATGAGACATTTTTACAAGACTGGCTACAGGCTTGACTTTCAACATTTAAAAATACAGTAGCTTGCCTAGATCATTTAATGCAGTATGGATCAGTTGGATCAAGGATTGTGTGGGTAAAGTTGAAAGTTGGAATACAAATGTGGGCGATTGTGTGTGTGTATGCGCCAACGCAAGATCATGCTAGAAGAGTGAGAGAAGAGTTCTGGACAAATGTAGAAGTGTGCATGGAAAAGTTTGGAAGGAATGATAGAGTGTTTTTGATTGGTGATATGAATGGTAAAGTTGGGAATGTGAAGGTGGATGGAATAGTTGGTGAGTGGGGTGTGCCTGCTGAGATAGATGAGAATGGGAGTGCGTTAGTGGACATTTGTGCTGGGAGGGGGTTGGTGATAGCCAATACCCTCTTCAGGCATAAAATGATCCACAGGTATACATGGCGAGTGATGAGAAGGGTGGGTGGTGAATTGAGTGAAAGGAAGGCAATGATTGATTATGTGTGTGTGGATGAAAGGATGCGAAGATGTATATTGGATGCAAGAGTTTATAGAGGTTGGGGGAGTGGACTTTCTGACCACTACTTGGTGGTGGCCAGAGTTAAAGTTCAAGTAAGATGGAGGAATAGAAGAAGGGAAAGACAAGAGGAAGGAGTAGTTGCAAGGAGAGTGGAAAAGTTACAAGAGGATGAGAAAAAGGCAGAGTATAAGAGAGAAGTGGAGGAACGATTGGGCAAATATGAGTTGGAGCAGATGGGGGATGTGGAAGGTGTGTGTAGAATATTTACAGAAGAAATATGTGCAGCATGTGATGTGGTGTGTGGAAGGAAGAGAAGACAGAGGGGGGTGCAAGAAACAGCGTGGTGGACTGAAGAGGTGAAACGGGCTGTGGCACAAAAGAAGAAAGCATACAATGAATGGATGAGAAATAGGGGTGTGGAAGAAGTTGAGAGGCGGAAGAGAGAGTTATATGTAGAAAGAAAGAGAGAGGTGAAAAGATTAGTAAGAGAGAGTAAGAAGAGAGTGGATGAGGAATTTGGAAGGAATTTGAGTGTAAAGTGGAGGGACTGTAAGAAAATGTTCTGGAAAGAGGTGAAAAGAGTAAGACAGGGTGGAAGTGGAGTTAGCAGGGGAGTGAAAGATAAAAATGGTAGATTACTAGTGGAGAAGGGAGAAAAAGTGAGCAGATGGAGAGAACACTTTAAGGACTTGTTGAACGTGGAAGATGGAAGTAATGCGAGTATAAGTGGCTGGGGAATGGCTGGAAGAAGGAGGGAGGTGAGAAGACAGGAAGAAATCAGTAGGATAGAAGTTGTGGAAGCAATGAAGAAAGTTAAATCAGGGAAAGCCCCAGGAATTGATGGAGTGTGTGGTGAAATGCTGAAGCATGGGGGAGAGATAGTAGTAGAATGGATGTGGAAGATGTGCAGATTGGCCTGGGAGGAAGGTAGAGTCCCGGAGGATTGGAAGTCAGGTATAATTATTCCCTTGTACAAAGGAAAAGGGGAAAAGAAGTGTGTGGTAATCATAGGGGCATTTGTCTTCTTAGTATAATAGGAAAAGTATATGGTAGGATACTTATTGACAGAGTTAGAGAAAGAACAGAGAAATTAGTTGGAGAAGAACAGGGAGGCTTTAGGAAGGGAAGAGGTTGTGTAGATCAGATATTCATTCTCAGATCTTTAGTGGAAAAGTTTCTAGAGAAGGGAAAGAAGTTGTATGCGGCTTTCATGGATTTGGAGAAAGCATATGACAGGGTGGATAGACTAGGATTGTGGAAAGTGTTAAGAATATATGGAATAGATGGGAAGTTGTTGAATGCTGTGAAGAGTATGTACGATGGTGCGAAGGCTGCAGTGCGTGTGGATGGTGAACTAAGTGAATTTTTCTCTTTGAAAGTTGGGTTGAAACAGGGATGTGTCATGTCTCCATGGTTGTTCAATCTGTACATGGATGGGGTAATAAAAGAGGTACAAGGTAGGGTAGTGGATGTTGGAGTGGCCCTGGTGAGAGAGGATAGTGTTTGGAAACTCCCTGTACTGTTGTTTGCAGATGATACCGTGTTGTTGAGTGAAGACGAAGGGGAGCTGCAAGGCTTGGTGGATGAGTTTGAGAGAGTGTGTAAGAAACGGAATCTAAAGGTGAATGTAGGGAAGAGTAAAGTGATGGTTTTTGAGAGAGGTGAAGTCAGTGAATGTACAGCGAGGTTGGATGGTGAGGAATTGGAAAATGTGAGTACGTTTAAGTACTTGGGTAGTGTGATGAGTAAGGATGGAGGTTTGGAGGGTGAAGTGCTTGAAAGGGTACAGCAGGGAAGAAAGGTTGCTGGTTCTTTGAAAGCAGTGATAAGAAACAGGGAAGTGAGCATGGAAGTGAAAAAGTTACTACATGACAGTATTGTGATACCAACTCTAACGTACGGAAGTGAAGCTTGGACGTTGTTGGAAGGACACAAGTCAAGAGTGAGAGCCGTGGAAATGAGTTATTTAAGAGGAGCCTGTGGAGTCACATGGAGAGACAGGCTGACGAATGAGGATATAAAGGAGCGTTGTGGTGTTGATGTGGATGTGATAGGAAGCGTTATGAGGAACACACTGAGGTTGTTTGGCCATGTGGAGAGGATGGAGGGTGAAAGACTGACGAAGAGAGTGTATGTGAGTGAGGTGGAGGGGGAAAGAGGGAGGGGGAGGCCGAGGATGAGATGGAGAGATGGGGTGGAGAGGTATATGAGAGAGGGGGGTGTGAGTTGGGAGCAGGGGAGTGAAATGGCGGGGGACAGGGCGACTTGGAGGCAATTTGTTTGTGGCCACCCCAAACGGGATTGAGGCGTCTGGCAATAGATAGATAGATAGACTTTCATCAGTTGGTGGTAGGTGGTGGCAGCCATCATCCACTCCTTTGATGTAGTGCTTCCTACTTCATCCTTGACACCTTTATCATTCTTTTTCTGTCTGGCCTCCTCTCTTCCTGGTTCTCCCATCCATTCTGTCACATTTTAATACTCTTCATTCCACTTTAGGTATCTCGTCACTGAATGACCCTGATGGTTTCCTGTAACCCAGGAAACCATTTACAGTGCTGGGTGGTAACCATATAACCAAGTAATGGGGTGATTTTGCACATGCTGTGGTGCCTGTATTAACTGGGTGGACACAAATGTGGCATTCATACAGGAGTCAAACCACCACACTTCCCCATACCTTCCTTTGGTGAGGTGCTGTCTACCACGAGAGAACATCGGTTCACTTCGAGAATGGCCCTGTAGTGGCCTTTGCTAGCCTGCAGTTGATGGTTCTGCTTATCCAGACAGACTGGGGTTACTCAGCCTGCATCAGTGGTATTACCATCATCATCTCCAACCTTACCCTTCGTCATTCCTCTGAAAGTGTGTTTTATTTCATCTGATTGAACACTGGGGATGACTGTCCATTGTTTGTCAGTCCTAAACTGATTCATTGACTGGAGTACTGCTACTGTACATGTTTTTAATTAAAATTCTTCCACTATTTTGACCACCTTATTTTTGTTGTGTTTTACTTCTTCATTAGGGTCTCTGAGAGCAGATATTTGGTTTCTTCCTCTTCCAGGTCTTGGCTTGATTCCATCAGGCTGCTTCCAGTCAAAGTTTCTACAGTTCTGTTCATGTTAAGCTTCCAGATATCTTTGTTTTTTCTTCTCATTGATAGTTTTCCCTTGTTTGACTGCTTCATTGTGATCTTTCCTGTACTGCATTACTGTATAATTATTTTTCAACTGCTGCAGGTGGGGGAAGCAGTGAGACTGTGGGCAGCGTGGTACGGCGGTCGTCCAGCAAGGATAAGGAGCGGCGACTGGTGCGGCGGTCCTCCAGCAAGAAGGACAAGGAAAATGGTCAGAAAGGGTCCCGGGGCAGGTCAGCCAGTGCAGATGTTAAGGCAGGCGGGGCAGGGGAGTACGCATCCAGCCCTCGCCGCCGTCCAACCCCACCTGGCCCAGACCCCAGCCAGCCCCTGACGGACCAGGACTGCACCGAGACCGATATACAGAGGGTCCACGTTTCCCTCACGTACAAGCCGAGGATATGAGGCCGGGCCAGGGCGGGGCGGGGCACAGGGCTGGTCGTGCACGTAAGTTACCCAGAGGCAGGGCTGCAGGCTGGACACCACCACCAGTTGATGTTCCCTGAAAAATGGTGGAAAATTATTTTTTATTCTCATGACATGAGCCTAAGGCACTGCCATGATACCATCACCTAGAAGGGTTAAGGAGGCATCTGCTGCTTTTCTTCATCTGCACCACTTATGACTCAGGATAGGGGCAGTTGTCAGTATTTGATATGACATTCAAGAGTGTACTCATTATATGAGAAAATGTGAACACTAATTATTTAGTTCAACCGAGGATCAAAATATTTAAGAGTCGTCCTTCATCCAGTATTGTTGCCAGTCTGAGTTGAGCCCACATTTGCCCTCCTACTGCCACAGGACTTGTGTAGCATTAAGTTTTTGATGACCAAGGCTCTTTGGGTTTAGGTGTTGGTGTTTCCAAAGTACAAATGAGTTTGAGGTTCCCAGGTCATGACAAGGACTGGTTGTGATACAGAGAAACACATTGTTGGATCTTGCTAGTCATGCCACCACCAAAGAGTTAGTAGCACAGATTACAGTGGTTTGTCATGTTATGATAGCATCTACCATTCAGAAAATATGCTTTCAAGTACAAGTGACCAAGGCTTTAATTGCACTTGACTGAATCAGCTGTCCAGGGTTACATCAAGTCCATGAACAGACGTGGTCGTGGCTACCAGAATGACGTGCCTGGCTGTAGTCTTCTCCTCCGACTCGAGTCCTCAGGAAAGGATTCTGTATGTGTACCTGTCTGACTCCTCCTTGCTTCTCTATGTGCCCGCATCCACTGGGAAGCAGCACATTCCATTTTACATGCCAGAAATTTTAGCATCATGTGTACATGACATTTTAATATGCAGATTACCCTGCTAATACAAAATTGTCACATGAAGCACGACAAATCAGTAAATTTAATTGAAGAGAATTGTCCATTTTCCACACATGCTGTTGACTGAGTCATGTATGTAAACATTCCGTCTGAATCTGGAGATTAGTAGAGGATTGTTCCCTGTGCATATAACCCTAAGTCCAAGGTGTACCACCTCCTCTGCACACGTCCAATCTCTACCACTGCTCGGATCTTTAGTGAGGCAAGAATGATCATCATAAAGCGGATATTACTAATTTTTCAACATGTGGGCAGAGTACTTTAAAAGTAACCTTTTTTAATTATAGTAAGAATGAAGGTTTTCTTTTAAGTGGAGGGGCAGGAAGAACTCCGTGGCAGCAGGTCCTCCAGGGTGGTGCGGTGGATGTGGTGACTGAGGCACTGGCACCAACACCACCACCACCCCCGGGCTTACTACATGCTCTGATACCCAGGCCTGCTGTACCTCTCAAAGTCCAGATGCCTTGATATTTAACTTTTTTTTTAATATATATAAAAATTGAATAGTTCTGTAAATTTATATTTAAACCAAAAACTGTCCACCCATTTTCTGACAAGCCTCCTCACTGCCGGTGTGGTGAATGTCTGTCGATAGTTCAGAATCTTTTTAGCATTGGAATTACATACAGAACTGGTAAACCTTATAATAAAACACTGCCATTAGTAACACCCCAGGGACATGAAACGTCACTTAGTGAGCGTAGGACGACCATAGTACGGACTGACCATTTATACTGCCCTGACCATGGCTGGCTGGCCATCCTCTGGATTAATAACAAAAAATATAAAAGCACTGAGCGCCAGGGCAATTAGGGTATAATAGCCAAGTGTCTCCGGTGTGAGGAGCAACCAGCGTCGCCAGTCACCCACACAGTGACACCCATGTGTTCCTACCTCTCCCTCTCTTGCTCTCACACCGGGATCACTGGCAACATGTATAATCCATGTATATGGTTTCACTCTGTCTGCATTCTTGTGTATGCTTTTGTATTACTATCAGTATTTATAAGTCCCTTTATCAGGGAACTCCATGATATCAAAAATGTAATTGGCCAAACAATACAAAATTCAAATTCGTTTAATACTGACAAGTGGGTGGGGATGAACGAAGTTCATGGAATTAAATAATACAATGTATCTTTTTTTTCCATCTCTGGTCTCCTAACCTGTGATTTCAGTCGTACACACTTTTAACATGTTGCATGTTTATCAACACTGTATTAGTAGTAAGCTTATTTGTAGGGTTTTGTATGTGGGTGTGTGGTAGGGTTGTGAGGATGGAGTCATCTTAAAGTAAGGCTGTAACTCTAGGGCTGCAGCCAGTGGTGGTGCCCCACACTTGGCGACCCCACCGGCACCACCTGCACCAGACAGACAGCAGCCTCGCTGTGTGTGGCTCAAGTGTCACCATTACCACTGGAGCTCAATAACTGCATTTTGTTAAGCTGCTACATAGAGCATATCCATACTGCCCCCTGGGGTTCCAGCTGCGCATGCCCTGACTGTGGGCTCTCCACACGGGCTCAGGGAGGACCCCCACTCAGCGTCGGTCGCACCTTTAGCTGCCCCGTCCTTACATTGGTATTAACATGCCCATGCTACCACTATTTTGTATCTTGTACTGATAGTTTTGCATTTTTAATTGTATGTACACTTGATTCTGTAATGAATATGCTTTTTTAAATTATTGGTGACCTTGAATAAATGAAAAGTTTCCAGTGTACTTTAATTTTTTTCTACAGAAGCCTGTTATGAAATTAGAACACACCTCATACTACAGATGTCAGTAGAATCTGCAGCAAGTGCATTACTATTCAGGAGGTAAGCTGTAAAATACAGTTGCCTTTAGGGAACCTTTTTCTGTTGAATTTTCAATTGGTTGACCTCAGTAAAAGTAACTGAATATAGTTCTAGTATATTGAATGTCGTTTGGTGTATACAGCATTTTAAGTTAATTGAATTTGACTGTTGTAGTAGATGGGGGTGCCCACCATCCGCTCAGTGCAGTGCTGCCTTCAGGTGACTCTACACTGAGTGACAATCCAAATGATTTCCTGTAAACCAGGAAATTAATTACTATTGTGTGATAACCATGTAACCAAGTGATGGGTTAAGGCATTCATGCCAGATTGAACCTGTAAGGGTTTATATCTGAGGGGAATTTTATTGCTTACATGTGCCACTGAGGGGCAGTGAAACAGGTCACCCTCATTTTAAATTCTGGGACTGAGTAGCCAAGCTTCAGGCTCTTACACTCCCAGTGGGCCAAAATAGGACCAGATGATGGATGGATGGATGAATGTGAGACCTGGTGTGGCATGAGAACAAAAAGTCAAGATTAAGAGCAGTGGAAATATGGTTATTGTATTTAGGGAATAGGTGTGGAGTTCATTGAGTGGTTAGTTGATTCATGATAAATGTACGTCTGTTGAAGAGAGAGTGCTTGGATGATATGTTTATATGAAGGGAATGGATGTAAACAGGGTGGTGAAAAGGGGTAAACGTAAGTCTGAAGGTGGGATAGTTTCGTTTTTAAAGGCTCCAACATGCTTGCATGCGCCGGCCTTGTTCACCTAATGGCAGCTTTCCACACTGCACGATCCATTGCAGCCTTCCTGTTCAGTCCCTTAACCCTGAGGTCACACTTAATGACCTTGTCCCATGTCTTTCTCGGTCTACCCCTCATAACCCCACCCTCAATATTAACATTTCTCACCTTCTTCACCCAGTTATCATCCCCCATCCTCTCCACATGTCCAAACCATCTCAATCTACCTCTCCTCATCACAACACCAATACACTCCAGTCCCATCCAACTTCTCAACTCTTCCATCGTAAACCCAGCACCCCCGGACCTTGCACATAGGGACGCACTACACATCCACCTAATCATTGTCATTTCTGTATGTCTGAGCCAGCTAATATCCTCCTCCTTTACTGCCCAGGTCTCACAACCATACAGCATTACACTTCCTAACACATGCTGCATACAAAGACCCCTTAGCATGTAGGGAGAGCCCTCTCAATGTCAGAAGAGGCAAGAGCTCCCTGAACTTCTTCCAACCACTTCTCACCCTAGCCACAGAGCTAGCTCCAGCCCCACCTCCAGCACACTACATGTCTCCCAAATAAAAATATTCTTCCACACACTCAACAGATTCACCAGCAAGTTCAATCCTTTCCCGCCTGACAGTCTCCACCTGCTCTCCCCGACACACCATACACATATAATCAGCATTATCTCGCAGTCTACCTCTGATACCACTACATCTCTTGTGCACCCATTTATCACAAACACCGCACAAGATAGAATTACTTCCCACGCCCTTGTGGCAAACTGCACATGGCCACTTTCCTTCGTCTTTGACAGTACCGCCACCAACTCTAGATATCATCACTTTTGTTTTATCTGCATTTACCGTTAAGCCCTTGTGCCCCATACCATCTCTCCACTTCCTAAACCTTTCCTCCGCCTCTCTTTCATTCTCTGCAGTCAACACCAAATCATCAGTATACGACCTCTCCCACGGGAGTCCATTTCTAAAGTCACGTGAGAGGGCTTCAAGTACAATGATAAACAACATGGGACTCAAAACTGACCCCTGATGCACACCAACATTCACGGAAAACTCATCACTCAAATCTCCATTCACTCTTACCTGGGTGCGAGCACCCACATTCATAGCCATAACCACCCTAACAAGCCACTCCTCCAAGCCAAGCTTTCTCATTGCCCACATAACCACCTCTCTAGGGACTCTGTCAAAGGCCTTTTCCAAATCAACAAAAACAAAATACAGATCCCTTCTCTATCTGTCTATCTATTGCCAGGCGCCTCAATCCCGTTTGGGGTGGCCACAAACAAATCGCCTCCAAGTCGTCCTGTCCCCCGCCATTTCACTGCCCTGCTCCCAACTCACACCCCCCTCTCTCTTATACCTCTCCACCCCATCCCTCCATCTCATCCTCGGCCTCCCCCTCCCTCTTCCCCCCTCCACCTCACTCACATACACTGTCTTCGTCAGTCTTTCACCCTCTCCACATGGCCATACCACCTCAGTGTGTTTCTCCCAACGCTTCCTATCACATCCACATCCACACCACAACGCTCCTTTATATCCTCATTCGTCAGACTGTCTCTCCATGTGACTCCAAAGGCTCCTCTTAAATAACTCATTTCCACTGCTCTCACTCTTGACTTGTGTCCTTCCAACAACGTCTAAGCTTCACTTCCATACGTTAGAGTTGGTATCACAATACTGTCGTGTAGTAACTTTTTCACTTCCATGCTCACTTCCCTGTTTCTTATCACTGCTTTCAAAGAACCAGCAACCTTTCTTCCCTGCTGTACCCTTTCAAGCACTTCACCCTCCAGACCTCCATCCTTACTCATCACACTACCCAAGTACTTAAACGTACTCACATTTTCCAATTCCTCACCATCTAACCTCGCTGTACATTCACTGACTTCACCTCTCTCAAAAACCATCACTTTACTCTTCCCTACATTCACCTTTAGATTCCGTTTCTTACACACTCTCCCAAACTCATCCACCAAGCCTTGCAGCTCCCCTTTGTCTTCACTCAACACCCCAGTATCATCTGCAAACAACAGTACAGGGAGTTTCCAAACACTATCCTCTCTCACCAGGGCCACTCCAACATCCACTACCCTACCTTGTACCTCTTTTATTACCCCATCCATGTACAGATTGAACAACCATGGAGACATGACACATCCCTGTTTCAACCCAACTTTCAAAGAGAAAAATTCACTTAGTTCACCATCCACACGCACTGCAGCCTTCGCACCATCGTACATACTCTTCACAGCATTCAACAACTTCCCATCTACTCCATATATTCTTAATACTTTCCACAGTCCTTGTCTATCCACCCTGTAATGTGCTTTCTCCAAATCCATGAAAGCCGCAATGAATATGGCATCAGTGGTCCCCCTACCTGGCATAAACCCAAACTGCATCTCATCAATAGTCACTGTTTCTGTAATCATACCTTCTAAAACTCTTTCCATTACCTTCATTATCTGATCTAAAAGCTTTATACCTATATAATTTCCTCTTTCCAGGGCATCACCCTTCCCTTTATACACATTTACTCAGTTACACTCTTCAGCCAATCATCTGGGACAACACACTCATAAATAATCATATTTATCAGGTCAGTGACTAACCTCACCCCTATATCTCCTGAGGCCTTCAACATTTCGGTAGTCAACCCAGACACACCTGCTGCCTTCCCCACCTTCATCTTGCCTATTGCCTCACTCACAGTAGCAGCATCAATCAAAGGCCAAGGGCCAAAGACTGGATCTGCTGGCTCCAAACCTTCCCTGTCCCAGTCAAACTCCTAATTCAACAACCAGCTATAATGCTTTCTCCATGCCCTTCATCATTCTTCACACACTGCTCACCTATAATATCCCGATTATCCCTCTTCATCTGATTTGCCACCTTAAATATCATATTTTTCCTTTCTCCATGAATTAGGTTATCAAGTAAAAGTCTCTGTGACTCAGACCTCGCCCTGTATACCTCTCTTCTAGCCCTCCGCTTGGCAGCCAAGTGTTCCTCCTTGCTACCACCCTTCTTCCATTCCCGGAAAAGCCTTCTTTTCTCCTTAACTGCAGCTTCTACACCCTCATCCCACCACCAGGTTACTTTATGTCTTGGTGGTCCTCTTGTCCAACCTCATGTTACATCAGTACCTCTCAAAAGCTTGTTCTTTAGGGCTCTGTACTGTTCATTAACGTCTCTGTCTACGGCTCCCTGTTCAGCCATCACTCTCCTCATCTCGCTGTAGAAGGCATCCCTTACTACTAGGTTTTCCAGCTTCCATATTTTCCTCCTAGTTACATAAGTCCTCTTTTTCATCACTCATTCTTTAAGCACCATATCAAATCAATAGTTTGTGCTGCTGCACACACTCCTCACTTCCTATAACTTTAACATCCCTCATTAACCTCCTATCAGCCCTCCTAACCAGAAAATAATCTATCTGACTGCTATTTCCCCCAGACTCGTACGTAATTAACCTACTCTCTCTTTTCCTAAAATATGTGTTGCAGACAATCATGTCTGTTGCCTTCCCAAACTCGAGTATCCTTTCCACTTCTGCGTTCCTTATACCATACACACATCCCCCATGTACTCCTTCATAACCTTGTGCTGCTTCACCTTCATGACCATTTAAGTCCCCTCCCAAAACCACTATCTCATCATCCCAATACCACCGACTACACGTATTAAATCATCCCAAAATCTATCTTTCTCTGCTTCATCCAATCCTGCCTGTGAAGCATATGCCGATATAACTGCAGCTATCTTTCTACCGAATAGAATTTTCACTACCAATATCCTATTGCTTACTCTTATAACATTCATATACATATTCCACCCATTTCTCCGCAACCATCACACCAACACCTCCATATCCGTCCGTCCCCCCTTGCCAAACAACTTATAGCAGCAGTCCTTCCCACCAATCTTTCTGGCTGATCCACCCCTGTACCGGACTTTCTGCAAACACGCCACATCCACCCACCTCCTACTGAATGCCTCAACGACTTCCCTCGCTCTTCCCCTCAAACTTCCCACATTCCATGAACCCACCCTCATCCCCCTGGGTGCTTTACTGTCCTCAGGCTTACTAACTTATGCTTGTGTTCTGTCATAGTCAAGATTATTAAAGGGGGATAGACATACCAAAGGCCCCACCCACTGCACAGTCCCAGGTCCAGGCAATGGATCTGGGACCCCTAGCCCACCAGCTTACTAATGGCTGTGGTAGTGGCCTCAGGTCACCCTGCCAAGGACAGCTGCAGGGACACCCTCCAAGCGCGCCTTGGCACTGCAACTATCCTGCCATTATACACCCATTGATAGGGCAACCTCCTGGGGCGCTACTCCCAGGTTCGGGCCCCTCTCTATTGGGTGGGAGCGGCACCCTGGGAACCACAATGCCCTGTACCCTCTAGCACAGGCCTGAGCCCCATCTCGCCCTGGAAACATGATCTGTGCCGGCGGAACCGCCGTCACGCCTCCCCCCAGAAGTCCGCCACTAGGTAGCAGGGGCAAAGTTTTCTGGCCGCATGCCCTTGCTGTCGCCAACCCCTGTAACGCAGTGGGATACGTTGTGTGAATTGTAAAGTGCATGTGGTGTAGTGCATAAGATAGTTAGAGGAAATATTTGGGAGAGTATGCTGGTCTACCTTCCATGTTACTGTCACACTGAAAAGGTCAGCAAAGGGGGATGGTTAGATAGCTAGTGAAACCGGAGCTCCAGCTCTTCCTATCACCAGCATTCCCATTCCCCTCAGGAGTACCACCCTGTTCGGTCCATGCTACAGCCTCCTATGAACAATAAAAACTATGGGAAGAATACATTGATAATATTAGTAACAAGAGGTGAGAAATGTAGACGTAGATTACTGAATTTTCCTCATCAAATCTGTTCTGGTTTGGTCTGAGTGATCAATTGGTGTCCCCCCAAAGGCAGGGGTGTTAGGTGGTCCCTGGGCAATAACTCGTTCCCAAGTGCAGGGCATAACACGCAACACAGTCTGCATTTTAGTTCACAGTCAACTAGGCTTGGTCATAATACTCCAAGTTACATTAAACAGAGCCTGTGTTCTGATTCTGGGCAAAACTGTATGAGGGAAATATGTTGGAAGGGCCAGCTGGGCTGCCTCCTGCCTGGGCATTCAAAGAATGAACTAGAGGGGCACTCAGTGAGGCGCATCTCTTGGCAAGGGCAACATAATTTCCAAACCACTCTTCATAGTGGTTAGGTTTTCTCATCATTGATTAGGATTTCGCAAAAGGTGTTTTCCGGATCCAGAATCTGTATATGATCCGGACTGGTCCCAGAAGTTAATCAATTGTTCCCTGGACATGGAGGGGAAGTTGTTGAGTGCTGCGGGGAGTGTGTGCGGGGGGGCTGGGGCTGCAGTGCGGGTGGATGGTGGGCTGAGTGAGTTCTTTGATCTCGGTGTGGGACTGGAGCAGGGGTGTGTGGTGTCTCCATGGCTGTTTGATATATATATGGATGGGGTTGTGGGGGAGGTGCAGGGTGGGGCAGTGGATGTGGGGCTGGCCCTGGTGAGTGAGGGTGAGATTTGGAAGCTTCCGGTGTTGCTGTTTGCTGATGGTACGGTGTTGTTGAGTGAGGATGGGTGGGAGTTGCGGGGTTTGGTGGGTGAATTTGGGACAGTGTGTGGGGGGAGGAAGCTGAAAGTTAGTGTGAACAAAAGTGGGGTTGTGGTATTTGAGAGGAGTGCAGTCGCAGGGTGTGCAGTGGGGTTGGATGGTGAGGATGTGGGGAGTGTGAGTGCATTCGGGTGCTTGGGTGGTGTGGTGAGTGAGGATGGAACTTTGGGGGATAAAGTACGTGAAAGGGTGCAGCAGGGAGGGAAGGTTGTTGGTACACTGAAAGCAGTGATGAGAAGTAGGGAGGTGAGTGTGGAAGTTGAGAAGTTGCTGCATGATAGTGTTGTGATCCCTACCCTGACGTGTGGAAGCGAGGCGTGGACCTTGCAGGGGAGGAGCAGGTCGAGAGTGAGAGCAGTGGAGGTGAGTTGCTTGAGGGGAGCATGTGGAGTGACGTGGAGGGACGGGTTGACGAGTGGAGGGGTGGGGGAGCGTTGTGGGGTGGATGTGGATGTGGTTGGGAGGATTGGGAGAGGTGCACTGGGGTGGTTTGGACATGTGGAGAGAGTGGAGAAAGAGAGACTGACTGGGAGGGTGTATGTGGGTGAGGTGGGGGGAGGGAGAGGGAGGGGTGGAGGGATGGAGGTGAGAGGTATATGAGGGAGGGGGGGGGTGAGTTAGGGGGGAGGGTAGTCAAATGGTGGGTGACAGAGTGACTTGGAGGCGTTTTGTCTGCGGCCACCCTTTGCGGGATTAGGGCGTCGGGCTATAGATAGATAGATAGACATGGGCTATCTACCCACTAAATTTGGTCCAACTCTCTCTTAGTTTTTGAGTAATCCTGCTAACAGACAAACTAACAAACAAACTGGTGAAAATATACTCTCCTTGTCAGAGAGAAATATGCAACAACTACTGTCCAGCTGATGAGGCTGATTAACCATATCACTAAAAATCCTTTGAGATACTACATCCAGGTATACAAAGTTCTCATCAGGCCTTAACCATTTTTTTATATACAGTACATGAATGCCTGAATTATAGTTTCTTAGCATACTTGCATTTACAAGTTTATATAACAGTTTTTTTTCCTAAGTATGAAGTTATCTATAGTTGTGGAATCTGTGATTTGCTGTACTCTCTCACATCACATATCAGTAACCCTTAAGAGGAGAGGATGTCTCTCATTCCATTTCTGTAAAATCACCTGGCGGTCACTGGAATAAGCTTCTATAACATCCCAGCCATCCTCAGATGAATAACTTGAGACTTGTTTTAATCCCTGAAGAGTGTGGTGCTTCCTTCTACCAGTCAGATCACATCATGTCAGTCACAATAAAATGCAGAGTCCCAGATGTCATATAGGGAGATAATTATGATGGTCAGTAATCCACACTACACAGTACAGCACGGGGTGACAGACAATTTAAGTAAGGGTAAAAAAATGAAGTTCAAACACCTGTACAATATATTGCAGAACACTGTGCAATATTCTCGACTAGTGTTTCAAAATTTCTGATGTTCCAATTACAATTATATAAACTTTAAGTGTTTGCTACTTTTTCTAATACAATATAAAAAAATATTAATTCCGTTACTGTATTATAAAGCATATATTCACAACAGTAAACTCAAATACTAATCAGTTCTCTACTTTAACATTATCAAACCCTCCATTCCAATGACATTTTGTATTCTATAGTTGCTGGAGGGGGTGATACAGTTGTAACTCATGTCCCTCACTATCCTCTGAGAAGAGGATGGAGGATTGCAGGAGGAAAACAACTTCAGCCTGCAGTCTGCTGGGTACACATTTTAGATGAACCTGGGGCAATAACTAGGGACTGCTACCACCAGAAGGTTTTATTTGGCTTAAGGTAGTTTTTTCAAAATTGGAGGGACAGATTCAGCCTTCATTAACACTTGTCACTTTCATTTACCACTTTACCTAATTATCTGCCAATAACTTAAAAAAAAAGATTCAAGGAGCTAGGAGTGCAAAAAATCCATACATCAGTCTCCTTATAATAAAAAAATTGTGTGGGTAAAGTTGAAAGTTGGAATACAAATGTGGGCGATTGTGTGTGTGTATGCGCCAACGCAAGATCGTGCTAGAAGAGTGAGAGAAGAGTTCTGGACAAATGTGGAAGTGTGCATGGAAAAGTTTAGAAGGAATGAGAGAGTGTTTTTGATTGGTGATATGAATGGTAAAGTTGGGAATGTGAAGGTGGATGGAATAGTTGGTGAGTGGGGTGTGCCTGCTGAGATAGATGAGAATGGGAGTGCGTTAGTGGACATTTGTGCTGGGAGGGGGTTGGTGATAGCCAATACCCTCTTCAGGCATAAAATGATCCACAGGTATACATGGCGAGTGATGAGAAGGGTGGGTGGTGAACTGAATGAAAGGAAGGCAATGATTGATTATGTGTGTATGGATGAAAGGATGCGAAGATGTGTAAAGGATGCAAGAGTGTATAGAGGTTGGGGGAGTGGACTTTCTGACCACTACTTGGTGGTGGCCAGAATTAGAATGCAAGTAAGATGGAGGAATAGAAGAAGGGAAAGACGAGAGGAAGGAGTAGTTGCAAGGAGAGTGGAAAGGTTACAAGAGGATGAGAAAAAGGCAGAGTATAAGAGAGAAGTGGAGGAACGATTGGGCAAATATGAATTGGAGCAGATGGGAGATGTGGAAGGTGTGTGTAAGATATTTACAGAAGAAATATGTGCAGCATGTGATGTGGTGTGTGGAAGGAAGAGAAGACGGAGGGGGGTGCAAGGAACAGCGTGGTGGACTGAAGAGGTGAGACAGGCTGTGGCACAAAAGAAGAAAGCATACAATGAATGGATGAGAAATAGGGGTGTGGAAGAAGTTGAGAGGCGGAAGAGAGAGTTATATGTGGAAAGAAAGAGACAGGTGAAAAGATTAGTAAGAGAGAGTAAGAAAAGAGTGGATGAGGAATTTGGAAGGAATTTGAGTGTAAAGAGGAGGGACTGTAAGAAAATGTTCTGGAAAGAGGTGAAAAGAGTAAGACAGGGTGGAAGTGAAGTTAGCAGGGGAGTGAAAGATAAAAATGGTAGATTACTAGTGGAGAAGGGAGAAAAAGTGAGCAGATGGAGAGAACACTTTAAGGAATTGTTGAACGTAGAGGATGGAAGTAATGCGAGTATAAGTGGCTGGGGAATGGCTGGGAGAAGGAGGGAGGTGAGAAGACAGGAAGAAATCAGTAGAACAGAAGTTGTGGAAGCAATGAAGAAAGTTAAAACGGGGAAAGCCCCAGGAATTGATGGAGTGTGTGGTGAAATGCTGAAGCATGGGGGAGAGATAGTAGTAGAATGGATGTGGAAGATGTGCAGATTGGCCTGGGAGGAAGGTAGAGTCCCGGAGGATTGGAAGTCAGGTATAATTATTCCCTTGTACAAAGGAAAAGGGGAAAAAGAAGTGTGTGGTAATCATAGGGGCATTTGTCTTCTTAGTATAATAGGAAAAGTGTATGGTAGGATACTTATAGACAGAGTTACAGAAAGAACAGAGAAATTAGTTGGAGAAGAACAGGGAGGCTTTAGGAAGGGAAGAGGTTGTGTAGATCAGATATTCATTCTTAGATCTTTAGTGGAAAAGTTTCTAGAGAAGGGAAAGAAGTTGTATGCGGCTTTCATGGATTTGGAGAAAGCATATGACAGGGTGGATAGACAAGGATTGTGGAAAGTGTTCAGAATATATGGAGTAGATGGGAAGTTGTTGAATGCTGTGAAGAGTATGTACGATGGTGCGAAGGCTGCAGTGCGTGTGGATGGTGAACTAAGTGAATTTTTCTCTTTGAAAGTTGGTTTGAAACAGGGATGTGTCATGTCTCCATGGTTGTTCAATCTGTACATGGATGGGGTAATAAAAGAGGTACAAGGTAGGGTAGTGGATGTTGGAGTGGCCCTGGTGAGAGAGGATAGTGTTTGGAAACTCCCTGTACTGTTGTTTGCAGATGATACTGTGTTGTTGAGTGAAGATGAAGGGGAGCTGCAAGGCTTGGTGGATGAGTTTGGGAGAGTGTGTAACAAACGGAATCTAAAGGTGAATGTAGGGAAGAGTAAAGTGATGGTCTTTGAGAGAGGTGAGGTTAGTGAATGTACAGCAAGGTTGGATGGTGAGGAATTTGAAAATGTGAGTACGTTTAAGTACTTGGGTAGTGTGATGAGTAAGGATGGAGGTTTGGAGGGTGAAGTGCTTGAAAGGGTACAGCAGGGAAGAAAGGTTGCTGGTTCTTTGAAAGCAGTGATAAGAAACAGGGAAGTGAGCATGAAAGTGAAGCTTGGACACTGTTGGAAGGACACAAGTCAAGAGTGAGAGCAGTGGAAATGAGTTATTTAAAAGGAGCCTGTGGAGTCACGTGGAGAGACAGGCTGACGAATGAAGATATAAAGGAGCGTTGTGGTGTGGATGTGGATGTGATAGGAAGCGTTATGAGAAACACACTGAGGTGGTTTGGCCATGTGGAGAGGATGGAGGGTGAAAGACTGATGAAGAGAGTGTATGTGAGTGAGGTGGAGGGGGGAAGAGGGAGGGGGAGGCCGAGGATGAGATGGAGGGATGGGGTGGAGAGGTATATGAGAGAGGGGGGTGTGAGTTGGGAGCAGGGCAGTGAAATGGCGGGGGACAGGGCGACTTGGAGGCGATTTGTTTGTGGCCACCCCAAACGGGATTGAGGCGTCTGGCAATAGATAGATAGATAGAAAAATATATATATATAATAAAAGTACTGTACTGTAAATAAAAGTACGGTATTGAGAGCAACTAACCCCTTGACACTTTTTTTTTTCTGCTACTTCCACACTTCCTCTCAATTTCAGTTCAAAATTCATACAAAGAGTCAATGATAGCCATATCTATCCCCTAAAGTCTCTCCTGGGCTGATTAAAACGGTCTAGAAATTTAAAAAATACAATAAAAAGAAGCTTTTGGATGTGTTAACAGGGAACACTGGACCATTTTGGCCGGGCAGTGACCTAAAATCAAATAACACTGATGGATTACTGGCACAAGTCTTGAGGTATTTACTGTAGTTACTATCGTGATTGGCACTACACAATAACTAAAAGGTGTCACAAAGCAGAAATATATTCTAGATACAGTGGACTATCTCAGATCTATATTATGTACTTTTCAAATTGTAATGCAGCGTCATTTTCGTTTCTGAAGGCTCCACGCTTGCATGCGTCAGCCTTGGTCACCTAATGGCAGCTCTCCATGCTGCTCGATCTCTGACAGCTTCCCTACTTAGTCCCTTAGCCCTGAGGTCACACTCAATGACCTCGTCCCAGGTCTTTTTCTTTCTACTTCTCACTACCCTACCCCCAGCATTAATACTTCTCACTTTCTGCACCCAATTATTATTCCCCATCCTCTCCATATGCCCAAACCATCTCAATTTACCTCTCCTTATCACAACAACAATACACTCCAATCCCATAGTAAAATAAAAAGTCAGTTACATATTACCTTCTCTTCAGTGTAAGGACCTGAAGCCTGACTCACCCTAAACATTTCGGGCTATGTGACTAACCTATGTCCTGAGTAGCATTTTATGTTAAGAGTGACTGGCCAAACTTTTTAATGTAATCAAGAAACATTTACTACATTAGGTGGTAAATGTATAATCAAGTACTGCCTGATGGTCTAATGGGTTAAGGTGCACCTCCTGGATAGGGTCTGTAAGGGTTTACATCTGAAGGGTAATTGGGTTTACCACTCAAATAATGTCATTCAAGGGCAAGCAAGAGGGTCACCTCTCTTTAAATGTATGGATTGAGCACACTAGGCCTGGGTCTCTACACTCCTGATGGGCCAAGAAAGGATTGGATGATAAAAAAAAACTTTCACTCACCTCTTAAACTAATAATCTATACACTAAAATAAACACATTATATTACATAATCTAAACACTGGCTGGTCCCCCTGCAAATTAAATGTGGGAGACTCAACTATACTTCTAATAACAACACTACTCTCTATTAGGAACTGAAATGTGTGGAATGTCTAGCTTTACTACTAGGTACTTGCCAGCTCCTATCTCACTACTTATGGACAGTATCCACCAATATGTGTATCCTGGAGGAGGTGCCACAAACATGCTTCTATGTCACCCTGTTTTTCAACCATTAGGCAGCTCTCCCTCCAACTCAAAACACTTTCATTCATATATCTGTGCTTCCCCATCCCTCTACTTCATCCTTGGTGTCCTCCTCCCCCACTTCCATCCACCTCACTCACATACACTCACCTAGTCAATCTTTTATTCTCCATCCTTTCTACATGGCCAAACCATCTCAGAGTATTTTTCGTGCACTTTCCAGCACATCCACATCAACACCACAACACTTCTTAACTTCCTCCTTTATCTGCCTATCTCTCCACATACTCCTCTCACACAATTCATTTCACTCTTCTCACTCAACTGCATCTTCATTAACTTTCTCTGTTAGGAAGTAAGATATATGGAATGTCCAACTGCAATCCCTATTGTACTAAATAATCTAGTCCTGTGCTATGATATGAATGTACAGCTGGGGACCAAAGCTTGCCTACTATTTCTCCTCATATACTTCTCACTTCCCTCTGCTGACTGACTAAGGTGAGAGGGGCTTGGTATGCTTCTCTTCCCACAGATGATGCTCTGATGTGATGCACTAAAGAAGAAAGTGACAGACAAGACCAAAGTGTGAAGCAGATGTAGTGGAACATCAGGCAAACTTTTGTCCATAACTGTTAATTGTACTGTCCCTAACTAGAGTGTACTTTGTAATGTCAAGCCACCATGCACTGCAAATTCATCATTGTTTCTTTCTGACAGGCACCTCATCATCATCCTTTTGGGGGAGAGGGGTATTCACAGACACATTCCCCTATGGTATTACCTACTGGTATTATATACAGTAATTACAATGAGCAAGCTAAAATCAAAACAACCTATGGTGGTGATGCAAAGTGTACCACTTGCTATGGAAGTGTACTTCAGTGTTAACCAAGCAGAAGTACTATGTCTCTCTGCACAAATTATTTTTTTCACAATGTTTCAAAATACCTGTAAGTTAATTTCATTACCTTTCCATTGTTTTATGTTTAGTACAGTACTGTAATCAAACTAAGATAAAATACTGTACTATAAAAATTACAGACATTATGGCTGCGGAGAGATGCACAATAAATTTTATCTCATATCTAGGCAGGGTTTCCCTAGCTGACTAACATAGTTCGCACGTCAAGCTGCCAAAACACATTACAGTTTAATGTAAAAAGAAGACAAAGAAACTGAAGAAAACTGAGACTTGTAATAGTTCACAGACACTACTATAGTATATACTGGCCAGTGTGTACAGCACCAAGGTTGAATATCACTGCACTTATCATATTTGGTGCATATGAGGGTGCTGAGGTGGGAACTAGCCTTGATCCTTGATGGGTTGCAGAAGCTACAATATCCAGTCTTGACTCCTCAACCTGGGATACACTGCTTCACCATCTCTTATTGCTAACTCAAAGTACCATATGTAGCAGCTTATTGGTTACTACAATATTCCTTAAATGTAACTTCTATTATATCTAGTAGGTACTGGTGTCCTCATGCATCATATTCTTGTACAGGGAAAGGGGGGTGGGGGCAAAACATATTCCTGATGGTTTGTGTAGGGAAGCTATGGTAAACCTGAGATATTTGTGACACACTGTCTAAAATACAATGTCTTTTATGATACTGACTGAATCATCAGCAGCAGCAGCAACACCATCAACACTCTGATCAGTATTCCTACCTGAACAATGGGTAAAGTAAGATACGTGGTTTTCCAATATGTGGAAAACAAATTCAACACATTATCCATGAAAAATAAGAGTTCATTGTAGAGCATGTACTAAAAATATAGGATAAAAAATTACTTACCGCTGCCAAAAACCTTCATCTGAAAAAATGTGTAAATACAATGACAATATAAATACTCCACTTTCTGTAACTTGAGCAAGTTAAACTGAAGGAACCTGCTGCCATAAACTCTGTACAATATTGTCATCAGCAACTTAATCCAATTAACTAATACTTCAAAAAGGAAATGGGAATCATTACATCAGTGTAGCTGACAGTATATAAGTGAGGTGGAGGGGGAAGGGGAAGACTGAGGATGAAATGAAGGAATGGAATAAAGAGGTATAACGAGTGAGTGGGGTGTAAACTGGGGGGAGGGCAGTGAAATGGGAGGGGACGGGGCAACGTGGAGGCAATTTGCTTGTGGTCATCCCTTTTGTGGCATTAAGGTGTCTGGGTATAGAGAGATAGGTACTGTAGTTCCCAGTATACTGTATATGACTACTAACAAGACCAGTAATATTATATCAAACTTTCAGTAGCACCAACACAGCTTACATAATCAGAATTTTAACACGCCATATACAGAAAACTGCTGATAAGGGAGAGGTGCTGAGTGGTCTCCATAACTGATGGGAGTACAGGCCCACCCCCCCGGGCCTGATCTGTCGATATGGGGGTCCTGGAGGGTCTAGTGTTATCCCTTGGACTTCTGTGTCTCATCCTCCACTTGTTTCTTCCCTAAGTACTGAAAGACAAGGAAGAAGTAGGGTAACAAGGTGAATATTTAATCCTTGTCATCATCATCACTGTTGTTGTCACTCATTGTTGTCATCATCATCATCATTGTCATTGTCACCATTGTTGTCATCATTGTCATCATCATCCCTGTCATTATCTATCATCATCATCGTTATCATCATCCCTGTCATTATCTATCATCATCATTATCATCATCCCTGTCATTATCTATCATCATCATCGTTATCATCATCCCTGTCATTATCTATCATCATCATCATCATCATCATCATTGTCACCATCGTCACCACCCTCATCTCACTGTGACCTTTTTTTCCCACCTAAGGAAGGGGTGAGGTAGGGTCCAAGAAACAACAGATACCACTCACAGTAAGATGAAGGCTGGTGAAGTAGTCCCAGAAGATGAGGTTAAGGAAGCTGTGAGGGCCGATCCTGAAGTAGATGGCAGACCAGCCCTTGTAGAAGCCTCGGAGGCCTTCACTACGCCCCACCTTCAGCACACAGTCCAATATACCTGTGTACAGGTGCCCTCTCCCTCGGCTGTCAGTGCCTGTTAATGTATGTTTGCTGTTAGGACGTAAATCAGGGACAACACTAATAACTAACACTAATAACACCAATAACTAAGACTAATAACTTATCACTACCATTAATAACACCAATAACTAAGACTAATAACTTATCACTACCACTAATAACACCAATAACTAAGACTAATAACTTATCACTACCACTAATAACACCAATAACTAAGACTAATAACTTATCACTACCACTAATAACACCAATAACTAACACTAATAATACTAGTAACTAACACTTATAACAGTAACGTGAATGGGAGTTGGTAGACCATCATTGTCGTATTCATCATCCAGACCTCTTTTCCCACCACAGAATGGAGTGAGGTAGGGTTCAGAATGCCAGAAAAAGGAGACAATATGACCAACTAATCAAACTCTGTCCAACTGAATGGGCTACACTCATTCACTCACTATTCAAGGCCCTGGAATCCTAACTCCACCTCATAGGCATAAACATTCTCACTTACACACTTCACACCAACTATTTGCAGTGTGTTTGTAATAAGATTCTTGCCATAACGAGAGTCTTGTAATGGTGTGTAATTTAACCTTAACTTTTGACTCAATTTGAAAAGTGAACAAGAAAAGCTAAAAATGAAACACCTTTCCCAATCTCTGGTAAACAGAACAGCCAAAAATGATCAACTTTACCCAATCTGTGCCAAGTGCTCACCCTGGTTGTATATCCTGGTGGCAATAACATCAAAGGGGCTCATACAGGTGGCGATAACCAAGCCGCTGGTCATGGCCGCACACAAGGTACTCTGCCAGCTGTCATGTGGGAACATCTGTGGGTCAGGGTGGTAGGTTAAACACAAACTATACAATTTTTACTCTAACCTAGCCTAAACATTGCTCTCTATCCATCTTCAATACTGAGCTTTATCTATATACTGCCAGACATTTTAATCCTGTAAGGGGTGGCCACGAACAAAATGTCTCCACGTTGTCCTGTCCTCTGCAATTTGAATGCCCTCCTTTTAATTTTTACCTCCCTCTCTACTATATCTCTACTCCATCCCTCCATCTCATCCTTGATCTTCCCCTCCCCTTCTCCCTCTCCGTCACATACACTTGTCTAATCAGTTTTCCATTCCTCATCCTCCCCACAATGCCATATCATTTCAAAGTACAGTACTCATACAGTATTTGTCTTAACACCTTCAATCACATCCACATCAACACCACAGTGCTCCTTTAGTTTTTACTCTAACTTGGTCTGAAACTGCAATATCTCCATCATGAACGTTGGGTTATAAAAACAGATTAACACTAAAACGACAGTCACAAGGAAGTGCTATGGAAATAATTTAGAGCCATGGCATTCCCTTATTCTACTACCAAGTTATATAAAATATGCTGCAAGAGGACAAATATCTGGGCCATGTTAATATAAGAGAACTGTAGTTATATCAGTGTCACCACATAATGGCATTCTCCTCAAGCACGACAAACACTATACAGATTATAGCACATTTACTATAACCTGGTAAAGATCCCTAACCCCTTTCAGCCCATTTGCTGGCCAAGTCTAGACAGAGTGGAGGGTTACTGTGACTAATAACCATGGAGATTTATGCATACCTTATAACTAAAGCTCATGGAATTTCATGCAACCACACTTTAGTATTACACTTGTGGGAGCAGCCCAGTTCCATCAGATGAAAATAAACTGACTATACACACCCCATACTGGTAGAGCCAATCCTTGCTCTTGGAGTAAGTAAAGAGCTGCGATGCTGACCCAATGCCCACGCGGGGTATAGACGTGGAAGATCCTCGCCACAACCCTCGTAAGCCTCCATCTCGCCCGATCCTCACCAGTGCAGACACAAACCCTAGCGGATTTGGTCAAGTGTACAGTCATGAAAATACTATCTTCACTTTGGCCTGGTCTGCCTTTTCTCCATCGTAAACACCAAACCACAGCAAGAGAATAACCCCTAAAGTACACAATTCACTCGGCAGGTCTGTCCCTCCAGCTGCAAAACAGAGTTGATTTTTTGACTTCCATCAAGGCAAAAATTTTTCTTCCACATTTCAAGAGACTGAATTTACACACCTGAAAATGTATGTTCCAGCCAGATTGACCAAATAGTTATCGCACAATCGCCCATCAAAGATGCAAAAAGTTACCAATCTCCCAATGGCGAACACAGAAAATGTACAGAAAATGCATTATTTACAGTAAATAATTATATATACATAACTAATGTCAATGTGAAGTGTTCACTAGGCATGAAATGTCAGTGTGGCATATGCCCATAGCAACAAAGCAAGCTAGGCAAAAAGTGGAGGTGGAGTGAGTACGGCTGGAGGGGGGAGGAGGATGGAGGGATAGGGAAGGAGGGAGAGGAGAGAAGGGTTGCTATGCACACACACTGCTGTAGGGGCTATGTTGGGGTATGGTTGGTTGGGAGGGAACAGTGTGGAGATGACGCAGTGGGGCCAAGGGAGGTCAAGTGACGGTGGGGGGGGGTCCCTTCTCCTCCACCTTAGGGGGCCAATCACGCCATACCACCCCAGACACTCTAGCTCTCATTGGTCTGGTCCCATATACATCACCAAAGGGGTGGAGTTACCCTCCCCCAGTTTTTTGTGTCTTTATCAATCGTGCGGGATAGGCTAGCATGTGAAATTACACAAAAGCACGATCGTGCAGCATCGGTTTTGAGGAGTTAATGACCTTTACCCCTGCACAGCTGTTGACTGTATACACAGGTTTTGTTTGCCCCTGTGCTGAGTACTGTACAACTCTCATGTGTGGGGAGGCTCCCCACATAGAGCTCTTCTCAACACGAATGAGCCAAAAGCTTTTCGTTTCATTAACTCTCCTCTCCATGCTGGCTCCCTTCAACCTCTGTCTCTTCACTGCACTGTTACATCTTTATCTTTCTTCTGTCGCTACTTCAATAGTCACTGCTCCTCTGAACTGTCTGCCTCCATCCATCCACCACTACGATGGGCGCGTAGCACCCATCTAGCAACAAACTCTCATCCCTTTTCTATCCAACTCTCTAATGCAAAAGTTAAGCATTACTCTGAGACCTTCATGTATGAAACTGGTCAATTCTGGAACTGTCTCCATCTGTCTGTATTTCCTACTGCCTATGATCTCCAGTCTTTCAAATGCAGCATGCCCAGGCACCTTGAAATTAATGGATCTTGAATTTAGCTCTCTGTTGTACTGTTTTTGTTTTCTCTTGAAGGGAATGGTTTGTAGGCCCCTGGCCTTTGGTTCCTTCTTCCATGTCTTAAAAAAAAAAAAAATAAGCAAAAGGACAAAAATCTATGCCAATTTAAGGTAAGCAATGAGTTCCTTCACCCTTCCACTCAGGTTGGTACATTTGGGTAATTTACCATATTAAGGGTGGGTATGCAGCTGGAACATGCATCTGGCTCAGTGAAGATGGACCCCCCTGCCTACACAGTACCAGGTCACCCTTGGGCAAGGTGTAGCACTCATTGGCCTACCAAAAAAGTAGCAGGTGGGTGGTTATCATCATCCCAGGAGGTACTACCATAGGAGTTACATGGGGTCAAGGCAGGTAGATGGTATTGCACAACACTCCCAAGTGGGGAACTGACCCACATTTACCGAAGTTAAAGTCCAGGCTGTGACTACTACTTGTACATAACTCCAATACACAAATCATCCTCTTCGGGGCTATGCCTCCTCCATTTTTCCTGCATCTCACCATGTGCAAGGACCCTGTCCCGACCCTGCCAAGGTGCTGTCTGCCGCCTGATGGCAGCTACTTGGATGTGGTCGATGGGTCTTCTTGGCCAGACAGATCAGGATACAGCAATAACATCCATATTGATGTTTACCAATAAACTTCGATTTATCTCAACAGAAGACCTGACTCTGGCAGCAACAGAGGTTTCCCCATGTCAATAGAGCATCAATTAAATCTGAAGTTCGCACACTTGTTGTACTGTGTTCAGTACTGATTCAGTAGAGCATATACTGACTGGGAAACTTACATACACATACTTCAGCAAGCCCTCTTCTGTCTCACCCATATTTCTAGTCTTTGATTAGACAAAATATTTATTGATCTCTAAATATATATACTGATTTCTAAATGTATACAGTTTAATTTTAAACATGTGAATATGTTGATGAGATGGAGGGATGGTGTGAAGAAATACAGTCTTGAGAGAGAGGGATGTAAATTAGAGGGAGGGTAGCCAAATGGAGGAGGACAGGGAGATATGGAGGTGAATTATTTGGGGTCATCCCTTATGAGGTTAAGGCATCTGGCAATAGACAGACAGACAGAATGAGAGGATATGTGATGCCTGTTTGATGGGACACTAACAAATACACTTGGTGAGACAGAGATACATAGATGTGCATGTGGAAGGGAAGGGAACTAACCTTGGTGTTGATGCTGGTGACCGACTGCAATGGACTCAGCTGCCTGGGACTGCAGATGTGTTTTAACCTGTGAACAAAGGCTTGGTTACATACACTATACCCCTTTTACTATAACTTGGCCTAAAACTGCCTTCTCTCCATCTCACTGACTTGTAATATGAGATTAACACTAAAATATGATGCTATAATCTTTTTACACTAACAACCTAAAACTCTCTCTCTCCATCATGAATGTTGAGTAATAACAAAGCATCAGCACTAGAATATGATGCCTATTATGAAGTACTGTGAGAAGGATGTGGGGCCGTAGTACTGTATTTTTCCACCACTGAGCCACGTGAAATAGGCTGCAAAAGGACAACAATTTGGGTCAACTTAAACTAAAGAGAGCAAAGTCATGAAGGAAGTGCTATACCAAGCATGTAAAGCTGCAGTAATATTGTCTTTTTTTTTTCTACACTGACATACTGTACCTGAAATGCACAACAAAAAGAAAAAATCTGGACCAGGTTAAGGTGAAAAGAATATACTGGTACTGTAGTTGCAATTATCCACACTACGTGATCAATGGAGATTTTGTTCACATGTATATATATATATATATATATATATACACCCAGATGCCTTAATACCACCATGTTGCCTGGATTTCATTCATTTGGTTGCTCTCCCTCAAACTCACACCCTTCTCTCATAGATCTCTCCACTGTATCCTCCTCTTCCTCTTCCTTCTCTCCCTCTCACATACATTCTTCTACCCAATTTCTCTTACTGTGCAATTATGATAAGTTATAGGTAACTTACCAGGAAGAATGGACTGCCTACAAATCCACCAACAACACCGACACCAGCCCCAGCGACCACACAGCCAAGGGGGGAGACACTGCCATCCCTGCGTGAGATGATACCCGAGTCCAGCACCCTCCGGTACAGCCCAAACCTGATGCCGTTCATGACGACCTGGTACCACAGCGCTGCCACCAGCCCCTTCTGTAGCCCCAGCAAACCATCTGCCTGTGCACACATCCATGGTCACACACATAACTAATGTCTGTATTTTTAATCCACTGAATCTACATTTTCTGTGCATACCAGATGAGAATGGGAGTGCGTTAGTGGACATTTGTGCTGGGAGGGGGTTGGTGATAGCCAATACCCTCTTCAGGCATAAAATGATCCACAGGTATACATGGCGAGTGATGAGAAGGGTGGGTGGTGAACTGAATGAAAGGAAGGCAATGACTGATTATGTGTGTGTGGATGAAAGGATGCGAAGATGTGTAAAGGATGCAAGAGTGTATAGAGGTTGGGGGAGTGGACTTTCTGACCACTACTTGGTGGTGGCCAGAATTAGAATGCAAGTAAGATGGAGGAATAGAAGAAGGGAAAGACGAGAGGAAGGAGTAGTTGCAAGGAGAGTGGAAAGGTTACAAGAGGATGAGAAAAAGGCAGAGTATAAGAGAGAAGTGGAGGAACGTTTGGGCAAATATGAATTGGAGCAGATGGGAGACGTGGAAGGTGTGTGTAAGATATGTACAGAAGAAATATGTGCAGCATGTGATGTGGTGTGTGGAAGGAAGAGAAGACGGAGGGGGGTGCAAGGAACAGCGTGGTGGACTGAAGAGGTGAAACAGGCTGTGGCGCAAAAGAAGAAAGCATACAATGAATGGATGAGAAATAGGGGCGTGGAAGAAGTTGAGAGGCGGAAGAGAGAGTTATATGTGGAAAGAAAGAGAGAGGTGAAAAGATTAGTAAGAGAGAGTAAGAAGAGAGTGGATGAGGAATTTAAGAAGAGAGTGGATGAGGAATTTGGAAGGAATTTGAGTGTAAAGTGGAGGGACTGTAAGAAAATGTTCTGGAGAGAAGTGAAAAGAGTAAGACAGGGTGGAAGTGAAGTTAGCAGGGGAGTGAAAGATAAAAATGGTAGATTACTAGTGGAGAAGGGAGAAAAAGTGAGCAGATTGAGAGAACACTTTAAGGAATTGTTGAACGTAGAGGATGGAAGTAATGCGAGTATAAGTGGCTGGGGAATGGCTGGGAGAAGGGGGGAGGTGAGAAGACAGGAAGAAATCAGTAGGATAGAAGTTGTGGAAGCAATGAAGAAAGTTAAATCAGGGAAAGCCCCAGGAATTGATGGAGTGTGTGGTGAAATGCTGAAGCATGGGGGAGAGATAGTAGTAGAATGGATGTGGAAGATGTGCAGATTGGCCTGGGAGGAAGGTAGAGTCCCAGAGGATTGGAAGTCAGGTATAATTATTCCCTTGTACAAAGGAAAAGAGGAAAAAGAAGTGTGTGGTAATCATAGGGGCATTTGTCTTCTTAGTATAACAGGAAAAGTGTATGGTAGGATACTTATAGACAGAGTTAGAGAAAGAACAGAGAAATTAGTTGGAGAAGAACAGGGAGGCTTTAGGAAGGGAAGAGGTTGTGTAGATCAGATATTCATTCTTAGATCTTTAGTGGAAAAGTTTCTAGAGAAGGGAAAGAAGTTGTATGAGGCTTTCATGCATTTGGAGAAAGCGTATGACAGGGTAGATAGACAAGGATTGTGGAAAGTGTTAAGAATATATGGAGTAGATGGGAAGTTGTTGAATGCTGTGAAGAGTATGTACGATGGTGCGAAGGCTGCAGTGTGTGTGGATGGTGAACTAAGTGAATTTTTCTCTTTGAAAGTTGGTTTGAAACAGGGATGTGTCATGTCTCCATGATTGTTCAATCTGTACATGGATGGGGTAAAAAAAGAGGTACAAGGTAGGGTAGTGGATGTTGGAGTGGCCCTGGTGAGAGAGGATAGTGTTTGGAAACTCCCTGTACTGCTGTTTGCAGATGATACTGTGTTGTTGAGTGAAGACGAAGGGGAGCTGCAAGGCTTGGTGGATGAGTTTGAGAGAGTGTGTAAGAAACGGAACCTAAAGGTTAATGTAGGGAAGAGTAAAGTGATGGTCTTTGAGAGAGGTGAAGTTAGTGAATGTACAGCGAGGTTGGATGGTGAGGAATTGGAAAATGTGAGTACGTTTAAGTACTTGGGTAGTGTGATGAGTAAGGATGGAGGTTTGGAGGGTGAAGTGCTTGAAAGGGTACAGCAGGGAAGAAAGGTTGCTGGTTCTTTGAAAGCAGTGATAAGAAACAGGGAAGTGAGCATGGAAGTGAAAAAGTTACTACATGACAGTATTGTGATACCAACTCTAACGTACAGAAGTGAAGCTTGGACATTGTTGGAAGGACACAAGTCAAGAGTGAGAGCAGTGGAAATGAGTTATTTAAGAGGAGCCTGTGGAGCCACATGGAGAGACAGGCTGACGAATGAGGATATAAAGGAGCATTGTGGTGTGGATGTGGATGTGATAAGAAGCATTATGAGGAAAACACTGAGGTGGTTTGGCCATGTGGAGAGGATGGAGGGTGAAAGACTGATGAAGAGAGTGTATGTGAGTGAGGTGGAGGGGGGAAGAGGGAAGGGGAGGCCGAGGATGAGATGGAGGGATGGGGTGGAGAGGTATATGAGAGAGGGGGGTGTGAGTTGGGAGCAGGGCAGTGAAATGGCGTGGGACAGGGCGACTTGGAGGCGATTTGTTTGTGGCCACCCCAAACGGGATTGAGGCGTCTGGCAATAGATAGATAGATAGATAGACTGCCAAGTACAGAACTAAAAATCATATTATTGTGTTGTATACTGCTCATTTTATCACCATACCAACTGTCACCAACATTTAGACCCTCCCATTTCATCATCAAAGTTTTGACCCATTTTGTAACCACAACCCCACCCACTTCGCCACTAAGATCTGCAAACCACTGTGATCTGCCTGTTCAGTCACAGAGATTGTGTCTGCTTAATTGCCCTTTACTCATGCAAGCTTTCATCGGTTGGGGATGTAACAGAGAAAGCTTGCATTGCAAAAAGGTTTAGAAAAGAATATGGTTTTCCTTTTTGCCTAGGGCCAGTGAGACCTGTTTTACTGCCATCACCATTTTGCAGGCTTTGAATCCTCATCATGTACTCAGAGCAATGAACTGCAAATGCTCAATAGCTGGTTTGCTAATCACTGTATGAATATAACTTGAACTCTTCTGTAATACTGTGAGTGCAACTTACTGTCCATAGATTAAAACCAGAAAATTAAATAAATACAGATTATCCTTGATACTATGACTCAGAGCAAAATTATTCTAGACCCTGATATAATGCCAACCTTTTGACATGCAGATTTCAGTGCAGTGTGATGATGATGCCAGTCAGCTTAAAACCATACCATAGTCTTAATCAAACAGCGCTGGAACACCAACCTCCATCCCAGCGTGCCTTGTCTCTTCTGTAAGTGCTGGTGACACAATTCATGCATTTGCAACACTGGCTAGCAAATATTTTACAGGAGTACAAGAGTCACTACAGTATATCAGTGATGGATGGAAGACTGCTACCATGATATTACTGTGTATTCTATGCTACCTCATTTGATGGTGTATGTACTTCCTCACCCACTGAAGTTAGTGGCTTATTCCCAACTGATTTCCAAAACAACAAAAATTATTTCCTTCTTTTGTTAGTCACTGGGACACTTCCAGTAATGAAAGATTTTAATTTATCTTCACTAAACTTCTGGTTATCAAGAAATTCTTTGCATTTTATTTTTGCTATAGCCACTGGGGATGTGAGACTCCATGGTGAAAGACACAAACTACACATGTACCTTCATTAATGCCTTCAAGATGATGTCCTTTACTTTTGTTCTTGTTATGTCCAGATTCTATTAACTCCTCCCAGGGAAAGGGTCAAGGATGCCTGAGACTCTCACAGTATTAATGTAAGACTGACCTTAGCCACAGCAATGGCAGCCTGGACCACATTCTTGTAAACAACGGTGTACTGTCCCCGCGCCCTCAGCTCACCCTGTAGCTGCATGCGTGTCTTCACTACATCCATGGGGTTGGAGAACAGTCCTGCCCCACAAGCTGCTGCCGCACCCACTATAAACTCCATCACGACCTCACCTCCTGAAGATCAAGTCAGTACATAACATTTGTTATTAGTAAGTGAAATTTGTTCTGCTGTTGCATGGGTAAAAAATTGTTGTTCAGTTGTTATTCTTGTCACAGCTTCATCTGGCTGGAAGTGGAAACCATTATGAAGTGTGTGGAAAGATGGAGAAGATGGACTGTGATAATTTAGACATGCTGAAAGGATGAAGCAGAGGAACTGTGAAGGAAGATGTAAAGGGCTGTATTGTTAAACATCCCCGTCGTCCGAACGGGTTGTTCGTCACCCAAACCGTACCGTTAAAATATTTTGAGCCGCGAGAGAATCCTTCGCACCGCGCCGGAAGGGGAAGGGAGGCCGAAAACTGTTGAGATATCAGCCACTCACAGAGAGCCAGAATGAGGAATATGTTGAGTGAGATAGTGTGCCAATTTCAGAGATGCTGGTGTTATGATACGATACTCTTTCTACTCTTGTTTGGCCTAAAATTGCCATCTCTTCATCATAACAGATTAATACGAATATGATGCTAGTCATGAAGAAAAGTTATGGAAATGATACAGAGTCATAGCACTTTGTTTTCTATCTCTGAAGTATGAGAAATGGCTGTGAAAGGCTGAAAATCTGGATCATTAGAGTAAAAAGACTACAGACACTTGGCACAGACCACAGCAAGGTGAAGTGGTGCTACCATGTCAACCCATATGACCTATGCTATGTGGCAAATAGGGACAAAACCATGAATGATGATGATGATGATGATGATTCCCAGTGCAAGAACCAAATTTCCTCAAAGATCAATATTTAACCTATAATATGATGTAAGCCTGAATGAAAATAGAATGATAACCTTGGAGTGAATGAGTTTTCTTTCCGTTACAGGTGGCTTTACATTGAGTGACAAGCCAAATGGTTTCCTGTAAGCCAAGAAACCATTTACAACGCTGGGTGGTAACCATATAACCAAACCATACGTGCTCCCTACGTGTCAAGTGGGTTGGTGGAGGGTTAGTGCCCCTCCCTGTAAAACAAATAACTCAGAGTCAAATGGCCACCCCATGAGGGATTATGGCGTCTGGCAATAGATAGATAGATAGAATGAGTTTTGAGAGAGGGGGGGGGTGTAAGATAGGGGGCTGGCAGTAAAAGGTAGGGGACAGGGAGACATGGAAGAAATTTGTTTGTGGCCACCTCTAATAGGAGTATGGCGTGTAGTGATACTGTACATAGATTGCTAGATTACAGGTATTATTATTATTATTTTTATTCCAAACATATCACACTTAACTAGGGCAAGGAAAACCTAACAGTGGATGCAACAAGAATAAAGAAAATCCAAAGTGAATTAATATTAGCAATTCCACATATTATATCCTGTCTTGCAGATCGCTAATTGGCTGTAATAGGGCACAACGAGGTATTTCACAGCCCACTTACCCTCAGCTCAGGGCGGTGGTTATTAAATTGTGACTGAACTGCACCTTATTACACCGCGGGCACTTGGTCAACTACGGTAAAGTTGTACCAAGTGACTGATGGAGCGTTATACAAGTAAGGTATGCCCGACATCCCACTTCTTTATATCTGAGAATTCATTATACATACAGAATAACTTTAATCGTCATTCCGCAAATCTCACTGTGTGTGTGTGTGTGTGTTTAATTCGTCATATAATATTCTCGGTTTTCATACGATTTTATTCATCAAGAGAAAACTCGTACACAGGAAAGAATTTAAAAGCCATTGGTTAGCGGGGATTTCTTTTCCTTTTTTTTTTTTTTTTTTTTTGTCAGATCCCTACGGTAACCCATTTCAGTTTCGTCACCATATCCCGTTTCGGTACGATATACAGTTTCGTCACAGTGTCATGTTTCGTCATCACATCTTATTACATTACCCTATCCCTTTACGTCACTGTATTGTCACCATATCCCATTACGTCACCGTCCCGTCACCATATCCTGTTGTCACCGTATCACGTTATGTCACCGTTTCGTCACCATGTCCCATTTCGTCACCGTATACCGGTTCGTCACTATATCACGTTTCGTCTCAATATCTTGGTACATCACCGTATCGCGTTACGTCACTATTTTGTCACCATATCCAGTTACGTCACCATCTAATCACCGTATCCCGTTATCACCCTAATATGTTACGTCACCGTTTCGTCACTGTGCCCCATTTCGTCACCATATACCGTTTCGTCACCGTGTCTCATTTCGTCTCCATATCCCATTACATCATCATATCCCGCAACGCTACCATTTTGTCACCATATCCCGTTACATCGCTGTATTATTACCATATCCTGTTGTCACCATGTTACGTTAAAGTGCCCAACCCCAGGCGTTCAGGCAAACTGAACTACTGTGCGGGCGGGGTAGTGACCGACAGACCAGGGGTGGGACTGAAAAGAGGTCAGTCCCAGGTAACACCGTATTGACGGTCTTGTTACACCCTCTAGGGCAGGAAGAGGCCCAAGGGCAGGAAGAGGCCCAAGGCTACGGCCAAAAGAGAGAAAGAGAGATAGACACAGGCTACGGCCTGACAGAGTGTGTAAAGGGGAAGGTGACCCCAGGCTCCGGCCTTAACACGCTGAGGAGAGAGAGTTGCCTGTGTGCATCCCTCTCCAGTTGTTCTTTGGCTACGGCCAGAATACGGTCCAGGGTAGAGAGACCCTGCTACCGTACGTGTAGCGCTACCCAATTACGGAAGCGGCGTCCCGGGACCGGCCTCTTGCCGCAACGGACGGGTGAACCTGTTCATCCGTTAGTCGCTTTCCGTACGGGCAGACACCCAGTTTCGGCTGGGGCACGTACCAGGGTGGAGAATTCCCTGACGGTAGGATCTGTCCGTATTGGAGAGAGTGCGGCTCCTGAGCCCCTCACTCCGGCTTGTCTCCTACTGCGGGAGGAACACCACGTCGGCGGTACCTTGCCACGGCGAAAGGGCGACCTCGATCACCCTATAGGTGTCCCCCGCACACCGGGCAAGTTCACCGCTTCAGCCAAAGTGCACAATAGGGGAAGTAGAGCCCCGACTCAGCCCTATGAACACACTCAGGGAACCACGAAGAGCGTGAGTCCCCCTTTAGCCTCTTTCCCTTCGGGGAGCCCTTCGTCGCCATCCAGGCTTCTAGGCCAGGAGGAGGCACTAGAGTGGTGGCAAGGCCCGATAACGGACTTACCGCCCACACCCGGGAGTTCTTTAGCCCTGTCGGAGCCCTACAGGAGACGCTGCCGCAGCCCAGCCCTGACGGCGCCTCTTCCCCTGAGCACCCGCAGTCCCAGGACGCCCAGGCGCCTTCCACCGCAGTCCACGACGATGGAGACCCAGGCTCCCTCACTCCCCGGAAGCAGAGGAAGCAGGCCCGAATCCTCCGGCTGTTCGGCCCTAGCCCCGAGGGCCCCCAATCAGGTCGAGGCCCCCAGACCACAGGGCCTCCCTGCACCCCACCAGCGCGGCCCTAGGAAGGAGCCGCCCCTCAGGTCGAGGCCCCAGACAAGGGAGCCTCCCTGACAGTAAGTACCAGTGATTTAATAACTCAGGAAACAAGGGTAAGACAGTGACAGTGACCCAGAATTCAGTGACAGTGATCCAAAGTACAGTGACAGTGTTTTATAAGAGATATATTAAACAGTGGCATAACAGAAATTCGTGTAACCAGGGTACGAAGTGTAAAGTGTTAAATAACTCAGTCCCCCCCCTGCATCAAGGAACCAGGGAGTTTTCTGTGGAACTAGAGGCAGGTGCGCGAGTGAGCCGAAAGGCAAGTGTTTCGTTGAAAGATTCCCTGCACATATAGTGCAGGCCGGGCCATACATTAGCCCGGTCAGTGTTGTATGGGCTGATTAAAAAAGAGTAAGTGGGGAGAACAGGACCTGGGGAATCCCGCGACTTGGTGACAGTGTCGAGTGTCGCCATCCGCACCCTACCTCTATTATAGTAATATCTCCGACACAGACTCCCAATCGCAGTGATCCAAAGTGAAACTCCACCATTTATTATTATCTACAAGTAACATAATAATTAATTCAAACTAACAGTCACAGTGAGGTAATATTCCATTCAAGTAACAGTAAAGAATATCCACGACTGCCCTGTGCCACGTGTTAATATATATTGGATCAGTCTATGTAAACGAGTGTAATATTGTATCTCTGTTCTCCTATGTACTAAATATCGTTGTATGTACATTGTAATGAGTAGAACGTAAGCAATAGATGTGATACGGTATACTGTCTCTTTTTATGCCCTGTTTCTTTGTTAGTGCATTACATCCGGTCTAGTAAAAGGACCCCGTTCCAGTGCTCGTGTTTTTAAGACGAGAAGTCGCCTTAAAAACACAGCATTACATCCTGTTGTCACCATGTTACGTTACGTCACAGTTTCGTCACCATGTCCCATTTCGTCACCATGCACGGTTTCGTCACCGTGTCCCATTTCGTCTGTATACCCGTTACATCATCATCCCGTTACGTCACTGTGTTGTCACCATATACCATTAGGTCACCGCCTCATCATCACATCCCTTTGTTGCCATATTACATTACGTCACTGTTTCGTCACCACACCCCATTTCGTCACCCTCGTACGTCACCGTTACGTCACCGTTTCGTCATTATCCCACATCCCATTTCGTCTCATCCCGCTCCGTCACCCTGCCTAATATATACCTCGAGTGGAAGGTAAAATGCCCGCCGTGCCCGCCACAGGACCTCCCACCTCACCACCCCCCACACCACCGCCGAGCCGCCACCCCACCACCACCCCAGGAGGACACACCGGTGAGGTTAGTGACCTCGGGCAAGAGGGTCATCGGGGCATCCCGACCCTGAGCCCCTATTCCCCGCAAGTGCCCCAACCCCAGGCGTTCAGGCAAACTGAACTACTGTGCAGGCGGGGTAGTGATCGTCAGACCAGGGGTGGGACTGAAAAGAGGTCAGTCACAGGTAACACCGTCTTGACGGTCTTGTTACACCCTCTAGGGCAGGAAGAGGCCCAAGGGCAGGAAGAGGCCCAAGGCTACGGCCATAAGAGAGAAAGAGAAATAGACACAGGCTACGGCCTGACAGAGTGTGTAAAGGGGAAGGTGACCCCAGGCTCCGGCCTTAACACGCTGAGGAGAGAGAGTTGCCTGTGTGCATCCCTCTTCAGTTGTACTTTGGCTACGGCCAGAATACGGTCCAGGGTAGAGAGACCCTGCTACCGTACGTGTAGCGCTACCCAATTACGGAAGCGGCGACTCGGGGCCGGCCTCTCGCCGGAGCAGACGGGTGATCCCGTTTCTCCGTTAGTCGTTTCCCGTACGGGCAGACACTCAGCTTCGGCTGGGGCACGTACCAGGGTGGAGAATTCCCTGACGGTAGGATCTGTCCGTATTGGAGAGAGTGCGGCTCTTGAGCCCCTCACTCTGGTTTGTCTCCTACTGTGGGAGGAACACCACGTCGATGGCCTCTTGCCTCGGCGAAAGGGCGACCTCGATCACCCTATAGGTGTCCCTCACACGCCGGGCAAGTTCACAGCTCCAGCCAAAGTCCACACTAGGGGAAGTAGAGCCCCAACTCAGCCCTATGAACACACTCAGGGAACCACAAAGAGCGTGAGTCTCCCTTTAGCCTCTTTCCCTTCGGGGAGCCCTTCGTCGCCATCCAGGCTTCTTGGCCAAGAGGAGGCGTTAGAGTGGTGGCAAGGCCCAATAGCGGACTTACCGCCCACACCCGGGAGTTCCTTAGCCCTGTCGGAGCCCTACAGGAGACGCTGCCGCAGCCCAGCCCTGACGGCGCCTCTCCCCCTGAGCACCCGCAGTCCCAGGACGCCCAGGCCTTCCACCGCAGTCCACGACGACGGAGACCCAGGCTCCCTCACTCCCCGGAAGCAGAGGAAGCAGGCCCGAATCCTCCGGCTGTTCGGCCCTAGCCCCGAGGGCCCCCGATCAGGTCGAGGCCCCCAGACCACAGAGCCTCCCTGCACCCCACCAGCGCGGCCCTAGGAAGGAGCCGCCCCTCAGGTCGAGGCCCCAAACAAGGGAGCCTCCCTGACAGTAAGTACCAGTGACTTAACAACCCAAGAAACAAGGGTAAAACAGTGACAGTGACAGTGACCCCGAATACAGTGACAGTGATCCAATGCACAGTGGCAGTGTCTAATAAAAGATATATTAAACAGTGGTATCATAGAAATTCGTGTGCAAAGTGTTAAACAGTTCAGCCCCCCTCTACAGGAAGGAAACGGGGAGTTTTCTGTGGAACTAGAGGTAGGTGCGTGAGTGAGCCGAAAGGCAAGTGAAGTGTTCCCCCGCGACTTGGTGACAGTGTCGAATGTCGCCATCCGCACCCTACCTCTATTATAGTAATATCTCCGCCACCGACTCCCGATCACAGTGAACCAAAGTGAGACTCCCCCATTTATTATTATCCACCAGTGACACGATAATTAATCCAAACTGACAACCACAGTGAAGTGATATTCCATCTAAGTAACAGTAAAGCATATCCACGACTGCCCTGTGCCACGTATTAATATATATTGGATCAGGCTATGTAAACGAGTGTAATATTGTATCTCTGTTCTTTTATGTGCCAAATATTGTTGTATGTACACTGTAATGAGTAGAACTTAAGCAATAGATGTGATACGGCATACTGTCTCTTTTTATGCCCTGTTCCTTTGTTAGTGCATTACATCCGGTCTAGTAAAAGGACCCCGTTCCAGTGCTCGTGTTTTTACGACGAGAAGTCGCCTTAAAAACACAGCATTACACTGGTGGCAAGCGGTGGTTCTAGATCCGAGTAACGCACGGAGGAACACGAAAGGGGACTACAATGGCAGCTAAACAGCACATCCAATTGCCGAGGTTCAACCCGGACCAGTGCGACATAGACGTATATTTGGACATGGTCAAACCCCTCCTGGACATAGGGTTCGACTCAGACAGAGAAAAGATCGCTGTCACTCTACCTAACTTGGGTAAAATAATCACTAGTGTCGCACCAAAAATCGTCCCAGAACTGTCATGGGACCAATTCTCACAAATAGTGAGACAGGCTTTCACGCCATCAATAGGCCGAGTTGTCGCTCTTTCTCAACTCGACGCCCTCACCTACGACGGAAACCTGGATGACACTTTCACCCGGGCTAGGTGCCTCGTCAGCGCCGCCTATCCTGAGGCACCACCAAATGCCCGGGATATCCATACATTCAGTGCACTATTGAGAATCCTTCCCAGCATAGTCAGGGAGCATTTCTCAATCTACGACCCGTCAGGGGACATGGAAAATGACCTACAACTCGTCCGACGTCTGCTCGCCGCCCACCCCACACCACAGCCACTCCACGCGGTGACACGTTTTCCTACAAGGCAACAACCCCCTTCCAAACCTAAACTGCCTCCTCATCAGCCAGCTGCTGAGCCGCCCCCCACAGTCCCTAGAGCTTACCCCCAAAAGAAGCGCTCAAACCCGAGGGAACAAGGAAACCTCATCACCATTAACCCCTGGGAATTCACGGCTTGCAGCCGCACCTGCCCTCTACACGACATTAGGGAACAGCTCAAAGCTAGCAGGCGCAGAAGCTTTCAACAAGGGCGCAAGAAAGTCTCCTCCTTAGACGCCACCGCCCAGGAAGACGACACACCGACGCACGCCCTCTCGGGAACAGACGACGACGACCAAGAAGACACCACTCCACAACAGATGGATTTTTAGGCCCGCCCCCGCACCTCCCCACGGTGGCGGGGGCCACCTCACACAACTACAGACCCCCTGTTTACGACAAGATCTGGCTAAACGGGGTCAAGGCACGTCTACTAGTGGATACGGGAGCAGCCAGATCGTGCCTCTACTCCCACTTCCACTCCCGCCACATGGGTGCATTCGGCCCCCTCTTCCCCACCTCAGCCAACCTCGTCGACGCAGGGGACGGCCCCCTGCCTATCCGTGGGGAAACTCGGGCCCTTCAGACCCACACCCATCAACAAATATCCACTAGCCACCCATTCATCATATTCGACTCAACATGCAGTCAATACGATGGATATTTAGGGCTGGACCTCCTCCAGAAATTACATGCCACCATTGACTGCCATCAACGCCGCCTCCACTTCAATCCAGCCCACCACAACCAACCAGCAGTCAAGAATAAGGAAGAAAAAAAAAAAAAAAAAACATCGAAGGCACACCAAGAACACCCACCCCCACACATTACCATCAGACACTCACCTGTCCCATACCACAGACACACCTAAACCCAACCCAGCCCCTCACACCACTAGACTCCCATCACCACCACCCACCACTCATCATCTGCATTCCTCCCCATCTTTTCCAGCCACTGTCGCCTCCTCTATCACCATTCCACCACACCACGAAGCTTGGGTAAAACTTAACAAACCTTCCCATACCTCCGTTCTCTTCTCACCATCCATCCCCACCGGACCACTCTCTTCCTGTCTAGTAAGCCCTACCTTCCTCCCCCCACATGCCCAAGAAATCCGTGTCGCCAACCTCGCTACCACACCACTGACCTTACCAAGAGGACTCATTATCGGCGACACTGAAGAAGCCGAACCATGCCAAACGCCGCCCCCAGACCCACCCACTCTCCCCACCCTACCATCACACCTATCCCCAGCCCAAACCAACAGCCTCTGACAACTCCTCCTGGATTTTCAAGATCTATTCTCCTCAGGCCCGACCGACCTTGGCCATACCACCTATCTCAGCCATGAGATACACACGACAGGACCTCCAATTCGCCAACCATCACGACGGAAAAATCCTAAGCAACGAGAGGAAGAAGACCGGCAGGTCCAGGACATGCTAGATGCCGGCGTAATCTCCAACTCTACTAGCCCATGGTCCTCTCCGGTGGTACTCGTAAGAAAAAAAAATGGGACAATGCGTTTCTGCGTTGACTACCGCCGAGTAAATGATGTCACAATCAAAGACGCCACTCCCCTGCCACGCATCGACGACTCACTGAACTCCTTACATGGCTCGACATGGTTCTCCACCTTAGACCTGCAGTCGGGGTACTGGCAAGTCCCTGTGCATCCCGACGACAAACACAAAACCGCCTTCTCCACATCCAATGGCAAACATTACGAGTTCAATGTCCTCCCTTTCGGACTCTGCAACGCCCCTGCCACATTCTCCCGTTTAATGGAGTCCGTCCTTAGCGGTTTAACTTGGGAGACTTGCTTAGCATACCTCGACGACGTCATTGTTTTCAGTCGCACATGGACCGACCACCTTCACCGGCTCAAGCAAGTGTTTCACCGCATACGCCAAGCAGGACTTAAACTGAAACCTACGAAATGTGTATTAGCAGAGAGATCAGTTTCTTTTTTGGGACATCTAATTAATGCCGAGGGCATCTCACCAGACCCAGATAAGCTTCGAGCCATCGCAGACATTCCACTCCCCCGCGACGTGCACGAAGTCAGAGCCTTCCTGGGGTTAACATCGTATTACAGGCGATTCGTCAAAGGATTTGCTGACATTGCAAAACCCCTTCACGAACTAACAAAAAAAGGTGAGCCTTTTCTATGGACCGAGACAAGACAAACAGCCTTTACCACCCTCAAATCAAAATTAACCACCGCGCCAGTAGTCGCGTTCCCAGACTACAATCTCCCATTCCGCCTGTATACCGATGTGTCCCTCATCGCCATAGGAGCTGTCCTTGCGCAGGTACAAAATGGGAGAGAACACATCATCGCCTGTGCCAGTCGCACCCTTAACACGGCAGAGCGGAACTACGCGGCCACAAAGTGTGAGTGCCTAGGGATCATCTGGTCCCTAGAATATTTCAAGTCCTACATCTCGGGCACCCACGTAGTAGTCATTACCGATCACCAATCCCTACAGTGGCTACGACAGTCAAATACAATGCCCAACTGATACGCTGGCGAGAAACCCTCGAAGAATATGACTTCGAAATCGCATACCGACCAGGCAAGCTACACACCAACGCCCACGCCCTATCCTGTCTCCCAATCAACGCCATCAAAGAAGAACCCGACCTGGTTAAAATGTGGATTAACAAACAACGCCCAACTTGGATTCCACAGACCACATTCAACAAACTCCACTCACATGGCGAACATCTCTTTGACCCGAACGGACACATTGTCCTCAGCCCAGCCACGGCCCACGACACCATGCTCCACCTCCATGCCCACAACAGCATCCACCTAGGAACTAAGAAGCTGCTACAGATCTTTAACGATATGTACTGGACCCCTAACCCATCCACCATCGCAAAGAAGATCATACAATCATGCCGAGCATGCGCTCTTGGCAAAGACATCACCCGAACACCAGGCCCTACAGGAAAAGTCACAGCACAAAAACCGTGGCAACTACTCTCCCTAGACGTCGTCGGCCCCCTTACACCAAAAGCAGGCTACAAGTACATAATTACCTTCTTGGATGTGTACTCTAAGTTCATCATCGCCTGCCCCGCCAAGGACCACACCGCACCGTCAGTCGCTGATGCCCTCACCCGACATGTTTTCCCTTATTTTGGGATTCCACAGGCCATCCATTCGGATAATGCCCCAGAATTTACGGGGAAAATCTGGGAAGAACTAGCCAACATATTTGGATACAACATCTCCCACTCATCTCCCTACTGGCCCCAAGGCAACAGCGTATGCGAAAGAAGACATCGCTCCCTGATGAACCAAGTCCGCACGCGCATTATGCAAACGGGAAATGAAGACTGGCCTGCACATGTAAAGATCATACAATGGGGGTTAAATACGTGCCCAAGAGAAGATGGAATAACCCCGCACGAGAGAGTGTTCGGGGAACCACCCCTACTCCTACCCCTCCGCCACCACCTACAACCGCCCACTCCACCCTCCAACACCGACCCTCTCCACCACCTCAAACGCAGCCTCCACCACCTACACTCAAAGCAAGATCTAGCACCTGACACAATCCACTCCAACCCATACACACCTGGCCAATCTGTGGTGGTTGCAAACCTCCCTACCCCACCGAAGACCTCCCCCCGATTCAATGGACCTTACAAAATTGTGCGAGTGCCTAATCCATATCAAGTCACTGTGGATCAACAGGGGTAACACCGCACATACAGAAACCGCCACGTGCGCCCCTTCAACCCACCCGACACCGCCTTCCCCCGCACTAAGCCTACCTCCACCCCAGCCCGCACACCTGGCCACCCTGACCTTCCTCAACTTCACCCCCCAGACTCCTACTACTACTCCTTCTCACCCCCCTCCTCAAACTCTCCGCCTACCAGCCCTCCCCCCAAAACACCATCACCGCAACCACATACCACCACCCCTACTTCTCAACCAGACGCTCACCCACCGAACACCCATCCACCCACCACCCCTCAATCCACCCCACCCAGGCCGCCCTCGCCACCACAGCCGCCCACCTCCCCCGAGAATCACGCCAACCCCACACCCACCACCGCCCTCCCCCATGACCACTCCCATTATACACGTCACACCGCACCACCAACCATCCCCCCACCTCACCACCGTACACCCTCACCGCCACCACGCACTCAACCAGCCTCACCACCACACCCACCATAACCACGACCACCATCAGATCGGGACGACTCTCACGCCCACCCACAAGATACACCCCAACACCTCCACCCAGCACACACCTACCCCAAAATCCACCATCCCCACCCACCCCCAACACCTCCCCCATAACCCTACCCCTCCACCAAGCACGTTAGAACTTTCCCAACTCCCAATTCCCCAAAGGACAACGCTCCTCCCACCACATTAGCCCAAATAAAAGCACCAACCTCCCATCACTCTCCAGCATTCAAATTTCATCTCCCCACCAGGCACCATTCCCCGAGATGAAGGTGACAAGGGTCCGATGGCAACCTCACAACCACCCACCAACCAGAATCAGAGGCACCGACCACCTGCTACGCCTCCTACGCCGGACCAACCAGCCGTCCTCCCTCCACTTCACGCTCTGCCCCCACTAGGAGCCCAACCAATTCACCACGCACTGGGTCAGCTTCACCCAACACCTTACCCCGGCCTACCAGACAGCCACCTCCACCACCTACCACCTCCAGTCACGGGGCCGTGACTTCAACGACGCGGAGGGTGGTAAAATGCCCGCCGTGCCCGCCACAGGACCTCCCACCTCACCACCCCCCACACCACCGCCGAGCCGCCACCCCACCACCATCCCAGGAGGACACAACGGTGAGGTTAGTGACCTTGGGCAAGAGGGTCATCGGGGCATCCCGACCCTGAGCCCCTATTCCCCGCAAGTGCCCCAACCCCAGGCGTTCAGGCAAACTGAACTACTGTGCAGGCGGGGTAGTGACCGTCAGACCAGGGGTGGGACTGAAAAGAGGTCAGTCCCAGGTAACACCGTCTTGACGGTCTTGTTACACCCTCTAGGGCAGGAAGAGGCCCAAGGGCAGGAAGAGGCCCAAGGCTACGGCCATAAGAGAGAAAGAGAAATAGACACAGGCTACGGCCTGACAGAGTGTGTAAAGGGGAAGGTGACCCCAGGCTCCGGCCTTAACACGCTGAGGAGAGAGTTGCCTGTGTGCATCCCTCTTCAGTTGTACTTTGGCTACGGCCAGAAATACGGTCCAGGGTAGAGAGACCCTGCTACCGTACGTGTAGCACTACCCAATTACGGAAGCGGCGACTCGGGGCCGGCCTCTTGCCGGAGCAGACGGGTGATCCCGTTTCTCCGTTAGTCGTTTCCCGTACGGGCAGACACTCAGCTTCGGCTGGGGCACGTACCAGGGTGGAGAATTCCCTGACGGTAGGATCTGTCCGTATTGGAGAGAGTGCGGCTCTTGAGCCCCTCACTCTGGTTTGTCTCCTACTGCGGGAGGAACACCACGTCGATGGCCTCTTGCCTCGGCGAAAGGGCGACCTCGATCACCCTATAGGTGTCCCTCACACGCCGGGCAAGTTCACAGCTCCAGCCAAAGTCCACACTAGGGGAAGTAGAGCCCCAACTCAGCCCTATGAACACACTCAGGGAACCACGAAGAGCGTGAGTCTCCCTTTAGCCTCTTTCCCTTCGGGGAGCCCTTCGTCGCCATCCAGGCTTCTTGGCCAAGAGGAGGCGTTAGAGTGGTGGCAAGGCCCAATAGCGGACTTACCGCCCACACCCGGGAGTTCCTTAGCCCTGTCGGAGCCCTACAGGAGACGCTGCCGCAGCCCAGCCCTGACGGCGCCTCTCCCCCTGAGCACCCGCAGTCCCAGGACACCCAGGCCTTCCACCGCAGTCCACGACGATGGAGACCCAGGCTCCCTCACTCCCCGGAAGCAGAGGAAGCAGGCCCGAATCCTCCGGCTGTTCGGCCCTAGCCCCGAGGGCCCCCAATCAGGTCGAGGCCCCCAGACCACAGGGCCTCCCTGCATCCCACCAGCGCGGCCCTAGGAAGGAGCCGCCCCTCAGGTCGAGGCCCCAAACAAGGGAGCCTCCCTGACAGTAAGTACCAGTGACTTAACAACCCAAGAAACAAGGGTAAAACAGTGACAGTGACAGTGACCCCGAATACAGTGACAGTGATCCAATGCACAGTGGCAGTGTCTAATAAAAGATATATTAAACAGTGGTATCATAGAAATTCGTGTGCAAAGTGTTAAACAGTTCAGCCTCCCTCTACAGGAAGGAAACGGGGAGTTTTCTGTGGAACTAGAGGTAGGTGCGTGAGTGAGCCGAAAGGCAAGTGAAGTGTTCCCCCGCAACTTGGTGACAGTGTCGAATGTCGCCATCCGCACCCTACCTCTATTATAGTAATATCTCCGCCACCGACTCCCGATCACAGTGAACCAAAGTGAGACTCCCCCATTTATTATTATCCACCAGTGACACGATAATTAATCCAAACTGACAACCACAGTGAAGTGATATTCCATCTAAGTAACAGTAAAGCATATCCACGACTGCCCTGTGCCACGTATTAATATATATTGGATCAGGCTATGTAAACGAGTGTAATATTGTATCTCTGTTCTATTATGTGCCAAATATTGTTGTATGTACACTGTAATGAGTAGAACTTAAGCAATAGATGTGATACGGCGTACTGTCTCTTTTTATGCCCTGTTCCTTTGTTAATGCATTACATCCGGTCTAGTAAAAGGACCCCGTTCCAGTGCTCGTGTTTTTACGACGAGAAGTCGCCTTAAAAACACAGCATTACAGAAAGCTATCACTGTGCAACATTTAGTGTTCCTTAGAGACCCTCTAGTGTTCCTAGGGGGAAAAAAATGGCTAGGCTTAGCGGCATTTATTATGGCCCGGCTGAAGTTCTGCCGTTGCATAAATTCATTTTCCTAACACCCCCTCCTCACAAGGACTACGTAACTTGCTTTTTCTCGTTCGATTTTGTTCGTTTGTACGGTATAACGATGAATTTAATCACATATTGCAGGGTAAGCCCTGGCAAAGGCATTGGTATGAAAGGAAGACTCATGTATGTACAGTACGTTTTGTAAGTTTTAATTTAAACTATTACTAGCCTTTAATAGGTGCGGACTTGGTACCCAGAGATTGGGTAGTATTGTAATTTATTAAACTTCACTGGCGTATGCAGCACCCTCTTGTCGTCTTTTTTCAAATAATTTTAAACCTTATAATGAAGCGTGCATCAATGAACTAAGTTTGGGAAATAAAGAAAATATTCCTATATTGTATTACAGTATCTGTTAAAACATTACTAGCTTAAAGGAATACTATGAGGCAAGTTATAATCAATCGTCTGTTAGGAGGCTGTGTCAGACATTCGGTAAGCCGTTGAGGATTTGAGGTGTATGACTGCGAGTTCCATAGTCGGCCAGTAAGCAAGCAAGAGGTTAAAGTTCTTCTCAAGTTTTCTAGGTCAGATATACAGGAGATCTTATAATAGTGTGAACTGGTAAGTAGTGAAGAACATGTAGCTGACCATTAGTGCATTTTCATGATGTTTTTCAAGAGATATTGATGTTATTTTTGTTTTTCCATCCGTGCGCATTTGAATCTTGGGAGCTTTGGATATGCACTCGATAGATTTGAAAGCAATCCTGGAGAGCTCGTAGTAACATGTTGAAAATTTTGTCGCAAAAATTATTTTTCACCATAATGACATGCATTTTTGACACCCCAAATCAGCAGAGTAGCTTCGCTACTGTGCATGTACATAGTGTTGCTATCACATTTTGACGGTGTACTGGTACACAAAGTTAATGAGATTCTTATTTATGCTAGGAGTTTTTAGGTCGACATCTCGCCCTAGAAACGCCAGCTGTAGAGCCGGGGTTCTCTTTTGAGATCGGAACTAGAACACAACGAGAAGGACTCAAAAACTGGACAACAACCTTACACGTGTATAATCTTAATTACAACTCGCAGTATACAATATGAATGTAAGTTACACACAATGCACTATTCAGTATCAAATGCCCTAGGCAGACTAGAAGGCTCTGACTGGACTGTGTTGTGTCAGTATCACGCAGGATTTTATCCAGTCGCAAGAACACTAGACGGACACTGTCCACAAGGTGGATGTAAGTCTCACAGAGTATGTTATTTGGTCTCGAGTACACAGTATGAATACAGGTATCACGCCATATACTATGCGGTGGTAGGGGCACTGATGGTAGGGGCATTAGTCGGACGCAGTACGCAATATGAATATGAAAGACACACAGTGTACAACTCAGTCACCAGACCACTAGTTAGGCACGGTATACAACATGAGTACTAATATCACACTATACACTAGTCAGTCACTGTTACACTGGGCATACTGGAGGGCTCCAACTGGGGTGCAGGAGTTAGGTGGCCCCCAGGTGTTGAAGGGGTCCCGTCTGGTATCCCTTCTTGTAAGGGCCACGGGATGACCCTCAAGGGTGATGTCGTCTTCTGGGGGCTGCTGCTGGTCGTGGTGAGAGGCCCTCTGCTCGTGGGGCCTTGCTGGGTGGTCTGGTCCTCGGAGGTTGGGCCAAACAGAGCGAGTAGGCGCGCTTGTCTGCACCCACCCTGGGGAGGAGGTCGCCGTCGTCTAGGGCTGGGGAGGTCGCACCCCGGGGTTACAGGGGTGTCTCAGGGAGTCCAGCGTCTGTGGTCTCCCTCCCGTCGGGCTGCCATCAGGGTTGGGCTGTGGTCGTCTCCCACGGGCGTCGGCTGCACTGCACACACTCCCGGGGACAGCACAGGGCCTCACCACACCTCTTCCAGACAGGAAGACTCCTCCTGGGGGCTGCCTCTCTGGGGAGAAATGGAGGAGCATCCCACTTGGCTACAGGAAGGGTGAGCTAAGCAAGGGTCGTTCTCCGCAGGGCAAGTTTCAGGAGATGAGAGACTTTGGTTGGCTTGTCTCTCCCTGGTGCAGCTATAGGCTATCGCTGAAGTCCCATGGCAACAGGAGGAGGGCGGCTGTCGGTGCTGCTGGAGGCCGTCACTGGGGCCCAACTTCCAGGCAGGACTGTGAGCGAGATGCAGCTAGAGGCCGTCACCGGTGTTCTGCATGGGGAGTGACGTGCAGTCGAGGTGCGGCTGGAGGCCGTTACCTGCCTGCAGGTGCAGCTAGAGGCTGTTACCGGTGTCTTACTCCCGGAGGCAGCAGCGGAAGGAGAAGGGGCATTACTGTCTCTCCTCGAGTGCGGCTTGAGGCTGTCACTGGTTGCTACAGGAGATGGGGGGATTGCAGCAGTTGAGCGGCTTAAGGCCGTCTCGATATTTGTGCGGCTAGAGGCTGTCACTCGTGTCATGCGGCTACAGGCCATCATGTTATTTGTGTGGCTAAAGGCCATCACTGGGATGCTGCCAGGGACTGAGTATTCAGCCCCACCCTGAACCTGTCGAGGGCTGGTCCGGTTGGAGGGTAATGTACTCAGACTGCGATGTTCCCGCTGGGTCCGTTTCTGGGAATAAGGGCACAAGGTAGTCGGGGACATAGGTCCATACTGCCTTGGCAACACATGCGCCCTCAGATCCCCTCCGTGGTCTCCTCCGGGGAAGGGTGTTGCCATTTCCCTGTGGTGCTCGCTTGCCACGGTAGGTATTTCATGTACAATATTATTATGCATTTCTGTATGCTTTAAAGCCAATTTCTGTGTGAGCTGGGGGGTTGGGGCTAGAATAGCTCAGTGGTGTGGTGCTTGAGCTTCACAACCGTAGGGTTGGCAGTTCGAGCCTGCATCATGGTAGCGCATTTCCGATGAGAGATGTTGCATTCTCCAAGGATCTTACCGTATCCTGCAGAGCAGTGTGGTTCATTGGTTTTAGCTCAGGGGATTCACCCCCATGTGTGCTAAAAGGGAGGCCAGCAAAACGAAAGAGGACAGGGCAATGGTGATATTTACGTGCTCACCCCACATAGGATTATGGCATCTGGCAGTAGATTGATGAATAGTTTTAACACTTTTGGCTGGAGTTTTTCAGTAACCCCAGTGGTGATTTTCAGCATACCTGATTACCACCTTGCGTGGTGTCATTACAAAAGGTGATGTAATGATTAATATGTCCATTTTAGTTTATTTCTTATGATTCCTGGCAATTTTAGTTAGCTTAAGAAAGGCCTCACACTGAAAGGGGTTTTTAAGACTGTAATTAACCCCCACCAGATTGTAAAGTATGTCTCAGAGTGAATAATATTGTAAGGAAGTAGCAATATTAGAGTGAAGAAGATATTCCTGAAGCAAAATTAGAGTGAAAAAAGACATTCTTAAAGCAATATTAGAATGAGAAAGATATCCCTGAAGCAAAATTGAGTGAAAGAGACACTGCCAGGCTCATTAGGTTAATGTTTCTCTTGTCCCCAGAATCAGCATGGAGCCAAAGGACGTCAACAACCTCCTGGCAAGCATTGGCATCTCGGGCCCAGAGTGGGAGGCGTCTAACACCTTCTTCGGGTGGTATGTCAACAATGGCCTCCTACACCACCTGGACCACAGATACCAACACTACCAGGAGGGGGAGATGCTGTGCTATAAGAAGTACCTCCATGAGATCACCAATGAGAATGATGCAGACGATAATGTGTATGTATTTGTCAAGGTGCAGACAGTAGCCAAGAAGATGTCCCCGTCTGGAGTGATGGATGAGTACGAGGTGTCTCAAGATGCTAGTGAGCTTAAAACCATTGTCAAGGCTCACCGGCTGTACAGGTTCACCAGAGAGGTAGGAGGTGTGGAGGCATACCTGAGAGAGGCTGAGGAGGAAGACCATGGTGTATGTGAAGATAAGGGGGAAGGCCAGAGAAGACGTGAAGCCACTGCTAACATCGGAGCAGGGGAGGACCAAGGTGAATGTGAAGCTAAGAGGGTAGGCCAAGGAGTACGTACAGCCAAGGCCAGTGAGAAACTTAAGGGCTTGGTGAGGGAGATCTGGGCAGTGAAGGACATTAAGGAACGGTGCCACATGTTGCGTCGAGTGGCACTCTACTGGCACCCTCTCAGGAGCCCACGCTTGGGATCCTTATGCTTACAGATGGTCAGCCTCCTTCAGTCTCTGTTGGACCAATTGAAGGGCATTGACACCACCTCCAACCAGCACCAAGTTGACAAGAAAGAAGTGCCGCGTGTTGATGCTATTGCCAGTGCTGCCTTCTCACCACCCTCACCCCTGTACTTTGGAGTTATTGAGAATCTTCAGTCGGAGAAGAGTGCCTCCGAGGATTCCGAACCAGTTGCCAAGTCTGTGTGGTGTTACCGGTGCCCACCATTCCCTACACCCAGTTCAGACAGCAGAGAAGCAAGAGTATGGTGGGGACATGCGGACCACGATCTTCAGGTTGCTAATGAGTGTTATCTCCAGCATTTGCGTACATGTTGGATACTGTACATGTTGCATCAGGTTAGTTCTGTTTAATCCTGTCTTACTATTAATGCAGACTTGCTTTAGTACAGTATATATAAATTTAAACCCTGCCTTATAAGTATGCCTTTTTTTTTAGTAAATTCTTGCTGTCAGAGGTATTTTAATTGCAGGTATTTACTTATTGCCATGGGAGAGGCTTTTTGGAGTGTAGGAATTAGACGTAGCTTTGATTAACTCCATCACTAATTGAAAATCTTCCCAAGTTCAGTAAACCATCTGGAGGTACAGTAACATGAGTAAACTAATGGAAGCATCATCTGCTTGATGAACTTTGTGCTGATGAAGAGATTTCCTCACTACAGTAGTTCGATCATTCATTCATTTATGAAGACTCCAACATCCTTGTGTGCATCAGTCTTGGTCACCTAATGGCTAATCACCACGCTGCTCAGTCTCTGGCAGCCTCTCGGTTCAGTCTCATGTCCCTGAGATCACACACATCCTCTTCACATATCCAAACCACCTCAGTCAACCCCTCCTCATCACAGCACAAATACATTCAGGTCCCATCCTTACTCTCAACTCTTCAATTACCATCCTAACTGCTCTCCTGCCCCCCGGCCCGTCATTTCAAGGACACGCTACACATGCATCAGTTAACATTTTTGCACATTTGAGCTTATGAATATTCTTTACTGCCCAAGTCTCACCTCCATCTATCTATCTATCTATTGCCAGACGCCTTAATCTCGTATGGGGTGGCCACAAACAGATCGCCTCCATGTTGCCCTGCTCCCAACTCACACCCCCCTCTCTCATATACCTCTCCACTCCATCCCTCCATCTCATCCTCGGCCTCCCCCTCCCTCACCCCCCTTCCACCTCAATCACATACATGCTCCTCATCAGTCTCTCACCTTCCATCCTCTCCACATGGCCAAACCACCTCAGTGTGTTCCTCTTAACACTTCCTATCACATCCACATCCACACCACAATGCTCCTTTATATCCTCATTTGTCAGTCTCTCTCTCCATGTGACTCCACAGGCTCCTTTTAAATAACTTATTACCACTGCTCTCACTCTTGACGTGTGTCCTTCCAACAACGTCCAAGCTTCACTTCCATACGTTAGAGTTGGTATCACAATACAGTACTGTCATGTAGTAACTTTTTTACTTCCATGCTCACTTCCTTGTTTCTTATCACTGCTTTCAAGGAACCAGCAACCTTTCTTCCTTGTTGTACCCTTTCAAGCATTTCACCCTCCAAACCTCCATCCTTACTCATCACACTACCCAAGTACTTAAACGTACTCACATTTTCCATTTCCTCACCATCCAACCTCACTGTTGATTCACTGACGTCACCTCTCTCAAAGACCATCACTTTACTCTTCCCTACATTCACCTTGAGATTCCGTTTCCTACACACTCCCAAACTCATCCACCAAGCCTTGCAGCTCCCCTTCGTCTTCACTCAACAACACAGTATCATATGCAAACAACAGTACAGGGAGTTTCCAAACACTACCCTCACTCACTAGGGCCATTCCAACATCCACTGCCCTACCTTGTACCTCTTTTATTACCCCATCCATGTACAGATTGAACAACCATGGAGACATGACACATCCCTGTTTCAACCCAACCTTCAAAGAGAAAAATTCACTCAGTTCACCACCCACACGTACTGCAGCCTTAGCACAATCATACATACTCATCACAGCATTCAACAACTTCCCATCTACTCCATATATTCTTAATACTTTCCACAATCCTAGTCTATCCACCCTGTCATATGCTTTCTCCAAATCCATGAAAGCCGCATACAACTTCTTTCCCTTCTCTAGAAACTTTTCCACTAAAGATCTAAGAATGAATATTTGATCTACACAGCCTCTTCCCTTCCTAAAGCCTCCCTGCTCTTCTCCAACTAATTCCTCTGTTCTTTCCCTAACTCTGTCAATAAGTATCCTACCATACACTTTTCCTATAACACTAAGAAGACAAATGCCCCTGTGATTACCACACACTTCTTTTTCCCCTTTTCCTTTGTACAAGGGAATAATTATACCTGACTTCCAATCCTCCGGGACTCTACCTTCCTCCCAGGCCAATCTGCACATCTTCCACATCCATTCTACTACTATCTCTCCCCCATGCTTCAGCATTTCACCACACACTCCATCAATTCCTGGGGCTTTCCCCAATTTGACTTTCTTCATTACTTCCACAACTTCTATCCTACTGATTTCTTCCTATCTTCTCACCTCCCTCCTTCTCCCAGCCATTCCCCAGCCACTTATACTTGTACTACTTCCATCCTCTATGTTCAAGAATTCCTTAAAGTGTTCTCTCCATCTGCTCACTTTTCCTCCCTTCTCCACTCGTAATTTACCATTTTTAACTTTCACTCCCCTGCTAACTTCACTGCCACCCTGTTTTATTCTCTTCACCTCCTTCCAGAACATTTTCTTACAGTCTCTCCACTTTACACTCAAATTCCTTCCAAGTTCCTCATTCACTCTCTTTTTTCTCTCTTACTAATCTTTTCACCTCTCTCTTCCTTTCTACATATAACTCTCTCTTCCGCCTCTCAGCTTCTTCCACGCCCCTATTTCTCATCCGTTCACTGTACGCTTTCTTCTTTTGTGCCACAGCCTGTCTCACCTCTTCATTCCATGACGCTATTCCTTGCACCCTCCTCCGTCTTCTCACCCCACACACCACCTCACATGCTGCACATATTTCTTCTGTGAGTATCCTGCACACACCTTCCACGTCCCCCATCTGCTCCAATTCATATTTACCCAATCGTTCCTCCACTTCTCTCATGTTCTGCCTTTTTCTCATCCTCTTGTAACCTTTCCACTCTCCTTGCAACTACTCCCTCCTCCCGTCCTTCCCTTCTTCTATTTCTCCATCTTACTTGGATCTTGAGTCTGGCCACCACCAAGTAGTGGTCAGAAAGTCCACTCCCCCAACCTCTATAAGCTCTTGCATCCATTACACATCTTCGCATCCTTTCATCCACACACACATAATCAGTCATGGCCTTCCTTTCATTCAGTTCACCACCCACCCTTCTCATCACTCGCCATGTATACCTGTGGATCATTTTGTGCCTGAAGATGGTATTGGCTAACACCAACCCCCTCCCGGCACAAATGTCCTCTAACGCACTGCCATTCTCATCTATCTCAGCAGGCACACCCCACTCGCCAACTGTTCCATCCACCTTCACATTCCCTTCTTTACCATTCATATCACCGATCAAAAACACTCTCTCATTCCTTCCAAACACTTCCATGCACACTTCCACATTTGTCCAGAACTCCTCTCACACTCTGCTTGGACGATCTTGCATTGGCGCATACACTCACACAATATCCCACATTTGTATTCCAACTTTCAGTCACCATACAGCATTATATCCCTAACACATACTGCATACAAAGACCCCTGAGCACAGACGGCAGCAGTTGTCACGTATGGTTAATTCAGTGAAGGATGTTTCATAACAATATTAATTTGCTTGTGGGGGGATCATTAATTATTATTATTAGAGAGAGACTAGAATTGGTAGGAGAGTTCAAATACCTGGGTACAGTGATAAAAAAGAGAGGAAAATGTGCAAAAGAAGTGGAAAGTAGAGTGACACAAGGAAGGAAGGTAGCTGGTGCTATTAAGGCCTTGTTAAGAAAAAGAGGATTGAGTGTTGCAGCTGTGCAAGGCTTACATGAAGGAGTATTAGTGCCAACTTTAACATATGGATGTGAGACTATGTGTGGCATGAAAATGAAAAGTCAAGAGTAAGAGCAGTGGAGATGGGACTGTTGAGGAATGTATGTGGAGTACAGAGAGTGGATAGGATACGAAATAATGTAGTTCTTGAAAGATGTGAAGTGAGGAAGTCAGTGGACACCAGAATCGAAGAGAGTGTACTGAGATGGTATGGTCATGTGGAAAGAGTGGATAACAACAGTGGTGAAAAGGGTATATCTGAGCGTATTTAAAGGAGAGAGGAGGCAAGGTAGGCCGAGGAGAATGTGGAGGGATATGGTGGATGAGTGTGTAAGGAAGAGAGGCAATGGGACTGACAAGAGATTGAGCTGGCTGGATGAATGTTGTGAGAAGTGCTCAGTCAGGGATTTGGCACCCCTTTTTAATGTGACACAGCATTTGGTTTGACTCTGGTGGATGCATTTATGTGAAGCTACAGAATGTGGTGAAAATTTTTTGGCATATCAGGTAGAGCCAGAATTCCAGGGGTTTGAAAGGTGAGTGAATGGTAACGTAGCCCATTTGATTGGGCAAACTTGGGCTGTCTGAATGTTGCTACTCCTCACCCTGCCCTAGGGTGGGAAAGGAGGTCCGGATGATGATGGTGATGATTATTCAATCCTTCATGAATGAATGAAAAGCAGGTTTTATTTAAATGTGTTTCATTTGAAGTATCATTTTTGCTGTACAGATACTTTAAATGAAAGCAATAATAGTATTAACCAGGAACACTTGCTTTTGACAGGCTGCTGAAAAGTACCTGAAGGCCTGTCTGCTTAAATATAACAGCAGTGTAACACTTAAGTTCTTTGGTCACAAATTATGGGCAGTGACCAATGCACTAGGGTTACAAGGAAATCAGAGAATCATGAATCTAGTAGCAGACATAGACAGGGAAGTGAGTGTGCCTGAAAGATTGAAATACCCGTCAATCCGTGGCAGCCCCTGCAGCATGGTGACACGGGGAAAGGCAAAAAGAGTGTTTGATTTAGTGAGGGGACTGAGGCATGCGCTGAATAGAGAGTTCCACGTGATATAATTCGTTTTGTTGTTTGTTTGGGATTTGTGAACAGAATGCAGAGTGCCACATAAAATAGATATACAGTATCACATTTAATAGCTCTAAGTCCTTTTCATATGTGTTAGGAATATGTAAACTGAATGCTGAGTATAATATAGAATACATTACACTGAGTCCTTTTTTTCTTCATTGGGTATACAGTATATCTTAAAAAAAAAATCAAAACTTTTTACCCAACCATCTAGTACTGTATATAACTAATTTAGGGGGCAAATTTGTTGTATAGGTGGCAATGGAATCTTAACAGGCAGCATTTCTGTATAATTATGTTTCATTCTGTATCTCTCTCTTTTTTTTTTTTTGCTGGTTCTGAACCCTACCTTCGTGTGGGGAGGAGGCCTGATGATGATGATGAACATTCTGTAAATATTGTGGAAGTAAGAGCCAAAAAAGAATGTAGAGAAAGGCAGTACAGTGACGAGGATTATCTCTGGTGAGCTCAGAGGCAGTACCCAGACAAGCCGGCCATCCATGCAGTTTTTTACCCTTTCAATTCAATGATGTTTGTAGGAATTCGTATACCAACTCTCAGGCAACACTGGGAAATCAGTCAAGGCCCTCCCACCCATCTCTCTCTCTCTTTCATTTTTCTTATTAAATCCAAGTTTATTTTTATGGAAAACTGCTGATTAAGGCCCTTGCAGGTAATCCAGAAGCTGTAGGGAAAAAAATGCCAAATATCACATAAGACAGGCTAGTACACCCATCATCTATTTCACTTTGTATTTTCATCATCATCATCTGGACCTCCTTTCCCACCCTAGGGCAGGATGAGGAGTAGCAATGTCCAGACAGCCTAAATTTGCCCAGTCCAATGAGCTATGCTTTTATTCACTCATTCAAGCCCCCATAATCCTGTCTGTATTGGATATGCCAAAAAGCTTTCATCATGATCTGCAACTTCACATAAACGTATTTAGTTTGTAATGTTCTGTTTTGCCCTGAAGTCCACAGTAACACACACACACACAAAAAAGCCAGTTGAAGTTCCATTACCTGACCCATTTTGCTCTCAATTTGTCCTAAAATTATCCTCTCCCCATCTTCAGCGTTGAGTTGTTGCCATAGACTAAAGAAACTGTGTTGTGCTAATCATGAAGAAGTGCTATGAAGAGAGTGTAGAGTATGGTAATATTATCTTTTTCTTCCACGTTTAATAAGTTGCCTGGGGACGAAAACCTGGACCAAGTTGGAGTGAAAAGTGGAAAGAAAAAAACAGTACTACAGCGCTACGTACTTTCCATAGCACTTCTTTGTGACTAGCAGCATATATGTATACAGTATTAGTGTTACTGTCTATTTACAACATTATTTAAGATGGAGAGAGGGCAGTGTTTGGCCAAGTTAGAGTAAAAGTAGTATTATTTCCCCTCAGTTTACAGGATTAGTTGTATGGAAAAAGTGGTGATATCTTGAAATACGCCTGGTTTATTTTATATATGTACCGTACTGTATAAGGATTGTATTTTTGTGGACAGAGTTTGATATCCAGGAAGATGTTTGACAAAGGAAGAAGTTTGATATGGTATAGCTTTGCTGTTGCATTCTTTCAGTGTCATGTGTGTGTGTGTGTGTGTGTGTGTGTGTGGTTTCCCAAGTGATTTTATTTTCCTTAGGAAGGACCCTGTAGGAGTTAAGGGTTAATTTCATCACCAACATAATTGCTTTTAGTTATTCTGTTTCTTGCCACCACCAGACAATTGTATTCATCCTAGGGGATATCAGACTTGGGAGGTTTGATATAGTCCTCCTTTACCTCTTCACTATGAGAGATATCCCTACTCTGAATAAGATTGTTTGGAAGTAGCAAGAGTGGTACAGTGAAAGACATCATCCATATGTAGCTATTCTGTCTCTCCATTGCTAGATGCATTTATCCCATTAGTGGTGGTCACAAACAGATCACCTCTATGTTACCCTATCTTCTACCATTTGGCTGCCCTCTCTCAAACTCACACTCCTCCCTTCTCATATATCTCTCCACTCCATCCCTCCATCTCATTCTTGATCTCCCTTTCCTCCTCTCCCCTTCCACCTCACTCACATACAATTATCTGGTCAGTCTCTCATTCTCCATCCTCTCCACAAGGCCAGACCATCTCATAGTATTTTGCTTAACACCTTTAGTCAAATCCACATCAACATCACAACGCTTCTTTGCTTCCTTACATGTTTGTCTGTTTCTCCATGAACGGATTACTCGACACAGTTACATCTCGCGGTGAAGGGTTTAAAAGCTGAGGCTTCTACTCGTAATACCTTCCATACAGGGTGTTTCCAAAGCTGAGTAAAACCATTTGAAGTTACCATGGAAAAAATCCAGATTTTTAAAAAAATGAGTGATATTTGTCGTTAGGAATATTTATTATCCAAATCCATACTGATTCCTTAAAACCAAAGAAAGATGCCAGTATTATAAAAGGATTAAGCCTTGTTATTAGGCATATTTATTATCCCTATTGATATATATATATATATATATATATATATATATATATATATATATACAGTATATATATATATATATATATATATATATATATATATATATATATATATATATATATATATATATATATATATATATATATATATATATATATGTATGTACAATGTGTACATATATGTATATATATATTTTTTACATAACCAGAAAGTAAGCATTAAGTTTTTGTTTTAGTATTGTGGGTAGTGGAGGTTTGCCTGTGTGTGTTATTAGATATGAGATAATATGGATTGGCTTTACTGTTATGAAACCTAGGCCAGTGTGCATTTCCTTGCTCATCTCCTGTCTCTCCCTATTTCTTTTCTCCTCCTCCTCCTTTGCTCTTTCCCAATTCATCTCTTCATCCTCACTTCTATCTGTTTATTATTTCTCCTTCCTTCACTGGTTATCTTTCCTCCTTTTCCCTCCACCTTCTCCTGTCTTATCTTTTTTTCCCTCCCTCTCTAATTTTGTCTCTTCTCTACCTCATTATGTTTTATTTCTTCTCTCCTCCCCTCCATATTTATCTTTCCTCCCTACCCAGTCAGTCTGTTTTCTCCTCTGTTTTCCTGGTTCTTTCCTTTTCCTGTTATTTCTCCTTACCCTCCAATTTCCTCTTTCCTTCAGCCCATTTATACCTCCCTACACTCCTGTTTTCCCTATTCCCTGTTTATCCCTCTTTCTTACCCTCCTGTTATCTGGCCTTCCCTTATTTATTCCTCCCCTTCTTTCTCTGTTTTCTCTCCTCTCCTCCTCTGTAAACCTCTCAGCCAGATGACTGTTATATTTGTGCAACTTAAGAAAAAAGTATTTAGCTCAGAAGAAACCATACGATCTTAAGGGGATATATTCATCTTTCTTTGGCCTTTACTAATGTGCCTCTTCATTAAGCTGAAGAGAATCATATAGTAGTGGCCAAGATTTCATATAAAAAGGTAATGTTGGGGTGAGGGGCTTTACTTCACCTTTTCTCTCCTATGGCCCTCCCTCTCCCAACGCTCAGCCTATACCCATCCCTCCCTCTCCCAACCCTCAGCCCATATCCCTCCCTCCCTCTCCCAGCCCTCGGCCCATATTCTCATCAGTTAAGGAAGCTCCCAAAGACCATATTCCTAAGTGATTTATTTTGCTTATTACACCTTGCTGTCCTATTCTGTGATACATACGTCCTCCTAACATTGCCATTCTCTGCATAAATAATGTACAGTATGACATTAATCAGCAAGAAACAAAAATAAATTGCCAAAGAAGAAGTGCTAGGCAGCTTTCTTACCCTATGGGAGTATGGGCCCATATTTCTCCCACCTTCATTTTTTTTTCCCCCCTCAACCCATCTTTATGTTGAGAAGAGGGTCAGATTTTTTTTTCTGCAGTTGTTTTAGGATGCATATTATTTCTGTCGAAAACATGTTTTTTATTGATAAAGGAGTAAAGTCTTAGGTTATATATGGTTCCTAGTGGTACAAGAGTTCAGTGTTAAGATACAGTATAGTTGTGTTGTTAGTGATTGAGGATTTAAGTTTTAGAATATTGTACCTGTGTTCTTAAAAACACATGGTGGTCTAGTAGGTTAAGGTGCTTAACCATGTGTAGCCGGTAGTTCACCGGGGTCTTATTATGAGGGGCTGAGTGAGGTTTACTGTTCACATAATACTGCTTAAGAAATTACTCTGCTGCTGACATAATGCTGCTCAAGAAGATACTCTGTTGCTGACATAATGCTGCTTAAAAAGATACTCCTTTGCTGACATAATGCTGCTCAAAAAGATACTCTGCTGCTGACAATGCTGCTCAAGAAGATACTCTGCTGCTGACATAATGCTGCTCAAAAAGATACTCCTTTGCTGACATCATGCTGCTCAAAAAGATACTCTGCTGCTGACATAATGATGCTCAAGAAGATACTCTGCTGCTGACATAATGATGCTCAAGAAGATACTCTGCTGCTGACATAATGATGCTCAAGAAGATACTCTGCTGCTGACATAATGATGCTCAAGAAGATACTCTGTTGCTGACATAATGCTGCTCAAAAAGATACTCCTTTGCTGACATCATGCTGCTCAAAAAGATACTCTGCTGCTGACATAATGATGCTCAAGAAGATACTCTGCTGCTGACATAATGCTGCTCAAGAAGATACTCTGCTGCTGACATAATGCTGCTCAAGAAGATAATCTGCTGCTGACATAATGATGCTCAAGAAGATACTCTGCTGCTGACATAATGCTGCTCAAGGAAGACTAACTGGATATGTTTGCCTTAAATGCTGTACCAAGATTTAAGTAGTCTAGCTGAGCCCCCTAGCCCCCTGTGCTCCTCACTGGGAGTAGGTAATGGATGCATGGAAAGGAAGTGAATAACATTGCACTATTTTTATTTATATTTGTCAGAATACTGTATGTACCATATTCCAATTATGCTTTTCCATATTTACCTCTTAAATCCATTATTCATTCAATTTTATTGTCTTTCTTCCTTGGTAATTCTGGTGAACCTGTCTGTCTACAGCCAGATGCCTTAATCCCACAGGGGGTGGCCACAAACAAATCGCCACAGGAAATGGGTTCCATTCGTAACAGAGTACAGTAACTTATAGGCAAGTGTGATACATTAGTGGCTTGATTGGTAGAGAGGTGGCCTGCAGTCCTACCGGACCCAGGTTCAAATCCCAGCTGGGGCAGGGAACAGTTTAAGGATTTGAACTTCCTAAAATCAGACTTTACTGATCTACCAGAAGACCCGCCAACATGTCGTAAAAATACCCCTGCTAATACCAATATACCAGTCCTGTATGAGACAGCCTTAGCATGTATTCAATATGGATGGTGGGTGTTAGCGCCGAAATGGTGACATGTAGAGGTGTATGGTATGTAGGAGGACTACAGGGCCTTGAAAGCAGGCTGTGAAGCCTATGCCCAGAGTCGAACACACACACACACAAAAACTGTACCCAAGTGCCAGTGTGACTGATATGTGATTGGGGTTCCTTTGGTGATAACCAGTACAAACTTCACGTGATCTGATCAGTGTTCCTATACATTTTTTTTTTTTTTTTAATAAGCCAAATATATCCTAATTTTAATAAAAGGATAGCAATAAACCAGATTCACCTGGATACTCTTTATTTACAGCTTTAAAGGCTGTCCACATTGGTTCTCAGTGAGTTCCCCTCTTTCCTTAATGACACCCACTTCCCTCCTGTGAACCTAAGATGAGGCACCAGAGTTGGGTGAGAAAAGATAAGATACTTTCTGTAACACATGGCAGTATTCATATCTCAACCTCCTTGAAATAATCCCTGTTTACACAATCATCTAATAATTGTCTGACACAAACCTCAAACTAACCTTGTTAATCATAACCTCACTTATTTATATAAACAGCAATAATCCAATCAACTTCTGGTGACTTATGGTACTAATGCCTGTTATATCTATCATATCCAACAGAGCCAGTTTGATGACTCAGGTTAAAAATGGGTGCCAAACCTGTAATATTTATCATATCTGACAGAGTCAATTTGATGACTCAGGTTAAAAATGGGTGCCAAACCCTGGTCATACACTCCTTCACACAAAATTCATCCAACCAGCTCAATATTTTGTCAGTTCTTTATCCTGAAAGCTTCCGTACCTCTCTCACACACTCATATCCACCTACTTGGCATACCATGCCTCCTTGCACCTTCAAACTCAGGTAAACCATTCTATCAACATGACCTTGCCATAAAAGCACACTCAATTCAACACTGGTGTCCTATTCCACATCTTTCATGTATCACATTATTCATTATCCTATCCACTCCAGATATTCCTCAAGTCTCATCTACAGTGCTCTTACTATTGACTTTTAATTTTTTGTTTCCCAACCATATGTTAGAGTACACTTTCATTCTGTTAGGAATACAACTGAAGTAGTTATGTTGCATGAGGGCTGCTACCACAGTGTACCCAACTTGCCCTCCACACTGTCAACAGTCTTGACCACCATGGCACGCAACGTCTCATGTAGCTCATCTATGCTTCTGTTGGCATCTATAACCTGTGGGAGAGGTTGATAATCAATATCACCGAGACTCTACTCTTCTTCACTTTAATTTGACCTAAATTTGCCATCTCTTCTTCCAGAATGCTGGGCATATGATGCTAGTTACAAAGAAGTGCAATGGAAAAGATGAAGAGCCATAATATTGTCTTTTGATCTCACTTGTGCAATAAACTGCAAGAAAATAAGCAACCTCCAGTCTAGTGCAGTTTGTTAATTCTCATTTACGGTAGCTTTATTATTACCTCTCAGGTGCATATTAATAACTCCCAGATCAGTAATATCACCTAATGTGCAACCCATCATTTGATATTATGCACTCTGACCCACCAGACCCTAATTGCCACTGAAAAAATAAATAAATAAAAATAAACAACAGTAACAATAATAATCATCATCTAATCCTGTGTTGCCCCATGAGGAGCATAGGGGCCCTGAGCTGGGCAAGTTCATCCTGACATTTAATGCAGTGACCAGCCTCACTCATACGTGAGTGGCATTATGTGAGCAATAAACCCCAACTGCCCCTTGGATATAAACCGACACGGCTCAATCTGGCTAGAGTGCCTTAATTACCTATTAAACCACCAGGCACCATAGATTGGTTATATGGTAACCACCCATTACAGTAAATGGTTTCCTGGTGTACAGGAAACCATTTGGCCTGTCACTCAGTGTAAAGTCACCCGCAGACAGAAGGAAGAGAGAGGAAAATGCAGCCATCTAAGAGCAGCACTACATCACGTGAGTGGAATAACAACAATAATGTTAATAATAAAAAAGCATGCACACCTTCCAGTAATCATCCACAAGTCTATGGTAGTTTTCCCTGACCCTGGCCTGGAACTGTTTGGTCTCATAGCGTTCAGTGCCGTAACCACCTCGCTCCTCAGCCTGTGCAGGAGTCAGGTCCAGGAACAACACAAGATCAGGTCGCGGCAGCCCAGAGTCACTCCCTTTACACCACTCTAAACTCATATCCTGAAGAAAGAAAAAATAAAGAAGTAGTTAGATAGGATGCAAGAATGGGGCTTAAACTAAGAAGGGAATAAAGTGAGAGTATTAAACATGTGAAGAGACAAGTAGGGGAGAAAAAAAAAATGTTAAATGATGACGAGCAGTGGTAATAAACTTAGTTCGGTTTGTTGGTGTTCAGGGAAGAATGTGGTAGAGGTACAGGTGACAATTTAAATGCACTTGGCGAAAGCACCCCTGAAGTGCAGGAGATAATGGAGGTTGTTCAATAGGTCTCTCCTATAACCTATAGAGTAAGGTCCCTCTCACGGTAACTGTCTGGACTGCATTGCCGAGCCCAAAGTCCCTAGGCTCTGTCTGGGTCAATACTGTGTTGAATGATGGGTAAGTTCCAAGAAGAGTGGAAAAAAACGTCACTGGATTGAAAGAGTTATGACATAAAGGATGTCTGTAAAACTAACTGGTTTGGCAGCTGAGAAGGCGACCCCAGAGAAAGCATAGCGGTCAATGACAACAGTGATGCCTGCCTGGAGGTGTGATTGTATCAGGGGCAATTGTTCCCATCTGGAGAAAGAAAGGAAATATATATATATAATATTACTAGCACCATCATCATAAACCATATCACTATCATTATAAACTTTATTAGTATCATCATCACAAATATTATCATCATAATCTTATCACTACCATTGTGGTGCTTCCGAAGATGTACCATAGTTCTCATTACCTTCAAAGACTTTATTCAGCTTAGTAGAAACCTCAGACTAGTTGGATAAACCTAATCTGTACTATGAGGGGGAATGGATCATAAATGTGTAGAAGAATCTGAGTTAAGTCGGGGAATGGGTTATAAATATGTTGGAGAATCTGAGATATGGGAAGGATTTTCTCGTAAATTTATTGGAGAATCAGTCACGAGGGGGAATCAGGTGTAATTGTGTAGGAGAATATTAGTTATGAGGGGAAATAGATTGTAAATGTGTAGGACCCAAACCTATTGGCAGAGAAGAGGAGGTGGATGGCTCTGTCATCAAGGTTACAGTCCTTGCTCAAATAGCTGTTGATGATGCCACCGATGTGGGTGCTGCGCTCTGCAATGGTCATCATCATCATTGTAAGACAGTAGTCATCATCATCACCATCATACAGTAGAAGAGTATTCATCATCATTATAGAGATACAGTACCATTATAATCATCACCACCAACATCACAGTACTAGTCATTGCCATCAGATAATGGTCATCATTATTATACGGTCTCATTACATGTGATAATATACATACAGTATCTTACAACAGATTTACTGTACTTGAATGGTGGTAGGTGGTGGCAACCATCATCCACCTACTTGATGTAGTGCTGCCTACATCCTTAACCTTTATCATTCATTTTGACTTCCCTCCTCTCTTCCCGATTCTCCCGTCCACCCTGTCACTTTTTATTACTCTTCTCTCCACTTCAAGTTGCTCTTCTTATACAAAGGCACGTGTTTGTGTGATGTGTGTGACTCACCAGGAAAGCGCATGAGAACAGCCTGTCTTCCACTCTCTGACAGATAATCCACCAGCTTCTTGGCCTGTGTTGTCTTGCCTGTTCTGTCACAGCCCTCCACAACAATCAGTGCTCCTCTCTGCCCATCACTTCCATTCTTGTTGCTCTTCCCTTCCTCGATAATCAGCTGTCCTCTCCGTCCAACTTCTCCACTACTGTTTCCCTCTGACTCCTCACTCTTCCTTATTAGACAGTCAGTTCCCATTGTGTTAAACTTATCAAGCTGGGTTCTGAAAAAGTAAAAGATGAGTATTAACTTTATCCACTTTAACTTGGCAGCTTATTTCCTGCATTCAGCAGATCAATATGAAGATGGTACGGCCCTACATCCTTCCTATTGCACTTTTTCATAATTAACACCACATTCTAGTGTTAATCTTGTTATAACTGACAGAACAGCATCCATGATACTATTCTCATATATGGTGCCTCTTCTTAGTCACCTCCTACTCTTCCCCTTCCCGTCTCCAATATACAGTACTGTCCCACTCTGCCTCACATTCTCAGTCACCACTCCTCCTCTTCCTGGTAATCTTTTGCTTACTGGTACAGGCAAATAAAGTAGATGGAGCTTTGTGTCTTTATGAATTATTTTCATCAGCAGTAACTAGTTTGTGCAGAATGTAATAATAAGTGATGGTCAAAGCCCCCCAGTTAGTCTGGTTAGCCTAGGCATTGAAACATTTGGTATGGTTTGGCCTGGTGAGGTTTGATTACTGTAATGATTTAATAATGCCAGTTTATTCATCTCTGGATTTCGTTACTAAACCACCATTATAAAGCAGTACTCACATGTACTCTAACCAAATCAGACCAACCAACCTCATCTGGCCTTACTAGCTGGGGAAGACCCCCACCAATATTAATTTTTGAGGGAAATGACATTAAGGTGACTTGTTGCTATGGTGCTGATGAAAAGAATGCATAGAAAAAACAAAAATCTGTCCATTGTACAGCATTTGCTTGTAAGTATAAATAAATAAGTAGATAAAACTAACTGTTTGAAACTACAAATCTGCCAAAAACTGAGGTACTGTACTGCTGGAATAGCCAACTGTCTTATTTACTGTAAAATACTCTGAAATCCTTACAACTCACAGCAGTAAGGGAGCTCGCAGCCTCACCAGTAGCAGTGGGTTGGGTATTCCAAGCCTCAGCATCAATTACTAATGCACTGATAATACAAGGTTACAAGCCCTCACCAACCTGTAGGAAATGATCTGAACTGTCAACACGATAAATATTTATCTCGGGTAAGTCTCTTGATTTATTGTTTAGCTCCATTTATCTTATTTTCCACAATTTTCTGCTTTTAGCAAGAAACAACATTTCAAATAATTTTGTTCCTATTCTCCACAGCTAAATGCTTGTAATTTTGTAAATTTTACTTTCGCTGTTATATCCTGTGCAGTGCAGTACTACTTCTGTTCCACAATGTTTATATTTTGAATCTATTTTTTTATTATTTTGTAAAAGAATTTGTTCTTGCTCTACATAAGAGGACAGACAGTGGATGGCTGTCAGGTACTAATTTTTTTTCAGTCTATTTCTTCCACTCTTTGTAAATCTTCAAGTTTGTCTTACATCTCATGTCCAAGATTTTTGTTTTCTCTTTCATTATTCCTTTTTCAAACCTTTCTATCTCCCTATTACTAATGTCTCTTGTCTCCACATATTTATTTGTCACTTTTGCCCTAGGCTACTCATATTTTGTCTTCTTATTATCTCTAAGACAGTTTTTCAATAATTTTCACCATTTACTATGCTTTTGATGTGCTGTAAATCTTCCTTCTATTAGTCTTCATTTTAATTGGGAGGCTCCCACGCCTCCTCTGAGTGTAGAATAAGTGGCAAATTTGGGGGCTCCTAATAACTGTCTATACTGTAAATACTGTTTTCAGTTCTTTGTAGTTTTTCTAAGTCCATTTAATTTCATTCACATAATTTACAGTACAGTAGCTAGAAGGGCAACATTGTCCGAATATGTTTTACTATTTTCTTTTTTTCCAGCTTCTTGCAAAGACTGAATAGGTCAGTTTGTGACTTTCTATGCCTTTTAAATAAAAGCTGGAAGACAGGTCTTTCTCTCAGACAGGAAAGCATCCACTCTTATCTTCCTTACACCAGAATGGGACTCCAGCCAACCATCCTCCTACACACTGATCTGCCTCATGTATGTATCAGCAACCTACTGGAATGAGTACAGTAGTCTGCTAAGCTTACTTGGTGGCTAGAATCTAAGGGCCTTCTGCCCGAGGCCCACAGTGGACTTCACCCAAGGAAGGGAACAGTTGACATCCAGCTACAGTTACACCACATCCATACCACCTATCATGATAGTTTCTGCTTGCTGACTTCAGAGACAGTGCCTTGGATTTCATCCCCCACAAAGCAATCATCAACAAGCTCAGATGCTTAGGAGTCACAGGAGTGATCCTGCTGTGGTTCTGCGACTTCCTTTAGGGCCACACCTGTCAGTTATAGTCACATCGCCAAACTTACCGTTATCTAATTTAATCAAAACCATAACGTTGGTTTCAGCATGTATAACCGTGATTCTATCATAATGTACTATTGGGGATGCACTTGCCTAAATGAAGGATTTTCTTCCTACTCAAAGATGCACTTTACTGTACACCCATTTACAGTGTCTGAATTAATCCGGTGGCAATTTTTTCTAAATATTTAACAGGTGGTCCCACATCTTGAAAATGGGAGAAATGGAATTCCCCCGAGCTAGACCCCGTATTGGATCATGTAGCCCCGCTAGCTTACAGGAGCGCGTAAGGAGCGCGCTACCACTCCCGGGTCCCTGACATGGCAGTCCCGGGCGAGGCTTGCTCGAGCTTGATGCTCTACCATTGAGCCACCGTGCCCCCCCCAACATCTTAAAGTATGCCTAACTTTGTACTTCTCCACGGGTTTGCCCCACAGACCTATGGTTGACCTTTAATCACCACAAGAAAAATACATCTCTAAGGTACTTGGGGTCAGTGGTTCCTTGCTAACTTGGATCTCTGACTTCCTGTCTGGCCGCACCATGCAAGTGTCTGTGTCTGGCTGCGCCAGTTCCTCAAGGAATGTTCTCAGTGGAGTTCCCCAGGGATCGGTTCTAGGCCCCTTGCTATTTCTGGTATATATAAACTTTCTACCCGCATACATACGCTCCAAATGTAAATTCTTTGCTGATGACATGAAGATTTACCTTAAGTTGCGCCAAAACACTTGTTCCACATTAGCTGCAGACATAAGTACATGCCAGAAGGGCATTGATATGGTCTACAATGTCGCTGAGTCCTGGGGTTTACGTTTTAATCTTGACAAGTGTACTGTTCTGCGATGTCAGAGAGGTCCAGTAGACTGGAATTCTATTGGCGCACTTCAGTACTATCACATGAACAACACCAGGCTCTCCGTAGAAACTACACACAAAGACCTAGGTATCTTGGTTGACAGTTCACTAAAATTTCATTCGCACATAAGAAATACGGTAAAAAAGGCAGCAGGCCTGTCAAATAATTTACTTAGGTCCACCCTCTGTCGAGACCGAGATTTTATGTTGACTTTATACAAATCCCACATCAGACCCATCATGGAGTTTGGCTCCACTGTATGGAACACAGGCTACCACGGAGATCAGAGGCTCCTGGAGTCTGTACAGCGCAGATGGACTAAGCAAATCAATGGCCTGTCTGAACTCAGCTATGCTGACCGTCTGAAAAACCTGGGCCTGTATTCTGTAAAAGGGAGACTGATCAGAGCTGACCTCATTAAATGCTGGAAAATCTTCCATCGCCAGTCCCCAATTGCACCGCCTGAGCTCTTTTCTCTTCCTTCATTAACTCACACCAGGGGCCATAGATTCAAGGTGGCCAAGCCCCGCACTTCAGTTGAGTGTAGACGCAGGTTTTTCAGCATCAGATGTATAGACCTCTGGAACTCTCTTTCAGATGATGCTGTTAGTGCTGACTCAGTTGCATCATTTAAAAAGTCCCTCCACTCACAACTAGGTCACATCCTGTTCGACTATATAGAATAACTACGACTCTTAATTCGAAGTCCTTCAAGTAGTGCAACTACCGTGCATATGGCACAAAACTCAGCCTCTAATCACTAGTCTATTCTGATGATGATGTATATAGGAAACGAGGCTGGCGTGCCAGCAGGTATGGGCTGCCCTACTTCTTGTAATGCAGATTCCTACCGAGCCATACTGTTAATTGTAGTAGGGTAGCCAACCAGGTGAGTACTGTTGCATGTTGAATTGTTCTTTGTTCACCTGAAACTGGATGTGAACCCAAGTTTTATATCCTTCACATCCAAGCCATTTGATGTGACTCATTACGTGTTCCACAGTCGTCTTTACATAAATCTTTATAGAATGTGGAAGAACATAAATAAATAATTGTACTCAATTATTTCGGAGCAAAGCGACAACCACCCCACCGTTCGCCAGCGTCGCGAGGGAATACGCTAATTTTCTGTTTACATTTGAGGGTTTGAATTTTGAATGATTGACTTTTCGGTTTGTCGTACGTTTCGGTTCACTGTTTTCTTTTTACGCTATTTCCTGTATATCTTTAGCAGTAACACACGAATGGGAAAAATACTAGGCTGGTAGGTGGGTTTGGAGTATCACACAGGATACTAACAGGAGTCTGGGTCTGGGGGGGGCAATACACAACGTTTACAGTTCTTGCACGAGAGGCTATTTTCCAGTAGGGAGGCAAAATATATGTTTTACTAGTTCAGGGGAATTTGCTATGACAATGACTCTGGTTCCAGTTTCACGATAGTTATACGAGTCATGTCAGTTTTCTGTTAAGGTGGATGGACACGGACACAGAGTTATAATAGTGAAACCGAGTGTTTGCTTCTCGTCTTACATACAGTAGAATAGATATGCTCTGTTTCAGGTGTTTTTCCTTACGTCACGGAATCCCACTTTTCACTTATACTGAACAGCTGGCCTCCTATAGTCAGTCTGTAAGAGTCATATGTCACTGTCACTGTTAGGGAAGGTCACTGATCCGGCAAAGGGGAAAGCCCGTGTCAACAAATATGCGACTCAAGGGCCGACTACAACTGACAGGTGTGGCCCTAAAGGAAGTCGCAGAACCACAGCAGGATCATTCCTGTGACTCCTAAGCATCTGAGCTTGTGGATGATTGCTTGTGTGTGACAGGGGCTGAAGGGGACGGCCTGGGGTAGGTAGAGTCCCTTCAGGAGTCCCTTCGTCCCGCGACCATGGGACCACTCGCAGGGGCGTTCTCTCATCGAGGGTTTGGGCTGGGTGTGGTAAAGGACCCCTGACTGTCGAGGCTGGGGACTGGGGTCTGGCCTTTGGGGCTTGGGCCAAGCAGATCCTGGAAGCACTGCCTCAGGCGCCTGATGGAGGAAGGGTGCTGCCTTCATCGGGGAGGGGCGAGGTCTCACTCCGGGATCCTGGGGGCGCCCTCAGAGGCCCATTGACTGCAGTCTCCTTCCTGTGGCGTCGCTCCCAGCCGGAACCCGTCAGGTGGAGGTCCTCCTTGGGGGCTGACTGAATGGAGAAGAGCCCCCGAGATAACACCGGGCCTCTCCACCAGTCCTTGGGACAGAAGTCCTCCTCCTGGAGGTTGCCTCGGTCTGGGTGAACAGAGGGACGGCCTGCGCTCCTGCTAGTAGGCAAGGCTGACTGCAGATCACCCTCGTGTCATGGAGTCACAGGGGGCGAGGGGCTTTGGTGTCCCTCCTCAGTGCGGCTATGGGCCATCACAGGGTTCCCATAGGCAACATACAGAGAGCGGCTATGGGCCGTCCCTGTGCTGTCGGTGAGGCTTTGGGCTGCCACTGGGGCCTGACTCCCTGACAGGAACACAGACGAAGCGCGACTATGGGCTGTTGCTGAAGTCCTGTATGGAAAGCGACTTGCAGACGAGGAGTGGCTATGGGCCATCTCCCGCATATGGGCGTGGCTATTGGCCATCGCCTGTGTCATGCCCTCTGAGGCAACTGCAGAAGGAGAGGAGGCGTACCTGCCTCTCCCCGGCGTGGCTATGGGCCGTCACTGTGTAATGGGGTGTATAAAAGCCCGCGTTGCTTAGAAGCAAAGTGGGGGTCCTCTCTTTGGCTCAGTGGTACCATGTGCACGTATTAAGCGTGAGGGCCCGAGTTCAAATCCCAGTCAGACCAGTGATTAATTTGTTAAGTTTCAGTTCGGTCCTTTACATTGGTTGGCAGCGGTGTGGGATGTGAGGTGGGGCTTGGTTGGGAATTTGATGTTGGTCCTTGGTTAGCTGACAGCATCCCTGCCCTTACATCCCGGGGATGGGCTGTTTCAGTGTGGTCCGCAGCCTTTCCATGGTGGCCTCTGATGCTTACGCTACCTTGTGTGTTCGAAACTCACCAAATTAATCACCAAGGGCAGAAAAGAGGGATGTAATGGCGTGTATAAAGCCCAGGTTGCTTAGAAGCAAAGTGGGGATCCTCTCTTTGGCTCAGTGGTAACATGTGCTCATATTAAGCGTGAGGGTCCGAGTTGAAATCCCAGTCAGACCAGTGATTAATTTGTTAAGTTTCAGTTTGGTTCTTTACAGCTGGTTCTGCAGGGGGCATAGGCAGCGCCTGACGGAGCGGCTATGGGCCGTCTCCTAATTGGGGGCCCGGCTATAGGCCGTGGCCCTTTGGTCGTAGCAGCTATGGGCTGTCTCTTGATTTTGTCAGCTTTGGGCCGTCGCTGGGGTGCTGCCTGGAGCTGTAGGGTCAGCTCCACCCCGATCCTGGCGAGAGCTAGCTCGCCCGAAAGGTAGTGCACTCGGACAGGGGTGGTCTCGTTGAGCGCACTCCGGGGAATAGGGACGCGCGGCCCGGGTGAACTTAAGTCTGTATTGACTGGACATGTCGCGCGCACTGTCTACCCCTCCGTAGTTTCCTCCTGGAGGTGTGGTGGCGACCTGGGTTGCCACGGCCGGTAGTTCACAAATATCTTATGTATTCTTTTAAAACAGTAGGGAATAACTGAACTTTCCTAAACGCTCTTTAAAAATATGGAAACCTGTGTTAGTAACAAAGAATTACTATTAAAAAAAATAAAAAGTAGGCCACAACATATACACTAAGGGAATACAGGAAGGAAGAGGTGGGAATAAGGAAGCCGGTCAGTGAAGGAAAGGTCAGTGTGCCATGCTAGGGAATGTCATGCAAAATAGAAGAGGTGGCGGCTGGGATGAAGGTTCCTAGTGATGCCACCTGCTCCCACCTGTCTGATCGCTAGGACCAAGAAAGTGCCACACTTATGGTATAAAATTAGCGTAAATTTCTTGATGATTGCCAGACCTGTTATTAATAGTAGCAAGTTCAAAAGAATGTATGAAACCACACTTTTATGTCTACATTAACAGCATCAGTTTGAAGATATACTAATTTTACGCTATGGCATCCTTTTTGTACCGACTTGCCTACTTCCGATGCACGTGCAGTGCTTCGCCGTAATGTCATTTGTTTGGAACTGTATGCCTATATGGACAAATTACTTTATTCATGGAATCTGCCTTGATTCACTTTCATTTCAGCCTGCAGTAGTACAGCATTCTCAGATAATCTACTCTTGCCATCGTTCACACAATTCTTCTGTACTCTTCTTCAAGGTACCACAAAAAGAACTCATGTTTTATCTAAGTTGGATACCAGGTAGATGCAGTTAAAAAGATAGAGCATGATAGTGCAGGATATTGTACTTTTTACAGAAAAATAGCGCTGTACATTTAGTCAATTATAACATGTTTTTAGAAAGGTTCTGAGACATTTTAAAATTATATGTGATAGTGCGACAATATTTCATCAGTAACTATATACAGTTAGCTTCATACTTTTTTGTGATTTGCAGAGTACGGACAATATTACAAATGAGCCCCTTTCAAAATGTTAGCCTAGCAGACGACGGTGTTGTTCATTGACGCATGAACCGCCTAGAACAGCAGGTTGTATTATGCATATATTGGCGTTTACAGCAGAAATGTAACCAATGAGAGTATTATGATATTTAATTAGGGTCATGGGCATCGTTACAATGGAATATTAACCGCGTTTGTTCTGCAGAGTGTATCAAAACATTGAAGCTAGTCAGGATGTTCGTACGAGAGCCTCACCCAACGGGGCACCTCACGGTTTTCAGGAATCGTACCTTTTTGACACTACGATTGTAATTGCTACAGGAAGTCACATTTTGCCAGTCTACATCGGCATCTTGGCAGTATATGATGACAGTTCATTTAATAGGTGTATAAAGGGAAGGTATTATAGCTCAGAAAATATTGATTGTGCAAAAAAGAAGGTTGGCCGACTTTCGAATATGATAGAAACAATTGATGAAACAATGAATAACAAAATATTCTTGAAAGATATATACCTAACCTATTAATTGTTCCCTCCCAAAGGTCCAAAGATCCATAATATGAGCGAGTAAGTGAAGGAGTGAATAGTGAGTGCAGAAGGGAGGATCAGTCTCACGTAAACAGGGAAAGTTATCAGACGAACTGCGCAACTCTGATGTCAAACTTGGTCCTCCTGCTGCTGGCTAATACTTAACGCCACTGCAATGTCGACATGGGTGGAAAGGAGAGCAAACCCATTTCCCTCTCCTACGAAGAAGCAATAAAAAGAGGTGAGGAGATAGGAGGGGGATATTGGTAGGCTCAGTAGGAAGTGGGTATTTAATCTCATTTGGCACTCGTCTGTGCCACTCTTTCTCCCCTTGTCATTTCATCTGAGGTATTTATGTGTTTATGGCGTTCTGAGACTAACTTGGGTCAATTACATTGCATGTTGGGTGTATTATTGGGTTGATTTTTAGTGCCAGTAAATTCAAGGTTAGATTTGCACCCAGAGGAATGTGAGACATATTATCTGAAATTCCATGACTTTGATCACCTTTAGTTCACCCGTAAGGAATGGAGAGTTCACACAGGCATATATTCTTATCAGGCCTGGTTGTTTTGGTTTTGTGGACAAATTCCAAATATATATGCCTGTTTTCCATATATTCATCTTAGGAACAGCCTAGTAATGCTGATTTATAGTGAAAATTTGAGTGTTATGTGAAGGTATCTGATATTTGGTGGCTTTGTCATACTATTACATACTAGCTGTGTCATTTGAAACTGAGAAATTGTATCCTGTGGCTTGTTTTTTGTATTGGAGTTTCTTGTTTTCAACCTGTGATTCTGGGTATGTTTTTATAAGTACAGTCTCACTCTCTGTAATGTTCTAATTAATTTTCCCAAGTGGTTTCATGTTTAATTCAATGGATTTTGGCATCTGTTTGTGCTGCATATATATATATATATATATATATATATATATATATATATATATATATATATATATATATATTTATATATATATATATATTTATATATATATATATATATATTTTGTATGACTTCACGAAGTTCACTCATGCCTTCATGTGTGACTTCCACCCCTACCATTCTATATGACCCCACCCCTTCCACCCTGTATAACCCCACCCCTACCACCCTATATGACCCCACCCCTACCACCCTAGAGTATAGGACCCCACCCCCACCACCCTAAAGTATATGACCCCACCCCTATCACTCTGTATAACCCCACTCCTACCACTCTATATAACCCCACCCCCTACCACTCTACATGACCCCACCCCTACCACTCTATATGACCCCACCCCTACCACCCTATATAACCCCACCCCTACCACTCTATATGACCCCACCCCTACCACCCTATATAACCCCACCCCTACCACTCTATATGACCCCACCCCTACCACCCTATATAACCCCACCCCTACCACCCTGTATAACCCCACCCCTACCACCCTGTATAACCCCACCCTTACCACCGTACATGACCCCACCTGTACCACCCTATATGACCCCACCCCTACCACCCTATATAACCTCCCCCAACCACCCTACATGACCCCACCCCTACCACTCTATATGACCCCACCCCTACCACCCTATATGACCCCACCCCTACCACCCTATATGACCCCACCCCTACCACCCTATATGACCCCACCCCTACCACTCTAACCCCACCCCCTACCACTCTACATGACCCCACACCTACCACTCTATATGACCCCACCCCTACCACTCTATATAACCCCACCCCACCACTCTGTATGACTCCACCCCTACCACTCTACATGACCCCACCCCTACCACTCTGTATGACCCCACCCCTACCACTCTGTATGACCCCACCCCTACCACTCTATGTGACTCCACCCCTACCACCCTATATGACCCCACCCCTACCACTCTACATGACCCCACCCCTACCACTCTGTATGAACCCACCCCTACCACTCTACATGACCCCACCCCTACCACTCTACATGACCCCACCCTTACCACTCTGCATGACCCCACCCCTACCACTCTACATGACCCCACCCCTACCACTCTATATGACCCCACCCCTACCACTCTGTATGACCCCACCCCTACCACTCTATATGACCCCACCCCTGCCACTCAAAATGACCCCACCCCTGCCACTCAAAATGACCCCACCCCTGCCATCCTATGACACCATTCATACTATCCAATATGACCCACCTATACCATCCAGTATGACCACACCCATACCACCCTATTTGGCCCCAACCATACCACCCTGTAGGACCTCATACAGTTCCATATGACCCCACCCATACCACCCTATATGACACCTTCCTCAGTAAGGGGGAAATGAGGGGTTTTCAATGTGGCAGTCTAAGAAATGAGTGATTAGGTAGAGATGGAGGAGTCAGAGCAACAAATTTTGTCAAAACTTAGCATTAAGTTACAAGATTTTTGGACCTAACCAGTCCAAGAAAGCTGTCCCTGCCCAAACCCACCTCTTGGGGAGGAAGGGAAAGAATACTTCCCCAGTATCCCATCTTGTCGTAAGAAGCGACTAAAAGGGCCTTTTTGTTTCCAGTCTTTGTCTCCTTACTATGCTCTTCTTCTCTTCTGTCCCACCTCTTGACATTTTCCTGCTTCTTTCAGCCTTTATTGTCCCCTCCACACATATCAGGTTAGACCATTGGTTTTATGATGTGGAATGTTAAAGGACCTCCCATTGACAGTGACCCTTTGTCCCAGTGCTTTAACACAAACCATTTCATCACCAAGCCACTTCATTGCCAAAACCACTTCAAAGCCAGCTATAGTGTCATATAGCCAGTTTATGGCCTGGTGCTAGTTCTTCATTATTCCTTTCTTTTGACTGAACCTTGGCATAAATTGGACCTACAGTAGATATTGTTAGTAGGGTTTATGAGTATTACATTAACAAAATCTAATGGGATCTAACCTGTCAGAGAAAGCCTCATCTTTCAGTCCTGACCAGGGTATTCTTTGATCTTAACCCTGGTATACAGCAGTTATGCCCACAGTCTCATTTGAAACTTTGATCCTAGTTTTTGAAGAAGTTAGCTCAGATTTCTAGATTTTCAGTCTTCCAACATACAGTACCAGTATTAATTATCATTCTGATTTTGAACTGGAGAAGAAAATGCCATAGAAAAAAAAGAAAAGTGAAGTTTGTTTGGCAGTGGAAAAATAGCAGATGACAAATATACAAGGTAACCACAATTGAGGCATCTAGAACCAAAGGGGCATCGGCGCCAAAATGTGCTTTTGAGTTATGACACTTTAAAGTTGTGTTTTTGGCAACGTCATAACCAGAAGGCAATAAACAAACCTTTTATACATCAAAATGATCATCAGCGCCTATGCTCTACATGTAAAGCAAAAAAAAAAAAAAAAAAAAACTAATAACCATAACCACAAAATATGCAGTAAACCAAACCCCCAATTTATAAGTGGGCATAATAACATATTGTAGAGATTTAAAAACATAGCAAAAAATACCAATGAATGTATTAATGTACAAAACTTTATTAACTGAAGATTCCAGTTCACTTAATAAACGAATAATTATTACTGTAATTTCACATTTTTGACAGCTAAAACTGAAATCAATGCCGTTGTTATTTTTCCTCTACCATAGTAGATTGAAATAATAACACTAAAAAAAAAAAAAAAAAGTAGTGTAGTGCTTTAGTAAATTGAGAAAGGGCAGTGGGGGGTTAAATGGTGGGGTTGTCATCTAGGAGATCGACATCCAACTCTGCCTCCTCGGTGCCACGCCCCCTCCCACTGTCTCCCCTCACCACTCTCTTTTCCTCTTCCTTTCTACCTTTTTCCACTTCTCCACAAACTTCTGATGCTTACGAGAGGTTATAGGCACCACCTCCTCACTGTAACTATGTGATGAACTCATCTTGTCACCCTCCCTTCAACCCCAATAACAACAGCTCATCTTGTCACAAATAATCCACGATAAATGGGGTAAAAATCCAATACGTAATAATTATACACCTGAGTGAACACGGGAGGGAAGCCTCACCGGCACGCCGGGCGAGCCACACGCTTGCTGATTGGCTGCCCTGGGGGAGTGGCAGAGAGCGAGAATGCTGATTGGTTTGGGCTGTGTGGCTTAGATGCCTGCCTGCTCTGATTTGCTCGCCCGGCAGCATGGACAAAACCATGTGACTTTGAGCCCTTCTACCCTGTCCAGAATGCCAAATCTTGTATGGCAACCAGTGCTATCACTGAGAAGAGGGTTAAGCCTATTGTCTCCCCTACCTAACTCAAAACCAGTACTGTATATTGGCAGGGATGCCCCTGTGGCTCTAGATGCCTCAATTATTGTACAGGTCAGCTAGACTCACCTGTTTCAGATTATAAAACAGTAACTGTACTAATCACAGATAATGAGTTTTATCATAAAAAGAGAAGAAAACCCAGCTAACTAAAATATGCTTGTTATAATTTAACTAAAAAAAAAAAAAAAAATCTATAGCCAGATGCCATAATCCTGTAAGGAGTGGCTGAGTCAAAGAACAAGTCCCATACCCCCAGATTAGGGTCCCAGTTCTCCCAGTGGATATGGATAGCCCCTTTTAAGAACTCCTGCGCAAGAATATGATGCTAGTTGCAATTTAATGATATGGAAAGGATGTAAAGACACAGCATTGTCTTTTTCTGCCACTGAGCTAGCATACCGGTACATGAAGTAAGTTGCAAAAGAATGAAAATCTAGGCCAAGCTAAATTGAAAGAACTTTAGTACAATCGTATCTTTCTTAAATTTATGGTATGTAGGGGCATACTGGTATTGCTACTTTGAGACATGGCTTTGGTTTATAATTGAGTTAAAAGCACAAAACTTCGTACTTATTACGTCAGAATGCTATATATCTGAACAGCTTTAAGTAGCAAGTAAATGTTCATTCATTAGCTGCTTAATAATGAAATAACATTAAAGTACCAGTTAGGCAGTTATTAAGACCACCCATAGCTATCTTGTGGCCCCCCCCCCCCACTACCTGTATACTGTACTGGTATATGATCATCTTTTTTATAGTTGTACCTTTCCACTTTTAACAAACATAACCCTGCACACTAGAAGCTGCTATACAATTCAAATAGTGGATAGTGGTATGTCAGAATCATACCGTATTTGTCCGTTTAGGAGTTCTGCATCTCACTTGTTTTGCAGTTTCTCCGTCAGTCTCTCACTAACACAGTCATGCCGGTCATTTTTAAGACCATAGCTCTTCATATAATGTCTGGCCTGTAGCTAAGAAAGTTCATTGTGTTCATGCACAGTACTATATACGGCACTGCATGTATGTACGTTATATACTGTATGTATGTATGTATAAAATGAGTGAATGCACTGGGTGCCAGTCAATCTTGGTTATTTTCTGTACTGCATAGCTCTGTAATAACCAATTTCCTTATTAGATTCTTATTGATGGTGTAACTGTGCTATTGTATTGGGCTTCTTGTTCTTATCCTTATCACTAATCATTTAACTCTGCTGCAGCATCTGGTTTCTCAGATCTGAAATTAAAAATCCTTGATTGAGTCAAAATAAGATAAAAAGTTCATGTTATAATAATCTATCTATCTATCTATTGCCAGACGCCTCAATCCCGTTTGGGGTGGCCACAAACAAATCGCCTCCAAGTCGACCTGTCCCCCGCCATTTCACTCCCCTGCTCCCAACTCACACCCCCCTCTCTCATATACCTCTCCACCCCATCTCTCCATCTCATCCTCGGCCTCCCCCTCCCTCTTTCCCCCTCCACCTCACTCACATACACTCTCTTCGTCAGTCTTTCACCCTCCATCCTCTCCACATGGCCAAACCACCTCAGTGTGTTCCTCATAACGCTTCCTATCACATCCACATCAACACCACAACGCTCCTTTATATCCTCATTCGTCAGCCCGTCTCTCCATGTGACTCCACAGGCTCCTCTTAAACAACTCATTTCCACGGCTCTCACTCTTGACTTGTGTCCTTCCAACAGCCAAAATAATGAGACAGAGCATTCTTAAGTATTTATTTATTTATTTATTTATTATTATTCTTTTAAGAGCTGTTGTAGCAAGTAGCACGTTATACCGTATTAATTCTAATTTGGCTTAAAACTTCCATTTCTCTATCTTGAGTGCCAAGTTGTAATGCAAGATTAATACTAGAATTATGCTAGTCGTGAAAAAGTGCCATGAAATGAATGTATATCCATAGCACTGTTTTTTCGGCTGGTAAGCCATGTGAGATAAGGTACAGAAGAATGAAAATTTGGTCAAAGTTAAGGTAAAAAGACGATAGACAAATAATGCAAGGCTTGTTCCAGGGGATGGGAGCAGAGGGAGCTTTCTTTGGGAATATTGATACTTCAAGTTTTAACAGCATTGACTCTCTAGGAAACAAGTGACGTGGCTTAGCCAGTATATCAGACATTTATACCATCTCAGTCCATCCCAATGATATTTTCTTATTTTTTCATATTTGCAGTATCTATTTATTGTGTCTATGACAAGAATGTTTATTAAGATTGATTGTGATTCAAACTGAATTGCTCTACTTGACAGTCATTTCTTTTCCTAGAAATGTGAATTGTATAAATACATACTGCACGTAGAAAATTGGCTGCCTGTAGTTGCTGGTTAGTGTAGCAGAGAGTCAGATATTGTCCTTTCTTGGAAACACTCATGTAGCCTACAGTAGTTACTCCACCAGTATGGGGACTTTTTCCTCTATGTACAGAAGAAGCTAATCATTTTCATTCATTGCCAGATGCCATGTATCCCAAACTGGGTGGCCAAGGACTTAGAGTTAATTGTTTTACAGGGAGGGGCACCAATCCTCCACCAACCCCACTTGACACGTAGGGAGAACGTTACCCTTCTCAAAAAAATCCACTATCCTCCATTTGGAACACAGGGAAGAATAATAATATTACTGTATAATACTATTACCATACATCAGATGAGGCTGTATTTAGCCCTTTGTGTCAAAAAGTACCGGTATGTCCTAATATGAAATACCGTATTGGTAAACTATCTGGAGGTCTTTGGATTGAGAGTTAATGTTCATGCCCCCTTTTTTTTTTTTTTTTTTTTTTTTTTTTTTTTTTTTATACAGTGACCACTGAAGCTGTGAAAAGGTTAAAGCAATATTTTTTCCTGATTGCTCATAGCTAATGAATGTATACAGCCCTACCTCCAGTAATGGTGTTTATTGATTCTGCCATGATGCTGTACTGCAGAAAACTGCGAGTGCAAGACAGGGTACCCCTTTGAAGGAAGAAAGGAGAGGTACAATAAATGTTTAAATGCTTTGATAGAAGTGTAAATCTAAAGGTGCAGGTATACTCTTCCCAGTATTAGAATGTATGGCACATGTATTTACATATTTAGTTTAAAAATTATTTAGGATGCCTGGTGATGCAGCTGTTGGAATACCCCAGTTAGAGTGATGACCCTGCTTCATGCAATTTGGAGGTAGTGATATGAGATTCAGCTAGTTCCATTCTTTTACGTTTAATTTTCTTAGTAATTTCTACTTCTTGATCTGTATGGTATCCTTTTGTAGTGAGTGATGCAGAGTACACTCGGTTGAAGGATGCATACAAGCGAACTGCCACCCTCAATGGGGCCATCACCAAGCAGGGGTTCATCAGGGAGGTGTTGGGGGAAGGGGTCCCACAGCAGCTGGCCGAGGTAAGGCAAGCACAGGTTTGATTACTTTTTTTTTTTTTTTTTAACACACACACACACACACACACACACACACACACACACACACACACACACACACACACAAAGTGTAAAATATTAGGCAATTTTATTTATATTTAGAATAATTTTGGTTATAGTCAGTTGTTTTTCCATGATCACAATTCATTATAATCACTTGATGAAAATGGTTTTAATAATGCTACCCCTAATTGCATAAATGGAATTGCCACAGAATAAGAAATTCTGTTGATCTTAAAACAAGATAGTATGTGCCTAGATGGTATGGTCATGAGAATGTTTAGAAATGCCAATATCTTATATTTTCCTTGTCTTGGTAAACTGTTTAGCTGACTCTTATCAGTTGAGTAATCCTCAGAATACAGTTGACTTATCATAAGCACTTGGCAGCAGGCTGTCATGTTGGTGTTATAAACAGAATTGAATCATGTATTGTCAGCTCTGGAACTGTCTTGCTCTGTCTGTATTTCCTTCTGCCTGCGACCTCCAGTCCTTTTATTGCAATGTGTCTAGACGTCTCGAAATGAACAGCTCTTGATTGTGGCTCTTATTTCATTTGTTATATATATTTCCTTCTCTTGTTTATGGGTGACTCTTCACTGAGTGTCAAGCCAAATGGTTTCCTATACACCAGGAAGCCATTTACTATGCTGGATGGTAACCATATAAGCAAACTATGGTGCCTGGTGCTTTAGTGGGTAGTTAAGGCACTCTAGTCGGATTGAACCGGTGCAGATTTATATCCAAGGGGTGGTTGGGGTGTATTGCGCACGTAATGCTACTCAGGGATGAGTGAGGGTGGTCACTCTCATCTTAAATGTCAGGACCTACTTGCCTATCCCTGGGCTCCTACACTCCTTATGGGGCAACACAGGATTAGATGATGGATGGATGGATATTTTTTTCCTATTGGGAATAATTTTGTGGACATCTAGCCTTTGATTCCTTCCTTCTGGCATTGGAAAGAAATATAATTTAATAAAAATGTACTGTATGTGTGTGGTATGTGGTTATCAGACAGCACTGACTCATCCCCCTCCCTCCATTCTATGTTTGAACAAGCCAGTCCATACCTTGGGGTTCAGCACACCTCCTTTGCATCAGGATGTGGTGCAAAATACTCTTTTGTTGCTACGTGGGCTCTGTTGTTGAGTTAGCTTAGACTGTCTCCTTCTGGACTCCTGTGTTGGTGTTATGAGGGGTGCTTTTGTGTTGGTATTATGAGGGGTGTTTTTGTGTTGGTGTTATGAGGGGTGTTTTTGTGTTGGTATTTTGAGGGGTGTTTTTGTGTTGGTATTGTGAGGGGTGTTTTTGTGTTGGTATTGTGAGGGGTGTTTTTGTGTTGGTATTGTGAGGGGTGTTTTTGTGTTGGTATTATGAGTGGTGTTTTTGTGTTGGTGTTATGAGGGGTGTTTTTGTGTTGGTGTTATGAGTGGTGTTTTTGTGTTGGTGTTATGAGGGGTGCTTTTGTGTTGGTATTATGAGGGGTGTTTTTGTGTTGGTATTGTGAGGGGTGTTTTTGTGTTGGTATTGTGAGGGGTGTTTTTGTGTTGGTATTGTGAGGGGTGTTTTTGTGTTGGTATTGTGAGGGGTGTTTTTGTGTTGGTATTGTGAGGGGTGTTTTTGTGTTGGTATTTTGAGGGGTGTTTTTGTGTTGGTATTGTGAGGGGTGTTTTTGTGTTGGTATTATGAGGGGTGTTTTTGTGTTGGTGTTATGAGTGGTGTTTTTGTGTTGGTGTTATGAGGGGTGCTTTTGTGTTGGTATTATGAGGGGTGCTTTTGTGTTGGTATTATGAGGGGTGTTTTTGTGTTGGTGTTATGAGGGGTGCTTTTGTGTTGGTATTATGAGGGGTGCTTTTGTGTTGGTGTTATGAGGGGTGCTTTTGTGTTGGTGTTATGAGGGGGTGCTTTTGTGTTGGTGTTATGAGGGGTGTTTTTGTGTTGGTATTATGAGGGGTGCTTTTGTGTTGGTGTTATGAGGGGTGCTTTTGTGTTGGTGTTATGAGAGGGTGCTTTTGTGTTGGTGTTATGAGAGGGTGCTTTTGTGTTAGTGTTATGAGGGGTGTTTTTGTGTTGGTATTGTGAGGGGTGTTTTTGTGTTGGTATTGTGAGGGGTGTTTTTGTGTTGGTATTATGAGGGGTGTTTTTGTGTTGGTATTATGAGGAGTGTTTTTGTGTTGGTATTTTGAGGGGTGTTTTTGTGTTGGTATTATGAGGGGTGTTTTTGTGTTGGTATTATGAGGGGTGTTTTTGTGTTGGTATTATGAGGGGTGTTTTTGTGTTGGTATTATGAGGAGTGTTTTTGTGTTGGTATTTTGAGGGGTATTTTTGTGTTGGTATTATGAAGGGTGTTTTTGTGTTGGTATTGTGAGGGGTGTTTTTGTGTTGGTATTATGAGCGGTGTTTTTGTGTTGGTAGTAGCAGGGGTGTTTTTATATTGGTAGTAGCAGCAGTGTTTTTTGCTATTAACTGGGGTTTTTGTCTTGGTATTAGCAGGGATGTTTTTAGTATTAGCTGGGGTTTTTGGTATTAGGAGGGGAGTATTTTGGTATTAGCTGGGGTTTTTGTTTTGGTATTAGCAGCGGTGTTACATGGCTCAGCTTGGAATCCTGTAATCAACAGTCCACACTTTTACCCCATGAATGCAAATTAAGTTCCTCATGCAATGCTGTACTCTCTAATAAGCTACTAAATGCCACAACATACCTTCCTACCGTTTCATTTTTGTTGTAGCATGTAGCAACAAAGCATACAGTCACCATGCATAATCACCACATTGCCACCACAAACAATCACATATATTCATCACATATTTTCACCACATTCTAAAACCTTATGAGCAAATGCCTTTAAAAATGTGATAGTTTGAATGGGACTAATACTGTTAACATGAATATTAAGAATAAAGTATTGTAATCAAGAATGAAGAAAGACTGCAGTACAATTATCTGCACTGATTCACATATGAAAAGAGTTTTGGGAAAAGTAAGTTATCGTGGAGGATTTAATTATTTGAAAAATTACCAGTCAAGTGAGCAAAATCTTGTTGATTTGACATCCTCAAAGTTGAAACATTAAACTGCTGATGCCATTGTGTGTGAGCATAGAGTGTTGCTGGGTGAGAGTGGAGTGTGCATAGAGTGATATCTAGAGAGCAGAGTGTCTGAGAGGATTATATTATGATATACAGTACAGAAAGTCCTTGTTGTAAATAACTTTTTTTTTTTTTTTCCATGTTACATTCATGTGTGGTAGTCATAGGGGCATTTGTCTTGTTAGTGTAATAGGAAAAGTGTATGGTAGGATACTTATTGACAGAGTTAGGGAAATTGCAGAGGAATTAGTTGGAGAAGAACAGGGAGGCTTTAGGAAGGGAAGAGGTTATGTAGATCAGATATTCATTCTTAGATCTTTTGTGGAAAAGTTTCTAGAGAAGGGAAAGAAGTTGTATGCAGCTTTCATGGATTTGGAGAAAGCATATGACAGGGTGGATAGACAAGGATTGTGGAAAGTATTAAGAATATATGGTGGATGGGAAGTTGTTGAATGCTGTGAATAGTATGTAGGAGGGTGCTAAGGCTGCAGTGCGTGTGGACGGTGAACTGAGTGAATTTCTCTCTTTGAAGGTTGGGTTGAAACAGGGATGTGTCATGTCTCCATGGTTGTTCAATCTGTACATGGATGGGGTAATAAAAGAGGTACAAGGTAGGGCAGTGGATGTTGGAGTGGCCCTAGTGAGAAAGGGTAGTGTTTGGAAACTCCCTGTACTGTTTGCAGATGATACTGTGTTGTTAAGTGAAGACAAAGGGGAGCTGCAAGGCTTGGTGGATGAGTTTGGGAGAGTTTGTAAGAAATGGAACCTAAAGGTGAATGTAGGGAAGCGTAAAGTGATGGTCTTTGAGAGAAGTGAAGTCAGTGAATGTACAGTGTGGTTGGATGGTGAGGAAATGGAAAATGTGTTTAAGTACTTGGGGAGTGTGATGAGTAAGGGTGGAGGTTTGGAGGGTGAAGTGCTTGAAAGGGTGCAACAAGGAAGAAAGGTTGCTGGTTCCTTGAAAGCAGTGATAAGAAACAAGGAAGTGAGTATGGAAGTGAAAAAAGTTGCTGCATGACAGTATTATGATACCAACTCTAACACATGGAAGTGAAGCTTGGACGTTGTTGGAAGGACACAAGTCAAGAGTGAGAGCAGTGGAAATGAGTTTTTTGCGAGGGGCCTGTGGAGTCACATGGAGAGATAGGCTGACAAATGAGGATATAAAGGAGCGTTGTGGTGTGCATGTGGATGTGATAGAAAGTGTTAGGAGGAACACACTGAGGTGGTTTGGCCATGTGGAGAGAGTGGAAGGTGAAAGACTGACGAGGAGAGTGTATGTGAGTGAGGTGGAGGAGGAGAGAGGGAAGGGAAGGCCGAGGATGAGATGGAGGGATGGAGTGGAGAGGTATATGAGAGAGGGGGGTGTGAGTTGGGAGCAGGGCAGTGAAATGGCAGGGGACAGGGTGACATGGAGGCAATTTGTTTGTGGCCACCCCGTACAGGATTGAGGCATCTGGCAATAGATAGATAGATAGACATTCACAGTACATTGCAGAAAAATTGTTTATTAGAATTCCATTGCCGTATATAAAATTTCCCTAGGTTGAATCCATATAATGAAACTATTTGTAAGGAAAAAAATTGCATTAGTTTTGAATACAAAACATCCATGACATATAATAAGTATTGCACATACATCATGATAGTCACTGGAACCAGTTGTAAAAAAAAGAGTAATTTAGATAGTTTGGAATGCTGTATATCCCTGACATTTAACCCGCCCCGTCCCGACGACGTATGGGTACGTTGCAACGATTTGCATTTGCCAGTCCCGGCGACATACCAGTACGTCGTGCAATTGCAAGGTCGCTAATTTGCACAATTTTCAATTTTCGCACGTGATTTTTCGTATGTATACACGGGACACCTTCCTCTATTCCTGTACAAGATACCAAGCAGGGACAATGCCTTACACTGCATAACCTCCCCCCTCCCCCCCTCACGCCATTGTCTTGGCAAAGGACCTGTTACCAGTGACCTGGCTAGTAAAGTTATTCAGGGCCAGAGTGATTCCCCAATCGATGACAATGTGGAGGACAATGTTTACATAGCATTAGAAGAAGAAACAGCCAGAAATAATGATCAGGTAGTGTGACAAAAATAGGTCAGGTATGGTGATTAGTTAGTGAGTGAAACAATGCTTATAATGCCTTTATTACTGCTTGAAAACCAATATACTGTCATACTACATATACATTCGTACCAAGTAAATAAATAAATACCGTTTATGAGTGGATAAAATAGTTACCCTCCCATAGAACTCGTTTTCTTTGGTGCCAGCATGTTAGAAAACCCACTCAGGTAAGGAGGAACTCCTACCTGGATTGGGCACTTTAAACCTCAGGTGAGCGATTTCTCTATGAATTTTCGATGTTTCTTACCAAAAGCGAAGGTTTTAGCCAAAAAAAAAATTTCTAAAATACCTCGGGACTGGGGGATGTCGGAGGTGCGGAAAACCTCGGGACGTGACGGGTTAACATGGATTGGCTAAGGACCATGATTTCTGCATGTCACTGATACTGTAAAAAGTATGTGAGCTAAACTGTTGTTCCATCATAGCCACACGGTAATGCCCTGAATGCCAAGTCATAGGATCTTAGATAAATTGAGCATCATCATAGGAGCATGCATTACTGGGAGGAGGAGGGAATGTAACCTACTTCTGCTGTCTTTCTTTAATGTTTAGATACATGTACCCTAAAATGTTATAGCTGTTGCATGTTAACTTAGATTTATTGGCAGTTTGTGTGAGAGGTGTATGAGTGAGTGGTGTGAGTCAGAGAGAGGGCATTGTGATGGCAGAGGACAGGGTGATATGGAGGCAATTCGTTTGTGGTCACCTCTTCTGGTATTAAGGTGTCTGGCTGTAGATTGATAGATTGTGTGAGTTTTTACCTTACCCAGGACAGAATCCAGTGAGGTATTGTTTGTTTGTTTCTTTGTGTGTAATGTTATGGAAAAATGGCTGAATGAAATTACAGTACATGAAGCTTTCAGGATATGTGATTAAATTTTTGAGGTTATCGAGTGTCCTTGAAAGGTTAAAATCATTGTCACGGATTTTCAGAGAGCTATAACTTGAAACCAGTTGAAGATAGAGATATTTACCATTATCAGCATACAGGAACTCCCATACGGTCTTTCATTTGGCACCAAGATCTTTGACCTTGAAATGTCAATCTCAAGGTCAAGGATATTCAGGGGACTATAATGTGAAACTGGTTGCAGAGAGATATTTACCATTATAAACATATTGGAAGTCACGTGTGAACTTTTGGTTGGTACCATGACCTTTGACCTTAAGTAACCTTGAAAGGTCAAGCTCAAGGTCACAGATATTCAGGGGGCTATAACTCAAACCTGGTTGAAGATAGACATATTTACAACTGTATTATCAAGAGATAGGAAGATTCATATGGGCTTCCATTTGGCACCATGACCTTTGACCTCGAATGACCTTGAAGGTCAGGTGCATGATCCCAGATTTCAGAGGGCTATAACTTGAAAATGGTTGAAAATAAGATAACTGCTGTTGGGCGAGGTTTGTTGTGTCTGGCACCACTTGTTTACAGTTATTCATCTGTAAGGTGTGCTGCTCGTTAGAACAGATTTGTTGGTGGTTACATACTGAGCCCTTATGATATTCCTGAACTCAAATGTTCGATTGTAACAGTAAAACAATATAGTACATATACTCTATATCAAATGCTGTACCAAATTACAAGCATTGCCAAGTACAATACTGTATAGTATCATGTGTGGGATGTGTCCTGTAAAATCACTGGCTTCCACTGAGTCACCAGCCTTGATGCCATTCGCTTCAGTGACATCTTTATAAATTTGTTTTTTATACACATGATAATTAAATTCCACTTCAGGGAGTCCTGTCATTTTAGGGGGACTAGATACCATATGGTCTCCATCAATCCATTTAGTTTGATGACACCCATTCTCTTGTTTTACCACCAAACAGTTTTATTTATATTTAGCCCTTGGATACCTCTGATGGTTGTTGTTAAACCCCAGTCTGTCTAGTTGAGCAGACCTGTCAACCACAGGTAGATAACTGTTTCCGTGGGGCTGTCTTTAGGGTACAGTATAGTTCATACACCTTGTTAGGGACTGGTGTCCCCATGTAGTAGCCAGTGCCTCACTAGGGTTGAACTAGGGTCCTTTCCTGTGGTGAGGTGCAGGGAAATATGAGGAGATTCAGTACCTGGGTGGATGCTGTTGCTGCTTCACCTCACTCAGGGTACACAACTTGCGCAGGTTCCTCATCAGCGTCCCTCTGATAGTAATAATGTTAAGTGGAAACTATTGCATAAAATTAATCTTACAAGTGTGTCTCGTTAAGTAGTCTTGATGACTAGGAAGGTGTATAAATAGACAGGGCCACTGAGTTCAAAACCACTTCTCTTAGCATCTTGTGCTGTTTGAAAAATCATACTTTACCATAACCACTTTTGACCAAAATTGTCATCCTTCCATCTCGAATGCTGAACTGTAATGAGAGAGTAACAGTAGAATAAGGTGCTAGTCATGGAGAATTGCTGTGGAAACGATGTAGAGCCATAGCATTGCCTTATTCTGCCACTGAGCTGTCTGTACTGAGATGACGAGGAACAGTGTTGAAGGATCAATTAAAATATACAGTACAGTACTTGCTAAGGACAGGGGAGAAAGAATATTACCCAGTTATTCCATGTGTGTCAATTTTGTGACTAAGCTATGTGTACAGTGATGACGAACATGATGGGAGGATAAATTAAATTATATATTAGTTGCTGGGGACAAGGAAAAATGAATACTACCCAGCTGTTCCATGTCTTTAGTGCGTAATAACTTAAAGGGAGAGGAGTAGCATAGTGATGTGGCAACCCCACTGCTCAATATTAATGCTGTAAGCAAGCTAGTACCTCCTACAGGACACTGAAGTGAGGAGGCTGTATTTTGGAGTTTCTGTTCTCTGATTTAACAGCTTCATCCCAGTGGCATGCCATCATTTTTGCTTTCATTTCATTCTTTGACATCTTCAGTTGATTCAGATTAGTAGAGACTGAACTACAAGGGTGAAATATAATCCACATTAACCCCTTCAGTATGAGGCCTGTCATAAGTTGAACTGCATTGTCTGGAGTTGAATTATGTGTATGTTGCGTAAATAAAGTTAAAAATTCAATATTTGGCTGAAAGCGTTGTCACAAAGGAAGTCAGAGAACTTTGTATAGCTCCCTATCGAGTGTGAAAATGGGAGGTTAAAGTATATTGTTGATATGGTTTTTACTATTGGTAATCAGTTTCATATGTGATAACTATCTGGGGAAATCTTATCTAATATCCCTTGGAATGATAGCACAGTTTGTTACTACTGTGCATTTGCGCTTTTTATATTATACAGTATATATACAGTATATGTATTAATAGATATGTACTGTACTCTGTTTTATGTAAATGTCTGGGATTTCCATTGTGTAAAGTCAAGACTGACTGTCAGTTCCAACAGAAAGACCTCAGAGCATTTATACCCATACTTAGTAACAAGCATTCCTTCCACAACACTGCACCCTCTGTACTCTCCACCATGTCCCTCCTGTTTACTTATGGACTCATTCTTGTCAGCCTGGGAGGCTGTTAAGCATCTGTGCATAACCTTAAGATATTTTGGTATTTTCTTTGTTAACTGTGCGAAGTGTGTGGATATTTAAGGGATAAAAAAGATACGTATGTAATTTGCACATTATACTGCCAAGGATATGGTGTTAGAAAGCCTGCTATAACCCACAAGAAAAATGGTTCTGTAATCTGCCTCCTTCTCTCACCAGACATCCCCCCTTTTTTAAGTATATTCCTGTTACTTATTTGGCACTGTGATGGTTTTTTTTTTTTTTTTTTTTTTTTTTTTTTGCAATCACCTGACAGTTTAATTAGGTCAGGATAGATTTTGAATTTTTGGTGGTGGTGGTGTTGCAGGTGTTGATGTTATGATGGTAATACTGTGTTGCACTGTGTTTTTGCAGCTGATATTTCTAGCATGTGGAGGGACAAGCAAGGGCATCACATTCAAGGACCTCCTTTGTAGTCTTGTCCTCCTCACACGGGGCAACAGGGATGAGAAAATCAGATGTGAGTATTGTATAACTGTCATTGTTAATAAAGAATGTGGTTGGATATAATGCAGTTTTCTTACATACATTTGATATTCCAGGAATGTATGTGAGGGAGGTTGAAGAAGGGAGGTGGAGACAGAGACTTATAAGGAAGTGGATGAATAGATTGGAATGGTATATGAACAAGATTGGTGTAGAATGGAAGGAGGGCTGCCCAGAAGTAGAGGACTGGGTGATATGGAAGCAGTTAATTCATGTTCAGAGTTATGTTGATGTCCAGTGGAATGCTATTAAAAAACTGTAGAATGTTGTGTTCATATTCCTTGCCTGATCCATACGGGGAATGAGTAACTCTGTATTACGAGCAAAATTTGCACCTTTACATTGAGGTCTTTTTTGAAGCTGAGTAAAATCAGCTATCAAAAGAGAGAGGGTCATTATAACAAGTTGAGCTAACAGGCTGTGGCTCCTTTCCAATTAGCCTTTCAACAGTTGTTTACAATACTGTACCCTTTTTACACTAACATGGCCTCAGATTGCTTTCTTCCCATTTTGAATACTGATTTGTAACAATATATTACCACCAGAATATAATGCTAGGCATGAGGAAGTACTGTGGAAAGGATGTAGAGCTGTAGCATTGTCATTTTTCTGCCATTTAGGGACATGAAGCTGCAAAAGGATGAAAATCTGTGCCAAGTTAAGATAAGAGCACTATAGCAGCTTCAATATGAATGCTAATATTTTTACCTTGTTGTCTTCCTTGAATGCTGTGTGGAGTTGTTTTAATACCCTTTATAATACTGGAAATGAGTCTGAATAATGATGATTATATACAGCATCATTGATTTTGATACTTTAGCTGTTTACATTGATTTTTATACTGCATCTTTAACTGTTTAGGCTACATAGATTTTGTTTTATTGTCTCTATAACTGCTTACATTGATTTTTATACTGTATCTTTAACTATTTACTTTGATTTTTACACTGTACCTCTCCCCTGGTAGTTATCTTCGGTGTGTACGCCAATGAGTCTGGGACGCACATCATCCGCAGTGAGATGCTGCGGCAGCTCCAGGCCACTGAGGGCGGATACAACCCAGAGGATCTACAAAAATGCTTTGGCCAAGTGAGATGGTGTATCATTTGTATTGAATTACCAGACTTAACATTGCTGTTACTTTGTACAGTAGAGTCCTTTAAAGTTTTGGGAGCTGAATGTGGATTAAGTAATTTTTTTACCACATTTAAACTAGTACAGCTAGAATTTGTGAATTAACTCAACTTTCCTTAAACTTGTGCAGTTTACAGTAATGTGCAGTTACTGTGAAATCAGAAATTTTTTTTATGACAGCACCAGTACTATAATAAAACCTCATGTTCATGGTTAAGAAGGATATTCATCATTTACTGTAAAGTTCATTACAGAATTGATGATTTCATGCAGAGTTAGTTTTGAAGGTCAGATACTAAGTACATTTGTGTATTTGCACATGGATGGTTGAATAATGAGGTGTTTTGGTGTTTGCCAGGCTTAATAAACAAAGATGTGTGTTTTCAGAGTGAGCGTGTAAATTACGAGGAGTTCCGTGAGTGGCTAAGTGAGCACGCTGATGCCACCACTGTCACACGGTGGCTGCTGGCTGAACCCTGCCATGTCTCACTCTCTAATGATCTGGAGACACCCACCTTCTACCAGACACTGGCTGGAGTCACGCACTGTAAGACTGTAGTCATTCTGCTCCATCAATACCATAATATTCATCAGTGAAGGAGTGTTAGGGTATTGGTGTGGGTGTAATTGAAATTGATATAAGAAATACTTTGAAATGGTTTGGTCATGTGGAGAGGATAGAAATTGAGAGACTGACTAGAAGAGTGGAGAGTATATATATGAGATGAATGGGGAGAGGAGGAGGAGGGAGAGACCATGGATAAGATTGAGGGATGGGGTGGAGAGGTGTGAGAGAGGGGGTTGTGAGTTGGAGGAAGGACAGCTAAATGGCAGAGAACAGGGTGATGTGGAAGCAATTTGTTTAATGCCATCCATTATTAGATCAAGGTGTCTGACAATAGATAGATAGATAGCTCAGATAGCTTTTCGGTTTTATGTTTATTTTCCATGTGGTGTGAGTCAGACAAATACCGATGTGATAGTGCTTCTCCACCATGCATTGCCATGTCTTTGCTTTAGTTGTTTGTATACCTGGAGTTTGTTACTATAATTTTCAGTGTTTGTTCCATACCGTATACAGTGATATTTCCATATCTTTTCATCTCGCCAGTAATCTCATCTGCCCTCCACTTCCATACCAAAAACATCATCCTTTTCTTTAGCTCCACTATACGTGATTGTGTGAGAATTCTGAAGGTTTGAATGGTGAATGATTCAGTGTATTGCCCATTCAGCTGGACAGACCCTGGTTAGTTTCTCATTGTATCATTTCCCCCCCCCCCTTCACACTCTGGACCCTATCTCCTCATCAAAGGATGGGAAAAGAGGTATGGATGATGATGGTGATGATGATGATGTATTATTACCTTGACTTTATTCCTGTCTGATGTCCATAGTGGAGGAGAAGGACATCCTGGAGCTGGAGAAACGTTATTGGTACCTCAAGGGCTCATCTCCAACTGGTCGTCTGGACCCGGACACTCTGGTGCCCATGATATCCCCGCCTCTTCCCCCACTCCTGGCTCGCGGCGTCTTCAATGCCTTTGATGAAAACCGGGACAACCACATTGATTTCAAGGTATGATGTTCAGTGTTACTCAGTCCTGCTTATGTAATGTACAGTCAGTTTAATAAAGTATCATGGAGAAGGTGTACATTGATATCTGAACTGATCACTGTTGCATGCAAATTCTCCATAAGATTAATCAGTTATCATCTGATTGTGCATATAATGACAATACCAACTGGAAAATTACATAAGTTAGAAATATATGACATATTAATGAAAGCAGGTTTACCAGTGTGGGGAATAATCATCAGGCCTATTCCAGTAGTCAGTATCTGTATGCAGGTGTTTTGTGCCAAGTGGACATCATTTTTTGTGCAAGCAGACCTCATTTTAAAGTAGATTTGTGTCCCAAAATACTTCAGCTATTTCCATACAGCCTGTACTGTAAATGGGTTAGAACTTGGAAGTCTGTTTTGTGGGTAACAATGGTGCTTTATTTTCATTTTTTGTAATTTTATTTTCTGTATGCTTAGACTGATAAAAGTAAATAGATAAATAAAGGTAACATGTAATGAGAACTTACAGTAGATGTCAGATCATCAGCATTTGAGTAGATTTTAGGTTATCATGTAACTGCTACTTCTTCCAAGGACAGAGGAATAAGATTATAGCGTGCATATTTCTGGCATTTTATATAAAGTGACTAAAAGAGTTTATTGGTGTAGGGATATGGCAGCTCCACTACCATTTGTTTTTGTTTTGAGATTCCTCATAAATCTTACTGTGCAACTCAGGCAGCATGAAGAGGATGATAGTGCCTAAAGCCTTCTTTCTTTTTGTATTTGTCCTCCCAGTCAGGTATTTGAACTGTTCTCTGATTTTACCACCCCATTTGAATATCAGTTATTGGGTCAGGATGTTGATGACTTCATTTTGTCTGCATATTTTAGTACAGTGTGTCATCATCATCATCATCAGCAGCATCAGCATCACCTCCAGTGCCTTGCTCCCTCCTGGGAACCCCCAGACATGGGATGGCTGGACAGAAACACCTCCAGGCTTCCTTATCCTCACACACCTTTCTCACTCTCTCAGACAATCCTTTTCCATTTCCTACTCTTTCTTCAGTGAACTGTTCCATTCTCATCTTGCACACCACATAAAGTCTGCCTCTACCAACACTGCCCTTTACAGTATACATTTTCACATTTACACCCTTTCTTTGGCACCCTATGTATATGCTTTTTATATACATGCCCATACCTCCATACCTCCCCAGTGTATTCCTCATTATTCACTCAGTAATTCCACATCCTACGCCTATACCTTTTTCTTCCATTCCACAGTACCCATGTATTTCACTATTTCTTACTATACAGTTGAGTGTATTTGTGGAAAAAGGGGTCAGGATGATGAGTGTTTTGTTTATCACAAGTAGATCATAATTTGAAATGATAAGTTTATAGATAGATGGAGAGATAGCATAGTTCTGTCACCTTTACATGGCCCTGATTTTCATCCTTTTGTACCCTAGCCCACATAGTTCAGTGGCAAAAAAGACAAGACTAAGACAAGGCTACATCGTTTTTATACCGCTTCTTTGTTACTAGCACCATATTCTGGTATTAAAATCTTGGTACAGTTTAACATTCAAGATAGAGAGATAGCAATTTTAAATCAGATTAAGAGGAAAATGAATATATTCAAGAGGAGCAGGTGGCAATTTTAGGCTAACTTTGAGTAAAATTATTATATTGGCTCATTGAGTTGTTTATTCCATTTGTAAGTTTTCTTGGTACAGGTTTAATGTTTTTACCCTAATTTGGCCTAAAATTACCACCCCTCCATCCTGAATAATGAGTTATAACCACAGATTTAAATGTAAATGTAATCCTATACTCTTTTTTTTACTCTAACTTAGCCTAAAATTACCAACTTTCCATCTTCAATGCTGAGTTGTGACTAGATTAACGTTAGAATATGATGGTAGTCGTGAAGTGATGCTCTGGAGGGGATGTAGAGCTGTAGAATTGTCATTTCCTGCCACTGGACTACATAAAATAAGCTGCAAAAGGGAAAAAAATCTGGGCCAAGTTAGTGTGAAAGGGGTATAGTCATGAAGAATTGTTATGAAAAGGATGTAATCTTAGCATTGTGTTTCTTTGTTATTGAGTCTTGTGAAGCAAGCTACAAAAGGATGAAAATCTGGACCATTGTGTTGTGAAAGATCTAATGTAATCTTGGAAGTAGCTCTGCCGCATTTTACAATCGCATGTGCATCATCGTCCATGTATCTTATCATGTGTGATGTTTTTATCATTGTCCTTGAGAGATAGTGGGTGATTTTCATAAGTAGGCCAAGTGCACAGAGATTATATATTTGTTGTTTTTGCTTCCTAATACAGAGAGTCTTTCACCTGTGTGCATTTTTTCTCACAGTACTTTTATGACTTAATATATATATGAAATATACCCATATACCTATATACTTCAAAAAGGTAAAATATGCCATTGTACCAATATACTGTATTCCTGTTTCTGTACCACATGTTTGTTTTTCATCTGTGCCACATTGAAATATCAATACAATTTACTAAAAATACAAAATACTGTTTGGAATACAGTACAGTACTTTGAGCTTTTAAGGAATACAAACATCACAGTACTCAAAGTAGCTGCCAGTACCTAGCTACCTCTAGACAGCTTTATTCAGTTTAGGGGTTGCCTCACTTGTAGAAGGGAAGGTAGCATGTTAATGTAGAATGTTTCTTTTTGGTGCAGGAGATGGCATGTGGAATCTCCGCTGCCTGCCGTGGTCCCCTCACCGAGCGGCAAAAGTTTTGTTTCAAGATTTTTGATCGGGACAGAGACGGGCGGTTAAGTAGAGAGGAGCTGACAGCAATGGTCCAGGCCTTGCTGTTGCTGCGGGAGGAGGAGCAGGAAGAGGGCAGCGGTGAGTAGCCTTGGGTTTTATTGTTACCGGTAGTGTCGTGTCATGCTTATCTGGACATGAACCAGTTGAACTATAGGAAACCAGCCACTTCAGATGGGTGCTTCGAGTAATGACTATTTTGTTTTGTTATTGCCAGATGATATTATTCAGCTCATGTAATATTAGACTGAAGCACTTAAGTACTGCCTTCATGTACCTCATGTCTGGTGGTGGTGGCGTTGGAGGGTTTCTTAAGCTGAAGAAAACATCCTGATAATAGCATACCAGTAATTATACTAAAAAGTGTATCATTGTGTTTAACTGATTTCAGTACCAGGAAGTGTATTACTGTATTTGACAGGTAATACTGGATAGTTATGGTGTTCATTCATCCATCCATCCATCCATCATCCAGTCCTACATTGCCCCATGAGGAGTGTAGGAGCCCGGGGCTAGGCAGTTGGTCCCGACATTTAAGATGAGAGTGACCAGCCTCACTCATCCATGATTGGTATTACATGAGCAATCAACCCCAACCACCCCTTGGATATAAACCTTCACCGGCTCAATCCGATTGGAGCGTCTTGACCCCTTAAGTATGCAAATCTCCTAGCCCACCTACCCCCGGAACCACAGAAAGGGTTCGATTTTTCAACTTTCACTAAGGTAACAAATTTTTGTGACATATTTCAAGAGCTTGAATTTACACACCTGCAAATGTTTATTTCACTCGTGTGACTAATGATTACCACAATATGGACTGTCAAAGAATGGGAGGAATTAAAATTGTTACCCCTTGCGTATAGAGAAAGAAAAAAAAAAATTACACCAAAGTGAATTTTAGTCTTATAGATTTGAAGAGCTTGATTTTATACCCCAGAAAATGTATATTTCGCTCTCATATGTCTAATGGTTACTGCACAATCAACCGCCAAACATAAATAAATGTCACTCCTCGCTATGAGCAAAAATGGGACGTCCTTGAGAAATAAGGGGGTATAGGGAGGTGGAGGGAGTGTGGGGGAGCATCAGGAGGGGGGGGAATGGGAAAGAATATGTCTGCCACACACACAGCCAGTATGGTCTGGAGGGGGTATGGGGGATTGGGGGGTATTGTGGGTGGGTTTGGTCGCAGAAGGCAGGAACCACTGGGGCAAAGGGAGGTGGAGAGATGGCCAGGAGGGTAGTCCCCACACCCAGGAAGGGGGCCAGATCAAGTGTCCCACCACTGGATCTCTTAGTTTCCATTGGGTATGTACCATTTACATCATAAAAGAGGTGGGGTTACAGCTCTCCGGTTTTATGCAACCTTGCTGCAATCATAGGTTATAGAACTTTGTATACCAACCTCGGAAAACAGCGATCATCATACATAATACTTAAGGGATTAATTTCCCACTAGACCACCAGGTATCATAATTTGGTTACATGACTGGCATAATAAATGTTTCCGTGGTAACAGGAAACCATTTGGCTTGTCACCCATTGTAGAGACCATAAGGCAGCACTACATTGAGTGAGTGGATGATAGGTGCCCCCACCTACCTTATTTGCATTCAGACTGGCATTTGCTGTACTGTACTTTGAATTTCTGGTAATTCTTCTGTTGTAACAATACTTCATTCTTTAAGAGAACTTGAATTTTTGCTGTTTTTTTTATAACGACAGTGAGTGTATTTGGTTCTGAATTGTAAAGCAAAGAAGATTAAAGCTGGTTCGCTGTTATTGTCATGTTTGTATCCGTTAGTCTGGTACCAGTATTATAATGTTACTACCGTACATGAGATGTGTATGGGTGTGAGAATCAGGCAAATCAGTGCAAGATGTGGTATGGTATGGGAAGGGTTCTGGCTATTGCTGTCAGGTTTAACTCAGTGAGGCTGTTACCTTTACTTTTATGTTACTTCAGACGGTGTGCATTTGGGGAAGTATCAAGCAAAGCAATACAAAGGTGTTATGGGTCTGGCAGTTATTGTCACCTATAACTTAATCAGGTTGTTACCTTTACCATTATGTTACCACAGATGATGTATGCGTGGGAGTATCAGGCGAGGCGGTGCAGGGTCTGGTGCGAGAGCTGTTGGTGCACCATGACCCCCAGTCCACTGGGTATGTCACGCAGGAGGAGTACCTCATGTGGACCCTACACAACCCTCTGGCCTCAGCCCTCCTTGATATTATATTCCAGGTTGGTGCACCCTCAGGTCAGGTAGCATTAGAAGCAAAGGTTCATCAGCAATTCCCTGTCAGCATTGGGCCCTGTATTCCAAATTTTCATGCCTTCCTGAACATCAAAGAATATTCCTACATATACAATTATGTTGTGTTTTATAATAAGAATTTTTTCTTCAAAACCTTCCATTGCTACAGTCAGCAGGAAAGTGTCAGCACTCTTTGGAATGTGATAACACAACCAACAGTCATTTTAAGTAAGCAGTGTGTTCCAAAAAATTTTTCTGAATTACAATTATATCCCCATAGATGGTACTGGATTTTAGGAGAGACTTGCGGATTAGCTGTTTCAGTGGCAGTATAAATTTGGTTAGTTGTTAGTACACTAACAGTTTTTTTTTTTTTTTACATTATTTTAGATTACATATCATAAATTAATGTAATGTAGGCATAAAGTGTGGCCATAATGTAATTTATGTATGTCCTTATGTTCTCAATATATGTATCTGGATATTACCAGTATTTATTTGTCTGTCTATATGTCTTTCATTACATCATCCATCCATCCAAAGCCCACGAGAATTCAGCCCAAAAAATAATTCAGAACGTGACTGCTTGCGTTCCGTGTGATTGGTGCAGGTGTGCCATATTGTGTTGGGTCTGAAGCCTGGGTCACGGAGTGAGGAGGGTGACGTGGTGCTGGGGTGGTTGCGGCGGGCCGAGGCGCGCTCCCTCACCATTGGACAGTTCTGGTACATCATCAACTTGGACTGGTGGACATTGTGGCTCGAATATGTTAATCATCAGGTGAGCCCATGTGTTTGATTATATGTCACTTGTATGGTATACACCACATAATTTGGTGGAATAGGTTATGGCTGTCTAAATGGATTAAATCTCAGGGGTGGTTGGGTTTTATTGTTCACATAATGCAACACAAACAAGCAATTAGCCACTCTCCCCTTAAATATCCTGAGCCTCTGTATATCTTTACTGTGCACAGAGGATGCCACTCAGTATGGCCACATGCTGTATATACACATTGGTTAGAATCCCTAAGAGGGAAGAAGAAGTATTTCAGCTTTGTAATTCATCCAGGAATGTAGACCAGTCAGCTGCCTTTGAATCACTTGGACTGTAGTAACCTAACCCTGGGGCCCTACACCTTGCAGTTCACCCCCCCCTCCCATTTGGTATACTGTAAACAGCCAGCAGGACATAGAATAATATATCTTTGATTTGATGAAACGGGATATGAATACTGTACTATATTTCCAGGGTCCTCTGTATGTTTAGTTGTTATAGGCAGCCAAAGATTTAAGCTGTTGCCATAGTATCTTAACTTGATAATTGCAATAGTGTGAACAGTATGCAGACACTTCTGTGTTATGGAAGGATTCCTTACTTGAAGGGTTTGTGAAAGGTAGAATTTGTGTGAATCAGATTTAACCCTAAGTACCAACACATTATCTGCGAACACACACATATTACTGTACACTGAGTATTAAAAGGAATTATTTGTCATAGGTGGGGCACTCACCATCCACTCACTCGATGTAGTGCTGCTGTCGGGTGTCTGCGCTTTCCTCTCCTCCATCCTTCTTTCCTTCCATCCTCTTCTGTCTTTCTTTCCTTCATTCTTTCCTGGTCCTTCTGCCTACGGGTGACTTTACACTCCCTCTTCTGTCTTTCCTTCATTCTTTCGCGTTCCAATCGGATTGAGCTGGTAAAGGTTTATATCCAAGGGGTGGTTGGGGTTGATTGCTCATGTAATGCCACTCAGGATGAGTGAGGCTGGTCACCCTCATCTTAAATGTCGGGACCAACTGCCTAGCCCCAGGCTCCTACGCTCCTCATGGGGCAATGTAGGATTGGATGATGGATAGATAATTTACACACATATAATAAGCAAACAACCAACTGTAGTAATAAGAGTAAACTGCTCTGCACTACAGAAATAGTATGACATAAAACATATATACACACATCCATCATCTAATCCTGTGTTGCCTGATGAGTGCAGGATCCCAGGGCTAGACAAGTTGGTCCTGACTTTAAGATGAGAGTGACCAGCCTCACTCATCCCTGAGTGGCATTATGTGAGCAATAAACCCCAACCACCCCTTGGATATAAACTGACACCGGGTCAGTCCAGTTGGAAGGGAAACACCTTAATTATTCACTAAACCACCAGGCACCATAGTTTCGTTATATGGTTACCACCCAGTGTAGTAAATGGTTTCCTGGTGTACAGTAGACCATTTGGCTTGTTACTCAATGTAGAGTGACCTGTAGACAGAAGGAAGAGGAAAGAAAGGACTTTAAGAGGAAGGAAGAGAGGAAAGGGCAGCCACCTGAGAGCAGCATTGCATTGAGTGAGTGGATGGTCAGCACCCCCACATAAAACATTATAGTGATAAAAGTAAATGTACAGCCACCATTTTTCATTTTTGAATACCTGTATCTGAAAGTCAGGATCTGCATATGCCTGGGAGTCTCTCTTTACCCTTATGTTTTAATGGTGTTCATAGCATTGGCTTAATTTAAATCCAGGTGAGATCATCCTTAGTTATTCCTGCCACTGCCAGACAATTTTATTTAGCCCGGGAAGGGCCTCTTGTAGGAGAAGGGATGTAGTAATGCTACTTCTTACCTCTCCCATTCTAAAAGTCTGCCCCAGGGTGAATATAATTGTCAGAATATGGCAGTAATAAAGTGAAAAAGACATGCCTGGACCAAAAGTTTAAAGAATATGTACCACCATGAACCACACTAAGTAACATTACTTGTATTTCCGCTGCTGCTGGATGTGTATAGTCACCGGGATCAGACAGCAGTTCCCTGAGTCCATCATCACACGGCAGCTCCCCGGCCAGCTCCCAGTGTGGTTCACTCAAGCGCACCAAGTTGCAGAAAAAGTCAGCACACTCCGAGGGCACTGTCGCCTCAGACTCAACAAGGTACACTAAAGGAAATTGTACTGTACTGTATTTGTAGGATTTGGGAGAGAGACAGACAGACAGACAGACAGGGAGAGTGAGAGAGGGAGTATTAGAATCTCCATTAATACCATCATTTTTTGTATTTTTTTCTCCAGTGGTGTGCAAATGACAGGAATCTCCAACCTACCCAGTAGTGGGGACTCAGTGTCACTCACCAGCCTTGAGAGTGACCCGTCGGGCCGCATTGATCCTGCTTCTGCCCGTCATCGCTACCACCTCCCACCCTCCGCCAGCCCCAGGAAAAACTTTAGCTCATCCAATCTTTCAGTATATAACTTTGATGCCTCCAGGTGAGAATAGTTTTAATATTTTTTTGTTTTATTGTTGGAGAGGGCTGCCTTCATGTGGTGGCATTGATATGAGTTGATGGTTTTGCTCTTATTACACTAACTTGGCCTAAAGCTGCCATCTCTTCACTGTGAATACCAAGTTGTAAGAATAGCCTTAGAGTATGATGCTTCCCATGAAAGGATGCAGAGCTGTAATATTGTCATTTTTGTCATTGATCTATTTAAAATAAGCTGCAAAAGGTTGAAAATCAGGGTCAAAGTATAAGAAAAAGAGGATAGTTGTAGAAACAATTTTTAGTGGAACTTAAGACTAAGATGATCTCCCCCACCCCACCCCTGATCTTGAAGTATGATTATTGTATATTTATGTGTTGGCATTCACTTGTTTCTTTATATGACAGAGTTGGTGCAGTTTCAAGCCCTGGTCACTCACCAAGGCTGACACGCCGTGCAGCCACCAGTCCTGGCCCCCTCCTGGTGCCATCACGACCTCCAGCCATCGACAACTCTCCCTTAGTAGAGCCCAGCACCTCCAAGGTATTGCAATACTTATCACTTTCCTCCACAAGCACTTTGCCTTCTCTTATATGTATAGTGAGTTTTTGCTTTATTAATATGGGAGCTATCCATAATATTATGTACAGTTATAAATGAGTGGTAATGAGCTCTCAGTCCATCATAGCTGATTAGTAATGTAACTAGGAGGAAAGCTTGGGTATCAGCAAATCTAGCATTTAAAAAAAAAAAAAAAAAGTGAATACCTCAATGATTAAATTTCATGTAAAAGATCGAAGTAGAGGGTCATTCTTTAATCATCGAGGTTCACGAGCATGAGGACTTTGTGGCACCTCATCTGTAGTGGTTAATTTTGCACACACTTCACTATCTTGTATTTTATTTTTTGTTTTTGTAATATTGACCTACACTAATAAGACAACAGACAGACAAGGTGTTATTAGTGTGCCTGATGCAGAAATGCACTGGTAGGGAAGAGGTGTTAGAAAGTTTTGTTAGATAATGGGCATCCAGGTCTAAGTGAAAAGTGAAATGTGAGTGTAGTAGCTGTAGTAGTAATAGTAGTTGCAGTCCCAGGCCCATCTGAAATATGAAGCCAGTGGACTGCAGACCAGAGCTGTCCTCCTTGTGCGGTCTACTATTCTCCTTTTGGGGGATGGAGGGAGTTGAGGGACGTATGTAAACCTAGACTTTGGAGTGACATGGATATATTGATGCCGCCACATGAAGGCATCTGTCTCTTGCACCATAATGTGTGTAATGCATTTGTCCAGGTAACACTGCTGACGGGCGAAGGTGGGCGGCTCAAGCGAACAGTTCCACTAGTACAAGGCCGTGACTTTGTTTTGGTGCCAGACACACTATGGAAGGCACTCCAGCAGTGGTATGGTGGCACACCAGCACTACCCAGACAGGTTGGTTACTATCAAGGCAATATTATTATTATTATTATTTTTATTTATTTATTTATTAATTTTTTCGCACCTGGTGGTTTAGTGGATAATTACAGCGCTTCAATCAGATTCAGCCTGTGTAGGTTTATATCCAAGGGGTGGTTGGGATTTATTGCTCATGAAATGCCACTCAGGGATGAGTGAGGCTGGTCACATTCATCTTAAATGTCAGGACCAACTTGCCTAGCCCCTGGGCTCCTACGCTCCTCATGGGGTAACGAAGAATTGGATGATGAATGAATGAATGAATGAAAGAAATTATTAATGTTTTTTAATGCAAGGACAAAGGAACCAAAGGCCAGGAGCCTGCAAACTGTTCTTAAAAAAAAAAAAAAAAAAAAAAAAAAAAAATTCAAGGTCCATTCATTTCGAGATCCCTGGATACACTGTGTTTGAAACACTGGAGATCATAGGAAATACAGACAGAGGGAGACAGTTCCAGTAAGTGAAGGACTGGGAGTAACGGTTAACTGTTGCGTTTGAGAGTTGGACAGAAAAGGGATGAGAGTTTGTTGCTAGATGGGTGCTACTTGCCTGTTCAGCAACACCTTGAGGGGTACCTGACTTATGGAACTTTCAGTTGTCATAATTATTTGCTGGTCAGTGCATTAAGCAGGGTTGGAAGCCTAAAATGCAGACATTTAAGTTGGTCCATCACTTGTGCAGTTTTTGCAGCAGTGCACATAAGCATTGTGTTCATCAGTGTAAAGTTATTCCCCAACTTGTTAAAAATGCACATGTGCATTTGCATCCCTCAGGGTGCTAACGGCCATGTTCTGTATATTATTGTTCAAATCATGAATGATGCATGAGTGGATGTATAACCCATTTCACTGGTTGCTCTGTTAATGTATTCTGCTGCTTTGTGGTTTCATCCTCCTATTCTCTGATGCCTTGCTACCCATAGGAAACTTATTAACAGGGGAGGGCTGTGACAGCCACACCCAGGCCACTTTACCCTTACATGGATTTTTCACACTATTTAAGTTATCTCTCAGTTTTTCCTTCTCTCCTTTTTCTCATACTTTTTTGCTGTTTTGTGTTTTGTTTTCCTTTTTTCCGGATCTCGCCCACTCTCAGTAAGTAATGAGAAATGGGTTAGGATATGATTATGATGACATTGATATTAAATAAGCAAGCATGTATGACAAAGTCATAATAATATAGTAACCCCAGGAGGTAGCTGTGCTTTCTAATTTATGAAACAGCTATAGTTGAATTAGATTTTTAAAAATGGTAATTGATTTGATTCTCTGATTAGGTAAGGAAGATATGAATGAGATGAGGAATTACCAGAGAAGGAGAAGAATAAGTGTAGTGTACAATATGAGTATAAAGTGTGTGCTGAGTAGTGAATGAAAGGAGTAATAGTGGTAGTATTTCTAACCTCAGAGTCATCTGGCTGTGAACTTGGTGGACTGCTGGCTGAAACTACTTTCTTCCTGCACTCATCCTCCCTTTTCTGGGGGAAGGTTGGGGAATGAGGGACATATTTATAGCCACACAGTGGAACAGGCCAGCTATGTTGATGCCACCACATGAAGGTATCCCATTCCAGCACCAGTTAATGAAAGAACAGATAGAATATACACTGTGTCCTTAGGATGAAGGGTTATTCGCACTAGTTTCAATATTTTTATCTCTATCTGTGTATCCATATCTATCTATCCATTTACAGCCAGATGCTTTAATCTCACAAGGGGTGGACATAAACAAAACACCTCCATTTAAGTCTCCTTTGCCACCAGGCTGCCCTTTCTGCAGATCACACACCCCTTCTCTCATATATCCCTCCATACCAATTTAGCTTAACATATCCCCCTGATCAGGTGATCCATGGGCGATGCAGTGGGGAGGTCGAGTTGGAACTTTACCCGCTGACCCTGCGACTCTTCCGGCACGTGCAGCAGCCCACGCGGTCACCCAACAACTCATGGGTTGGGGTTGTTGGCGGATATGGTGCTGCAGCGCTCAGTGAGTAGATAGTTAAATAGGTGGGTAGTTGGGTGGGTAGGTAGGTAGGTAAGTAGGTAAGTAGATGGAAATAGGGAATGTAAAGTTGGATGTCACAGTAGAGAGATAAATGTGGAGAAAGGTAAAGTGGGATATCCTAGGAAATGGATGGAGGTGCAAGCCTGTGGTAATTAGTGTGGAAAAAAGTGTAAAAATATGAGGGATGAGAGTGGAAAAACACAAGTTGTAGTAGCAGTTGCAATAGTAGTAGTAGGAATAGTAATTACAACCCCATTCTGAGCTGAATATGAAGCTGGTAGACTCAAGGTGAAGTTGCAAGAATGATGATGATGATGATAATGATGATTAAAAGATATTACCAGTATGAATCTGTGAAGGGTTGGGCTTATTTTGATTGACTGAACTTCTGTAGTGTGTTTTGAAAGTAATATGTTGGATTTTGAGCTGGAAATTAGAAGGCAGACGTTCATTGTCATCGTTTGACCTATTATCACATTAATCAGTTATACTATATATCATCACATCTTATTTCATATTATTCAAGACAAATGCATTTTCAAAGTCGGTAATCAAATTTCCCCTTTGGTATGTGGCATAAAGGTGTACAGTAGTGTAGTGATAATAATGCACCATATAGCATTTTGTAGTGAAACAGATTCTCTTTCCTTCCTGTCTGCAGCAGCTGTATTTACACATTTTCCTCCTCTCTCCCTTTGTCTATTTTCACTTTCCTTCCTTCCTTTCTCCCTTCATCTGTTTTTACTGATATCCATCCTCCCTCCCCTCATCTGTTTTCACTGATTTCCTTCCTCCCTTCCTTCGGTTTTTGCAAATTTCTTTCCTCTCTTCCTTCAGTTTTTGCAAATTTCTTCATCTCTCCCTTCATCTGTTTTCATTCATTTCCTTCCTCTCTCCCTTCATCTGTTTTCTGCATTTCCTTCCTCCCCCTCTTTGTCTGTTGTTACTGATTTCTCTCTACCCTCATCTGTTTTGACTAATTTCCTTCCTCCCCCCCCCTTGTCTGTTTTTACTGATTTTGTTCCTCTCAACCTTCATGTGTTTTTACTGATTTCCATCCCTTCTCCTTTCATCTGCATGTACTGATTTCCCTTCTCCCAACCTTCATCAATATTCACCTATGTCTCTCCTCCCTCAATCTATTTTCAAACATTTCCTTTCTCTCTCCCTTCCCTTAACCCTCTAGCTAAAATTTTCATTTTGCATGCTGACTTTTGAGAACCCTTGAAACTACTAATAACTTTGTGTAGGAAGTCTAATAATTTTCATAGGTACTGTACTCGTAAACTCTAACAAAGGTATATCAAAGCATGAGGAGCTATATGCGGTCCTGTGATGTTTTTTACTTAAACTTGGCCTAAAATTGCCATCTGTCCATCCTCAGTGCTGAGGTGTAACAGTATACTAACAGTGGAATACAGTGCTAGCCACAAAGAAGTGCTATGGAAAGGATGCCGGCCTCTAGTATTGTCTTATTCATCCACTGAACTGCCAGTACATGAAATAAATTGAAAAAAATCTTGGCCAAGATAAGGTAATTCAAGCTTAGTAACCAGTGACCAGTAGTCGGATTACTCAGCATTTTGTGGCATGTAGAATCCAGTTACAGTACTCAGCAGTTTGTGGCACACAGAATCAAATTACTCAGCAATTTATGGCACACGGAATCTGATTACGCAGCATTTTGTGGCACACATGTACTCAGCATTTTGTGGCACATGGTATCCGGGTATTTAACATTCTATATCACATGAAACAGGTCACTCAAAATTACGTGGTACATGGAAATGGCTCCCTGTAACACTAATATACAACAGACTAACCTTTAAGCTCCATGACAATACCTTGCATCTGTGTAGATACTTCATTTTGCATGTTTGAAACTCTGTAAAATATCCATGTTCGTTGTAGACTTAGTTCATTTTATATATTTTCCCTCTTTTAAGGAATAGATACAGTATAAACCACTTTTATCCACTTGTGTAATATTAACCATTATTAGATAGATATGTGTAATATTTACCCTACCTATCTGAACAATATTAAACATTATTAGATAGGTAGATGAGAAGGGTTGTTAGTGTACCAGTATCTATTCCTTACACTCTAACTGAACATCCTTTGCTCGTAAATGATAATGATGATGATGTTTTGATGTTATTGTTGTTGATAGTGTTCCACCTTGTTACACTGTCCCCTAAGCCTGCCTCATATCCTTCAATTGACCACCTGTGATTTTCGGTCTGCAAGGAAGTACAAAATATCAACCTTGATAATTTTTGTAGTGTTAGTACAAAAATTGCATTCAAAATGGAGAAATTTCATGTGAAATTATCAGCAATAGTATTAAGTATTTGCTGAACAATGTTATGTTTTAGTTTAGCCATAAATAAGAAAAGTACATTATTGGAGATGGTCTGTCTTTTCACAGTGTTTGAGAAATTGCTAATAATTTTCCTTATTTTCTGCTAAAATGAAGCATAACATTGTTTGGCAAGAACAGGCATACCCTGCTGTCTGGTCAGCCACTATATGTTATCCCACCATGGTGATGTAAAAAAAATTAACACTCTTCACTACCTATCAATGGCCAGTCCCTGGTGGTTATCTGATGTTTTTTTTCCCCATGGTTTCTTTTTTAACTGATTTTGATGATTTATTAGATTTAAGTTTTGTGTTTAGGTTGATTTATAAATTGTTTTTAGACATAGATTAATGTGTTTTAGTCACAGGTGGGGTGAACTTTTTTGGGGGTACAGTTACTAAATTTGATTTTTTTTCTAGACTTATTTTTGATGATATTTCAGATATTAATTTTGGGTTTAGGTGAGTTATAAACTGCTTTCAGGCTTAGGTTAGCTTGCTTTAAAGCTATTTGGGAGTTTAGGTGAACTGGAAACTTGTTTTTGGACTCATTGGGGTGGGTTTTGGACTTGGTCGGGGGGGGGGATCCCAAGGCTCTCCAACACATCCCTATAGTTTTTATGTAATAACGTCCCTGATTTATGATACCTCGGCTCAACGATGGGTTTTCCCAAACACATCCCACTATTATAACAAGGACGGCCAGTACTTGATATTATATCAAAGTTGCATTCACACGATATTCATCTTTTTAAAACGTGATTTTGGTCTAATAATATGAAAATTATGAATGTTGATACTTTGAACTTCCTTGTAACCCAGATCTCAATTTTCAGCTTCAGTCTCACTATGGAAACTCAGTGTTGTAGATTTCTTTAGCTCATTGGTGTTTGTGTAATTATTAAGACACGGGACTCCCTGAGACATTACTTGGTAGATTATCCTGGAATTTATTAACCTGCCTCAGATCCCACTAATTTATTCTAAGTGTTTTTGTTTTCCTTTAAATCTTTTAAGTTTTATTTTCACTGGACATCTTTAACTCCTATTCTGAGTCATATAAGAAAACTTAAAGATTGGCAGCCTACATAGCTGCATGTCAGAATATTTGTATAACTGTATTCAGTGGAACTCAGACATCATTCAGTTAGTCCTCTGTTAACTAATTGACTGTTTTCATCACTTAAATTTAATATTCTGTTTCTGGTCTTTCACATTGATGTCTCATTTATTGCTCCTCTACTGTCAAACTTTTTAAAATACTGTACTTTCTTTTAGGTGTTGTATAATAATTTGCCCAGCAGGTTGAACAGCGCTTGTTGTTACCTCAGTGCACATTAACCCATCTTTTAATACCAGGAATGCGTTCCATAGAATATGATAAAAGTGAGTTTAAAGAAATACCATTTTAAATATGGAAGATAAGACTGCACTGAACTACTTGAGATTTCTTATTTTGCTCAAGAACAATGAAATACTGTGCAGTAGTATTGGACTGTACTCTTCCTTACTCCATTTCTGCTCAAGCTATGACAAAACAGCTGAGTTCAGTATAACATGAACATACAGAAAAAAAAAAAAAATTTGACCTTAAGAAAGAGTGATGGACTTAGTTAATGATCGTGATTTGGATACACAAGCACATGCACACTTCACTAACTGCACAGAATGTTTGTGAGCTGCACATGGTTGTGGTGGATACAGTAGTTGGGTTATAAGCTAGAGAACACACTTAAGCCTGTATAATTGTCACTGTCACAACCTGAGTAATGTACTTATTTGTCTGCATCAGATTCAATGAGCCTGTGTGAGTCTCCTTAGTGACTAGTCAGATTTATTCTCCAATCTGACCACTACTGGCCATCATTTGAACTGAAAAGAGGATAGGAGTCTTATGTCAGATGAAAGCAAGCCAATTGTGGCTATTAAAAAAAAAAAAAAATGAAAAGGACATCATCAGGCTGAAAATTTAAGCTTTATCCCATCTATTAATTTTGTGGTATTTCAGTAAGTTTGAGTAATGATTTTTACATATAGTCTTCATGTATTCTGAGCACATTTATTATAGTGTTTTTTTTTTTTTTCCCCTGAGTAACTTAATTCCCTTTTTTTATTGTGTTAATTTAGTGCACATTCATTCTTTGCTGTAGTCTACTTTTATTTGGGGGGCTTACCAAGATCTTTAACCCCTTCAATACAGTGTTTATTTATATATTTTTTACTCTGGTGGTTATAGCTAATCCATGTTATAAGTCACATTTTATGATGATCACTTACCAGTTAAATTGACTCTGAATTAGGCATACAGACAAATGTTTACTAAAATTCTCTTGTTACCTGCATATTATATTTACCAGATCCCCTAATACACAATAGCAGTTTGTAGAAAAACTCATAAATTTTGGAACACAGCCAGGTCTTAAGTGAGGGCTGCCTAAGGGTGACCTTGTACTGAAAGCATTGTAAATTTTCTTTGTATACTTTTTTATAGTAATATATAATGCCCTATAACCCCTTCAGTAAGGAGTAGACTTCCTTATTATTATTATTTTTATCATTTATGTATTCTTTTGTGTGGTAATGCTCCTTAACCTTTAATCTGAGGTTGGCTTTTAACCCCATCCCACAAGAGGTATCTCCAGAGTTAAAGAGCAGTTAAATAACATCATGTAGTTGGGGCAGTCCGTAAGAGGGTATTTGGCATCATTGATATGTTTGTAGTGGTGACAGGAATAAAGCACATAGTACCAGATGTGATTGTATTGAAGGGGTTAACTCTGATTTTGTGCACCTTAGCCGAGGGCTGGCATAGTGATTGGGTTGAATACTGTAACCTACACACACACACACACACACACACACACACACACACACACACACACACACACACACACACACACACACACACACACACACACACACACACACAATATATTCATATGCCTATACTACAAGGGAAAGATGACAACATACAATCATGACATGATTGCAGTGTTCAGGACCACGATAGGAGTAGATAAAATTGACCGAGAAGATCTGTTTGTATGGGATAAGAGAGCAACAAGAGGACACGGAATGAAATTGAAGAAGTCAAGCTGCTTGAAGGATATCAAGAAATATAGCTTTCCTTATAGAAGTATAGACTTATGGAGTAGCCTGGACAAAGAGATCGTCTAGTCTAAAAACTTAAACGAGTTTAAAGCTAAATTTTACTTACTGAGAAACAGCGACAGAAACCCACGAGCATAGCACATTTCGTGCATATCACAATTAGGTATATTAGGTAAATACATGGATATTTGGGCAGTGAAGGAGGAAGACATTCGCCGGCTCAGACGTACAGAAATGACAATGATTAGGTGGATGTGCAGTGCGTCCCTGCGTCCAAGGCCTGGAGGGGCTGGGTTTTCAATGGAAGAGTTGAGAGGTAGGATTGGACTGGAGTGTATTGGTGTTGTGATGAGGAGAGGTAGATTGAGGTGGTTTGGACATGTGGAGAGGATGGGGGATGATAGTTGGGTGAGGAAGGTGAGAAGTGTTAATATTGGGGGTGGGGTTATGAGGGGTAGACCGAGAAAGACATGGGACGAGGTCATTAAGTGTGACCTTAGGGTTAAGGGACTGAACAGGGAGGCTGCAATGGATCGTGCAGCATAGAGAGCCGCCATTAGGTGACCAAGGCCGACACATGCAAGCATGTTGGAGCCTTTAAAAACGAACGAACGAACGAACGAAACGAACGAACGATTTGGAACGACTTAGATGAAGAGGTGGTGCAGGAGAAAAACATTCATGTGTGTAAAAGTAGACTAGATAAATGTGGATATGGAGACAGGACAACACGAGCATTGCTCAATTCCTGTATACTACAAATAGGTAAACACACACACACACACACACACACACACTGCATGACACCTTAACTGCTTCCACCACCCTAGCACAGTTTGTACCACTACCAGTACTTCTCTTAACTTCATGCATATCGCCTTAAAGAACAGTACTCATCCTTTTGTTTAGAACTTGGTTTCCTTAAAATTAGTAGACAAGTATTACAGTAGGTGAGGTGGCAGCAGCATCAATGCACAGACAATGCATGACTTAAGCACAGTTTTGTTCACTTTATACCTTTAGTTATTTGCACATCACCTTAAAGAACAGTGCTCTTCCTTTTGTTTAGATCTGGGGTCCATAAAAGCAGTAGACAAGTAGTTCAGTAGGCAAGGTGGCAGCAGCAGCAATCCACAAACAGTGCATGACTTTAGCACAACACCAGGTTACCGCCCATTGCCTACACGCCACCCACCCACATTACAGGCAGTGTCTTCCAGCATGCTACCTCGTGCTTTGTTGTGTATCCAAAATGGCGGTGGCCACTTCCCACACCCGTAACACACAACCACTCTGAGAAAATACCCGGTCAAGAAGGTATGTCTCGCTTTTCATAACAGCATCTCTCTCTCTTTTATTTATTTTTTTTCTCTCTGTCTCTACTCCTGCACAAAGTTATTGACGGTTCTATAGGGTCTTATTGACAAGCTTTGATAATATATAATGGCATGCTAATAAACTACATATACGTATATATATTAGTTTGCTTTGCTGCCATATTTGTTTCCATAGGTAGATTTGACGTTTTCAGAGCCATCCTATTCTTTTCCTAGTGTGCTAAGTTAGTAAGCTATAGCCACAGTATTTATGTTGAACACAACTGCTTTGATTGCTGTAATTTATGCCGACCCTCTGCATATTCTTGCCTTGTTTATATTTTATTTAGTTTAATTTCTTCTGATTGCTTCCTCCCCCCTTCCCCATCCATGATAACACGTTGTAATGAGTTAGCCATAAATGGCAGGATCCCATCCCCTCCTTAATCATGTTATCAGTCTCTTCCTCCCACGAAACTTTATTCATTTTGTTTCACTGAAGCTCACAAAACTGTGGTAATTATTTTGTGTACATTACTCGTATTATTCTATGCTTCTCCAAACAGACTCAGCCCCGTACTATGTGACGTCACTGCCAAACTCATCATCCACCTCCTCACCCAAACGCTACTTGGCGTACCTTGCTGCCTTCAGCCGCCTGGCCACTCTTCGTCAGGTGTACGACTACCTGGCCACCAAACTTAGGCTGAGGGTGGAGGATATGAGGCTTTGGTACATCAAGGAGGAGGTGAGACAGTACCACCACACTTTAGTACTGTACTATTCTAAACCTGACAGATCCCTAAGTACTTCCAGCTCAGTTGATGGCCAGGTATGGGTAGATTGAAAAGTTGATTTTTAGAGTTTTTGTTCAAACTGGCAAGAGGTTTCTATCTCCTTTCTGCTCAGGTGATGACCAACTGTTGTTAGATTGGAGGGTTGATTTTTAGCATGTTTGAATCTAACAGAGATTCCTAATTTCTTTCAGTTTAGTTGATAGCCAGGTGTGTTAGATTGCAGAGGTGATTTTTGTCATGATTGTTTTAACAAGACATAAATTTCTAACAGCTATTAGCCCAGTTCCCAGTATTGTTAGATTTGAGGAAATTTAACTAGTTACCAAGGAGAGTCATTCCTATTTCATAACGTAGGCTAATGAACTCTCATGCAGCCACAACTTAGTATTCAAGTGGCGCAATTCCGTAGGGTAAAAACAAACTGACCAACCTAACTTATTATTGGTGGGGAGTAAGTAGAGAGAGCACTCCCATCTGCTTTCTGGTTCACTGCCAACTTATTACTCTTGGCTTCTTTGATTTATTGCAAGTGAGAAGTGGACAATTTCATCACTTCTGCAGACATATGAAAATGAGTCACCTGAAGAGTACAACTTGGGTTGCTGTAGGAAGTAGGTGAACATATGAACAAGTATACAGGCAGAACAGTAATGTAGAAATAGTTATGATAGGTGTAGTTAAGAGAGATGCTTTCACGTGATAGCACTGATAAAATTTAGTGGGTGATGATGATAAATGTATAGTTGATGTTTACCGTCATGTTATTTCCTCACTATGATGTTATTTCTTGTAGCCTGGTGGGATGGTTTTGCTAGAGGAGGACGAGAGCAGCCTTGAGGAGGTTGGTGTGGGTGACCTTGCCTCAGTGTTGGTAGAGGTGCGGAACAAGGACCTCACGTGGCCAGAGGAGATGAGCCAGATCACCGCCGCATCATCACGTGCTCTTCGTACCCAGTCCACCCACAGTATGTTTGGAGAGCTTTCTTAAACCATATCAGTGCAAAAGGCCTTGGCTTATCAGTTGGAGCCAGGATGCCGTGGGCTTGAATGATGAGTGAATGGAAGTGTGGCCCATTGAATTGGGCAAACTTAGGCTGTCTGGACACTACTACTCCTCACCCCGCCTTAGGTTGGGAAAAGAGGTCCAGATGATGATGGTGATGATAAGTAAAATTGTCTTATAGCTGCAAAAACATATCGCTGGATCTCAGTTTTCTTTTTTGTCTCTCTCTTTTTCCTCTGGTAATAATGTGAACGGTTACGCTATTGCTGTTTTTTTTTTATATATAAGAAAATATCAAGCATGCCTTGTTACATAATGCAAGATACTGACAAGAACCCTCTTTCTTTTCATACAATTTGTCCTTTATTTGTTTGTTTGTCATTTTTTTTTAGGAAATTTTAATTAATGTTAGTGTTCAGTCTTGCAGCCTTATTTCACCCCTAACAGGTGTAAAGGAGAAGGGTGTAACTGGCCTGAACAACCTGGGTAATACTTGTTTCTTGAATGCGGCGCTGCAGTGCTGCTCCAACACACATCCCCTCACTGTGTATTTCATCAGCAACATGCATCTGTATGAGTTGAACCTTGACAACCCTTGTGGCTCCAAGGGTCACATGGCACGACAGTACGGCAGCCTCATGCAGGAGCTGTGGGCAGGCGGGGCACGCACTGTGGCACCTCTCAAACTCAGGGTAGGGGCAATGGCAGTTTTGTTTTGAGTTGATTAGTTACATTTTTGTAGTGAAGTTATTAGATTGGGAGGGGGGGGCATAGCTGTAGCAGTGGGCGTAGGAATAAAATTGTCATCTTGATCATGCATGCTGAGTTGTAACAATAGATTAACACTAGGATATGATGCTAGTCTTGAAGAAATGTTATGGCATGGCTGTAAAGCTGTAGCATTGTTTTTTTCCTCCATCAGTTACATGAAATAATTTGCAAAATGATGAAAATCTGGGTCAGTCTAAGGTAAAAGAGTATAATATTTGTTCATTGGTAATTACTTTTTAGCTTTTGGTATTATTGCACTAAAAACAAGATTATGTTAACCTGTTTTTCCGGCCCACCCTTCTAGTGGACTATAGGGAAGTACAGCGGTAACTTCACCGGGTTCCAGCAACATGACTCACAGGAGTTGCTGGCATTCCTCTTAGATGGCCTACATGAGGACCTCAACCGTGTCCACAACAAACCCTACGTCGAACTGAAGGACTCGGAGGGACGGCCAGACACGCTTGTGGCGCAGGAGGTGAATGGCCAGGGTTAGATTAGTAGCTGGTGTTATTTTTGGTTGGGGAAAATTTGATTCCAGGCAGTTGTGGTCCCTATTGCAACTCTCAGTGAAGAAGAGGAGATACAGATGGCAAAAGGAAAGTTGATCTGCAGGGAAGTACTTGCCAGTCTTTGACTTGATCTCCATTTTGCCAGTGAGGAAGGCTGTGGTTATTAAAAAAAAAAAAAAAATGGAATGGTGCAAAAGAAGTGATTAATGGTTGTTGGGAGAGTTGGGATATGTTTTTGGCATGTCAGTGTGGATAAACTCAGATTGGGCCACATAGGGAAATCTGTTCTCCTGTTCTTGTTAAGCCATCCATCTCTTTTATGCAGTCCACCTATGTAGAGTCACTTAAGAAACTAGTCAATTCTTCTTGTTTCAGGCGTGGGAGAATCACATCCTGCGCAACAAGTCCATCATAGTGGATCTGTTCCATGGCCAGCTGAAGAGTAAAGTGACGTGTCGAGTGTGTGGCAACGAGAGCGCCCGCTTTGACCCCTTCACCTACCTCACACTCCAGCTACCCATGGAGAGCTTTGTGCACCTTGAAGTTATAGGTAAGATGGAAAAGAGAAGTGGGAGACCAAGGATGAGATAGACTGGAAAGATTTATGAGGGAGGGCTGTGTGTGTTGCCAGAGACATTAGATCACCTTTGTACCAATGCAGCTTCGATTATATTGTACTTGCAGTGGTGAGGCTTGATGGCAGCGTACCAGTGAAGTATGGACTGCGGCTGAACAGTGACAGTCGATACTATGACGTGAAACAGCACCTACATGTCCTCACCAGCATCCCACCACACCAAATTATGCTCAGTGAACTTGCCAATGCTCAGATTAAGGTAATCCATTTTGGTCTTACATAGTTGCTCATTCTAGCTACCTACACCATTGTGCAAAGGCATTGCTATCTCCAGTTGTTGATGGACTGCTAAGAATAGGGAAGGAGTTGAGGAATTTTTTATAACCAGGCAGCAGATCTCCCCGACTATAAAAATACCACCACTGGAGAGCACCCCTCTCCAGTGCCTGCTGATGGTAAAGACTAAAATGCTTAAGCCAAGCCAAATTCTGGCCAGTGAATGCAAAAAAGCCCTTTAGAAATTTATGGGATAAATTTATATTGACACTTAAGCTATGCAACATTTGCAGTACGTCCTGAGTGATGAAGGTCGTGTACGAGGGGCTAGCTCAGGTGTGGCACTCTTTGCGTACGAGTTGCCATCTTCACCTCCACCCAGCAGCCAGAGTGAGGTGCGGTCTGCCACTCGCAGTGCACGGGATCGCTCAGCCTTCTCTCACATTCAGCGCTCTACTCACCACAGCTCACCATGTCTCAGAGGTAACACTACTTCTCTCACAGCAACATCCATATTACCACTTTGATGTTTAGGGACCTTAAGGTAGGCTGCTTTCGTCCAGTACTTTTAACCACTTCAGTATTGGATGCCAACTGCGTATTCCAGGTGTACTCCATATTCACCTAAGGGCACACACAAGCACAAGATTTTTTTTTTTTTTCCCCTGGTTAAATAAGGTAGAATTGGGAGAAAATGCCATGAGGTGCTTAGCTGCCGAGTTCATCTTTGAATCTTGGGCCTTTGGGCCCGTGACAGACTATTTATCCAGTGTCCACAGATACAAGGCAGATATGCCAACTGCAGCAAAAGAAATACTGTAACACTAATGTAATATTATCCTTCAGATGCCATCGTAAGCCCAACCCACAGCAATGGAACAACAGACAGCGTCATCTCCTCACCCAGCACCCTCCAGTTCAGCCACTCCAGTCTCCAGTCTAGTCACCCGCCCTCACATCAGGTTAGTTAGTGCCTCTGAGCATGTGTGAGCCACTGGACTTATCAATGAAGGCTCCTACTTCTGTCAACTAGTCTGTCTATGCATAATCTGTCTTATATCTATCTGTCTATCTGTCTGGCTATATGCCTATGTACCTACCTACCTATTTGTCAGTCTGTCTGTGTGTCTGTCTATATAACTCTGTTGTTATCTTTATCTTGCTGTCAAACATTCTGTCTATCTGTATACTGTATCTCTCTCTCTATCCATCTGTTTATATATTTATCTGCATATGCCATTGTCTTTGTATCTCAGAGGAGGGGCCGCAGATAGATTGCCACCATATCATCCTGTTGTTCACCATCTGGTTGCCCTCCCTGTAACTCATCTTGCCCTCATTCATATACCTCTCCATTCATCTTTGCACCTTATCCTCACTTTCCCCCTGCACAGACGAAAGCCGGATGCAGGGGTTCTTTTCCAGCATCTTTATTTTAATGTTGATATTGAATTTATGTCCTATTGTCATGTGCCTGCCTTCACTTTTGAGGCCTCATGTGCTGTGCTGTAGGTCAGTAATTGAATGAAACAGGTATGATACAATTTTTTTTTTTTTTCCAGTAAACTCCATTAGTGGAAAAAAGGTCTTGATGATGATGATGATGATTATCTATATTTCCTTTATGAATTAACCCCTAATGGTAGCTGGCAACAGCCATGGATGCCGACCAGTGTCAGTGATATTGGTATCCATTTAGCATGGACTGTAGATAACTGAGTTTAGTATTTGTAGTGATACTCGAGTGTCCAGTAATAGACATCCCACTCCCTGTAATTTACCTTACCTGTGTCGTAATTAATTCCCTCTAACGCCACCTCCTAACCTCCCAGGGATAGTTAGCAACCTCATACGGCAGAGTAATTAAACCATCTTACTCTCACTGTGAGCTGTTAACTCACTTTCCCCACACAACACTAAGAGATAGACCTAAGATTATTGGTTTGAGGTTCAGCCAAGTGACCCAGATGTTAAGGGATTGAACAGAAATGGTGCCAGGGGTCTTACAGTATAAATGTTGCCATTAGGCAAACAAGGCTGACATATGTAAATATGAACAAAGTCATTTATAAAAAAGAAAGAAAGAAAGAAAGAAAGAAAAAGACAAACTGGAGCTTTGTTAATAAACTGAATCCTTTACCTGTAAATCCATATAAGATGTCATTGTTGTGGCCCCAGGCTCATCTTGATGTGAACCCAGTGGACTGCAAGAAACCGGCCACTTCAGCTGGTCGCTCCCAGAGATCTTATGTTGAGGTTATACAGGTGTTGATGGTATACCTCTGTTGTGAGAGTGAGGTGCATGAGGTAAGTATGTTGTGGTATGAGAGGCTGTACTACTGTGAGGACATAGTGGATTGTTTGCGAGTTGTATTTTGTGGTGGTATGAAAGCTGTGTAGGTTGACGGCTGTGTTGTACAGTTATCCCATGGTTATAGCAGTTTTTATTATCACCACTAGCTGAAAATCAGCACTCCTGCCTTTATCATGCAGTTTTGGGCTAAAAAAAAACATTTAATGCGTATCTGAGCTGGTTTCTGCAAACAGTGTTTATGCGAAATCTGTGGTTTCTGATGGCTTTGAGGAATGCAAAGGTGAGGCATTACTGGAGGAGCCTACCCCAGGTGGTGGAAACCACAAACTCTCCATCCTTTAGCCTCAGAACCCCTTATATCAAGCCCATCTCAGGTCTCTATTTGGTACATGTTTCTTTCTTTTTGTGCCCATTTCCATCAGTTTCTGTTGGCCTGACCATGCCTGTGTGGGTTTCTGATACATACTATAACTGTGTATATGTATTTAGTGGGTCTAAATTATTGTAGAAGAGAAAATTTTGTTGTACAAGTGAGATGCAATTTCATCGTCATGCACTAGGTGTGGCACCAATTATGTACGATAACCAGGGGATCACTGCAGTGTGGCTTGATGCATTTGTCTCTGGGAAGAAAAACAGTTTGTATGGCATGAATGTTGGTATGGTGCTGTTTGGATGGTGGTTTTGAATGGCTGTGGTTGGTATATGTTAAGGGTAGTGTTGGTTGGAGGAGGTGGGATGTTGTTGAGCCAATTTGTAGTGTTGGGAAGTTGTTTGTTTTTGCTATTTTGTAGCATTGGGAAGTTGTTTGTTTTTCCAGGATGTTGTGTTGGGAGGTTGTTGGTTTTTGCAGTTTTGTAGTGTAGGGAAGTTGTTTGTGTTTCTGTGTCTGTGGTAAGGGATGGAACAACAAAGTTAACTGTGGGAGGGATCTCATAACAAATGAGTATGGATGAATTGTGCACCTCTTACATTCATGTGGGCCTTGCTTGGGAGTACTTTTATTTTTAGTGTAAATTACCTTTGTTTTTGGTCTTTGGAAAACCTGCTTTTGTTCATAAAGCTGGTTTTATTGATTTTTTATTTTTTATTTATTTATTTTATTGGCTTCTCCATGTTTGTTGCCATCAGTGAGGGCAAGCTTAATCTCAAGTAATTTATTGTTGATGAGATAAACTGTTAATAGACTGTTTTCACTTATTCCTTTTGTTGCCTCGTGGTACTGCCTGTCAATGTATACAAGACTTAGATACCAAGTATGCAGGGTATGCCACAATCATCAATGCACTTAACTCGCCCTCCATTTCTGTACTGTGTAAGTGGTTACAGTGTTATTTAAAAGCATAATATGATTATTTGATACAACTGAGCATTATTGTAGTACTCCCTACTGTTAAAAAAAAAAAGAAAAAAAAAAAAGACAGCTTTCCTGTGTCATTCAAGAACACACAGCCATCCCTAAACTTGTGTCCAAACAGCATCCATCACAAATCCCTTCCAGGCATTTGTCTCACAGAAACTGTCCTTCCCAGAGAAACCTGAGTGAACCTAGCAGAGATGTGTTGTGTTCACCACCCTTTATTTCAGTATCAAGAAACATATTAGTTATAAAGAGTCAGCTGTGTCCTCAGTGCAATGCTATACTTCACACCCCAACACACTGATTAACTTAATGCAGCACACACTGATGACACAGACAGCTCTTTAACTTAAACATAATTGTCTGTGGGAGCACCTGGCTAAAGTGTTCACTTTTATGCTGTCCATTGGATTCAGATCCAGATGAGCCTGAGGCCACAACAAGAAAATAAAAAAACTATAGCAACAAAGAGTTGTCCATCCCTGATTGGCATTTTTGAGCAGTAAACCACAGCCATCCCGTGGCTATAAACTCTTATGGACCACTTACTGTAGAAATGCCTTAACCCACTAAACCACCAAGTATCTGTTTGGTTATTTGGTTACCACCCAGAACAGTAAATAGCTTCTTATGCAGAAATAAACAGTTTTGCTTGTCATTCAGTGTAGTCACTTGAAGGTAGCACTACATCAAGTGAGTTGATGGTGGGCATCCCATTAGACAGAGTTGAAAAAAATGGTATTATTTGTACGCCATGGGATGGACAATAAATATTGGTGTTTTGGGTTATAAGTTTAAAGTATACTAGCCTTATATTGCTAAACTCTCCCTTGTTCTAAGTGGGGCGGTTTGTAAAGTTCTTCAAATACATTTATGTCATTGTGTTTCATTCATAAAGGCTCCAACATGCTTGCATGGGTCACCTTGGTTACACAATGACAACTTTGCATGCTGCTTGATCTCTTGCAGCCTCTCTTTTTTTAGTCTTTTATCCCTGCGATCACCCCTTGTCCCAGGTCTTTTTCAATCTGTCTCTTGTAGCCGAACCCTCAACCCTTACACCTCTCACCCTTCACACCCATTTGTCATTCTCCATCCTCTGCAGGTGCTCATACCATCTGACTCTGCCTCTTCTCATCACAGCACTAATACTTTCAAGTCCCATCCTTCCTCTCAACTCTTCATTCACAGTCCAAACTCCCCCAGGCCTGTCAATCAGTAGATAGCTAATGTATTTTGTGTGCGCAAAAGGAGTCGGCCAGTATCAAAGGAGCAGAAGACAGCTTCAGTACCCACTCAAAGAATGCTGTTAGTAAGGAAACCAACATCAGTGACAACAAGGAGAGTCACAGCCTGAGCAGCACCAGCAGCAATAAAGACAACCACAGCATCAGCAGCACCAGCAGCAGCCTGGCGTCCTCTGAGGGGCCCCTTGCTGCCTCGTTCTCCTCCTCCATACAGCACGACAATGACCTCCATAACACACAGAAGGGCTTCATCATCGCCTTCCACAGAAAAATGGTATGACTTGAGGTGTGGGTGTTTTGTTGTTACAGGTGTGGTAAAAGAAAAGAAAAGAGAGAGAGAGAGAGAGGCATAAGTACTTTTTTTTTTTCTTTCTTTCTTTCTTTTTTCTAGCACTGAGCTATGGGATATAAGCTGCAAAAGGATGAAAATGTAGGCCAAGTTTCAGTAGAAGAACTATGATAGAGATTTTTATTTTATTTGAAGTCTGACTGCCATTATTAAGTGTGTGTGTGTGGGGGGGGGGTCTGAATTCTAGTTGTTTTGTTGCACTTTATTTAGTTAATAAAGTACCAACTGAAATGGAGTAATTTGAACTGCTAATACTGAAGCATAAGCAGTTTTAAAATATGTTGCATCCAGTATATGAACTGCCAATAATGAGACATACGTATATTTTTAAAATTTATGTATATACTTTATGTAGACTGATAGTGTTTTGAAGTACAGTATAGTCATTCTTTTAAAATTTATATTTGTACTGTGTATGATCTGTCATTACTAAAGCATGTGCACACTTTAAAAATGTATGTAGGTACTGTATGTGAACTGGCAGTTTTGAAGTTTTTTTTTTTTTTCCCCCACCCCATAGATGAGACAAGAGGTGTACTTCCTGTCCTCACAAAAGACGCGACCCAGTTTATTTGGTCTTCCGCTGGTTGTTCCATGCAGTGCCGGCACCACACACCAGGTCAGTTGCCAGCATTTTTATTTATTTAAGTTTACTGTTATTGTTTGAATGGTGGATGAGTAAGAGTGTGGTCTGCCCACTTGTACAGATTTTTTTTTTTTTTTTTTCCCCTCGCCTCATTCAAGAGTGGAAAAATAGGAAATGGATGATGAGATAATGATGAAGAAATTAAAAAGTATATGCCATTTTGCTTGCATTTTTTTAACGTCTCTATACCCGTTTTTTTCTCTTGTCTATACATGTATACAGTAATCCCGCATATTTCGCGGTAGTTACGTTCTTGTAACCCCCGCGAAAAGTCAATTCCGCGAATACTCTATTAACAATTGAAAACTTGCACTTGTGTCCACCATGCTGCCCATCACACAGTCCATGTCCATACTGACTGCGAGACAATTCCCCGTCAGACAATTCCCCGTCAAAACATGGATGATTCCCCTTCAGAACAATTCGCACCCTGGACGATTCCCCGCCATTCTATAAATATACTGATCAATACTTTCATCAATATACTTATTATTAATTAATCAATACTTTAATAACTATATTTCAGGGGGATCCAGCAAAGTCTATGTTCAGTAGCGTAGGTTCTGGATATTATTTATTAGTTGCACCTTTAGTCAATAATTAACTTGTTTCTTCCTCGTTGTAGTCACCTTTGAATTATATTCTAGCGTCACCCATAGCTATCTTCATTAATGAAGGCGAATTGTTTTGTGTTTGTTGTGACTGCGAATTGTCCCGAAACCTCCATACTCATCCCGAAATACCTTCTTACAAGATTGAAAGCACATACTCCATTATGAAGGAAAAACGTAAACACCGTACTGTAATACACAATTATCTACACATTTATTAACAAAACAGTACAAAATAAAAAGATGCATTAACTGGTGATAGCAAACACTCGCACGGTCGTTTCTTAGCTTGTCCAGTAACACAATTTTCTCTGCTAAGGTCATAACTTGATCGTTTTGTCACTCTGGAGTTCTTACTAATTGTATTATTAGCCTTTGGTGAGGCTGCCTTACGTCCTGGGGCCATGTGGAAAGCAAGTGGGAGGCAAGAGGCTTATATCATAGTGTGGTTACAACCACAACAGCCACTTAAGGCAGTCAGGCGTGGACTGAAGAATGCGGGACAGAGAGCAGTGTTGCCATATCCAAACAACGAAATTATGCTAGGGCAATGAAAAAATTATGCTAGATTGAGCATATTTGTTCCAAGTAAAAAATGAATTATGCTAACTTGAAGCTAAATGATAAAATTCTATACATATTCGTGCAACATATTAATTATGTATTGTTTACTATGAAAATATTAAAATGAACCTACATACAGTAAGAGGATAAATATCGGTATCTACCCATACTGCTTTTTCCCACGAAACTTACGTTTTTCTGATGGATTTTGATGTGATTCGTTCGATTTTGAGCATCTTTGGGGAATCGGGGGTTATAGGGAGGGGGGGAAACACAGAAAATGGTCATTTCCGACTGAAATGAAGCTGAAAATCGAATGAATCATACCAAAATCCATCGGAAAAACCAAGGTTTCATGGGTAAAGTACAAAGCTCAAACTTATCCTAACCTAACCGAACCTAACCTAAAACCTAACCTAACCTAATCCAACCTAACCTAACCTAACCTAATCCAACGCAACCAAGCCCAAACTGAAAGTAACCAACTATTCAAACATCTTACCTTATTCGTCTCTCTCTCTCTCTCTCTGATTTGTAGCTTTTATAAAATTATTCTAAAAATATTCCATTCCATTCTAAATTATGCTAGAATGATTCTAAAACTTCTGATATGCTAAAATATATTCCAGACTCGAAAATTTGATCAAAATTATGCTAAAAGAATAAAATTATGCTAGATATGGTAACACTGGCAGAGGGGCCACGGGAAAGGGGCAGAGGGTGGCGTGAGTTTACCGCGCTACAATTGGAAGCTGCAGGAATTTCAATTTTTTTTTTTTTCTGTATATTCAAGGATATTTTTGTTGAACTTATTAATGCTAAGAAAATCCGCGAGAGGGCAAAACCGTAGACAAAAAATCCGCAAAAAATGCGGGATTACTGTATTGTGTGTATCCGTGTATCACTGTACTGCATCTGGTACTATATCTATCTGGTTTGTTCTCTCCTTCTCTTTTTTCTGTGTATGTGTTATGTTCTTATCCATCTATTACTCAATTATCTGTTTGTTTATGGCCTTGTAACTTCTTGGTTGGTGTGTCTTTCCCCATTCAGGACCTGTACCAGGGTGTGTGGACGCAGGTGTCACGGTTGGTGTCGCCTCTCCCACCCTCGGAGTCTGCCATGCCCAACCATGCCCAAGACTGGTCAGTTCTTTTATTATAGGCTGAATCATCAATCATTTTGCCTTGAGAAAAGAGATCATTTTAAAGAAGGAAAGTTATTAGTATTGTACATCTCTGTGTTTAGGTTGGTAAAGTCTGTGATTGTGAGGTTGGGATGGCTGTTATGCTGACGCAATTCATGTAATTCTTGTTTGAGGATGCTCATGTTTTTTCATGGTGAAGCTGGTTCACATGTGTGATCGGTGCAGTTAATTGTTTTTGTTAAAGGTTTGTTTTGTGTATGTTCAGCATTTTCATGTCATTTTGATGATGTGGGGGTCCAGTTGAGACTGACATAGTTTATTTACGTAGATGTTTGTTTATATTGTTATACAGGAGTAAGAAGTAGTGATGATATAGGCTTTCACACATTTTTTATTATTGTAGTCACTCTGAATAAACTCCTGGATTAGACCTATGGCAGTAGAGAGAAATATGTGTAAGTATACTGACATGTAGGCAAACCTCTTAACTAAGGGAGATAAAGTAAATGAATAAAAGCTGATTCAGTGTTCCAGATATACACACTTAAAAAAAGAGGACATAATAGAATGTTGTGAATCAGTACTAGCTTGTTATGGGTATGTGCCTTCTTGCTTTAAGGTTTTCCATTGATAAAGATTTGTCAGGACTAAGTAGTTTAGTCTTGGGCTCATATGCTACTGTTGGGACAGTAAAGGAATGGCTGAGAGAGAGTATATACAGTAAACAGAAATGTATGACTGTGTTCTATTTTGATGGTGTTGTCTTCCTGTGTTTCAGTGATGACTCCCTAGGGTACGAGTTCCCGTTTGTGCTGCGTGCTGTGGAGCGGGAGGGCCTGCAGTGTGCGTGGTGCCCCTGGTATAAGTTCTGTCGGGGCTGCCACCTGCCGTGTGACCAGGAAATCTTTAGCCCTGCCGCTGCCTTCCTTGCCATTGACTGGGACCCCACTGCACTGCACCTCAGATACCAGACAGCGCTAGAGAGGGTGGGTCATATATGTCATTTCCAGCACTTTATTGTGGATCATACTCGTTTCTTTTGTACATGTTATATGGCAATTACACTTTTCTTTTGCCTAATTATATGTTTACACTTGTATATTGTTTTAGTTTATACTAATACAAGAGATTATATTGCATTGTTTATTATATTAAAGTGCATTGTTTGTGCTTCCCTTTACAAACATTAATGCCATGTGTGTTCACTGTATGTGCATTTGTGTTCTCTTTCATTTGCTTGATTTTAAAATAAAAGACTTTACCCATTTACTATTTCTTTTTAAAAATTGCAGACAGTGCTTTTAGTATGTGGTGCAGAGCTCCATGGCTACTAATAATCTGATGTGTGATATTATTTTTCTTTTTCTTAGGAGTTTTTTTTTTTTTTTTTTTTTTTTTAAGTGAAGAAAATATGATGCTAGTGAATATGTTTATATGTACCTGTAGAGTATGACTGTGAATGCATGAGTCAATTAATGCACAGCTAATGTTTTAAGGAGAGGCAGAAGGATCAGTCTTGGCATAATTAATTTCTAAATGGACATAACTTGGCTTGGGTTATTAGTATTGCATGCAGAATAAGAACGTCATGTTTAGAAAAGTTGCATTCACATGTATTGTGAGTTAAAATAAATTTAATCTCTTTGTTATTCAATTACAGTTATTCTGATTTTGTAATTATTCATTAATCATTTTCTTCCCTGGTGTCCCAGGTATTTGTGGAACACAGCAGCGTAGATGAGATGCGGCGGAGACACGTGGAACCAATAGCGCTGTCAGACTGCTTGGAGGCTTTCTGCTCAGAGGAAACACTTGAGTATTCCTGTGACAAGTGTAAGAAGGTCCAGCAGGCTGCCAAGAAACTCCAGATCTGGCGACTCCCACCCATTTTGGTCAGTGCAGCAACATCTCTCACTTGTTTGTGTGGGAGTGGGGGGAAAAAAATATGGGGATTTTCCACAATATCACTTTAATTTAAGCAAGAACAGAAACAAAAAAGTATTTATTTATTTGCTTGTGAAGTAGATTTAAAATTTCCAGAAGTGATCAGGTGAAGGATGTGTTACCATTCTGACTGGCAGTATATTATGGTTTTCCAACCTTTGTTTGTATCTTTGGCAAGTTTTGGATCCTAGCCATCTTATATTTAACTGGGAAATAGAGTTATGTTAGTAGTGATAATGATGACAATGATGATTATTCCCATTACACAATAATTTAATGATTATCCTCTTTGAGAGTCACCACATCACATATCACCTCATTGGCTCCTTCAGTCCATTGATGTATATTTTGCTTCTGTTTTTGTTTGATGTATTTTTATTCAGCTCGAGGTGTATGTATGTCAAGTTCAAGTTTGAGAAGGTGAAAGTGGCAGTGATTGTAGCGTATGCACCGTGTGAGGACAGGAGTGAGAGAGAGAAAGACATGTTTTGGGATGAGCTGGGTGAAGTAGTGGGAGAAATGCCCTGGAGCTATAAAGTGATCGTGATGGCGGATATGAATGGAAGAGTAGACACCGGTCCAGAGGATGGCATAATTGGTTGTTATGGAGTACCAGGAGAAAATGATAATGGGAATTGACTAAAGGATATGTGTCAGGAGAGGAGGTTGTGCATTTGTAATTTGTATTTCAAACACAAAGATGCACGTAAATATACATGGTATAGAGGGAACAGGGATCATGTTGAAAGAAGCCTGATTGATTACGTGCTCGTAGAGAGGTCGATGATGGGAATGGTTGCTGATACGAGGGCTGTGAGAGGACGATGTGGAGGTCTGTCAGATCATATGATTGTGGAATGCAAGATCAAGCTGAGAGGAGTGAGGTGGATCAAGAGAGAGAAGAGCAGTCAGGGTGAAAGACTGAAAGTTGAGAAGCTGAGGATCAAAGAAGTGGCTGATGATTACAGGACCAAAGTAGAGGACGAATTAGAATTACTGAATTGGAATGAAATGGATCTGGACAGACTGTGGAATGCATATAGGGATTGCTTAGTTAGGAATGTAAATGTGGTATGTGGTGTGGCAAGAGTATCAACAAGAAGGGTACAGCATATTGGGATGAGGAGGTTAAGAGAGCGGTGGAGGAAAAGAGGAAGAAGTGGCTAAGTGGTTACAGGATAGGGGTTCAGTTGAAATAAGAACTGAGTATATTGAGAGCAAGAAGCACATAAAGAGACTAGTGAAGAGGAAAAAGAAGGAGGTCAGTGATGATCTGGGAAGAAAAATGTATGCGAACTACTCTGAAAATAGGAAGTTATTCTGGAAAGAGGTGTGGAAATGTAGAAATGAAAGTGGAAAAAAATGTGATAGTGTGAAGGATGCAGATGGTAGGTTACTAACCAATGGAAGTGAAGTAAGAACCAGATGGAAAGAATATTTTGAAAGCCTGATGAATGAGAATAGAGAGACCAGAGCGGCTGTAAACATGATTGGTTTTGGGGATGTGCAGAGAAGGAATGCAGTGCCAGGAGACGTGACACTCGCACAGGTGAAGAGTGCTGTGAAGCGGCTGAAAAATGGGAAAGCAGCTGGGGTTGATGATGTGTATGCAGAGATGCTTAAGTGTAGTGGAGAGAGTGGAATAAAGTGCTTCTTGGAGATATGTAAGAAGGCATGGATGAGTGGAACTGTGTCTGCGGAGTGGAAAAAGGCTGTGATTGTACCCCTGTACAAAAATAAAGGTGAGTGAAGTGAGTGCAAGAATTATCGTGGCATAAGTTTATTGAGTGTGGTAGGGAAGGTATATGGAAGAATTATTATGGAGAAAGTAAGCGAGATGTCAGAAGTCCTTGTGAGTGATGAACAGGGTGGCTTTAGGAGTGGCAGAGGATGTGTGGATCAAGTATTTGCAGTGAGACAGATAGCAGAGAAGGCTTGTGAGAAGGACCATAATGTGTTTATGACATTCATGGATCTGGAAAAAGCATACGACAAAGTAGACAGCAAGGGATTGTGGAAAGTTTTGCACATGTATGGTGTAGATGGTAAGCTGCTAGGTGCTGTCAAGGGTTTTTATGATGGTAGCAAAGCATGTGTAAGGGTTAATGGACATCTAAGTGAATGGTTCACGATTGGTGTGGGCATGCGACAAGGTTATGTGATGTCCCCATGGTTGTTCAATGTATATGTGGATGGGGTGATGAGAGAAGTAAAAACACGAGTAGTGGAGAGAGGGATGGCATTGGTAATGAATGGTGATGGATGGAATACAGTATCTCAAATTTGTTCAATGCTGATGATGCAGTACTGCTTGCAAACACCCGACAAGAACTTGGTAGACTAGTGGAGAGTTTTGCTGATGTCTGTGAGCGTCGTGCCTTGAGAGTTAATGTGGAGAAGAGTAAAGTAATGGTTATTGAGAGAGAAGGGGACTTCCAGTGTGATGTCACAGTGAATGGAGAGAGACTGGAATTGGTGAGAGAGTTTAAATACTTGGGTACAGTGATAGAAAAGAGAGGAAAATGTGCAAAAGAAGTTGAAATGAGAGTGACACAAGGAAGAAAAGTAGCTGGTGCAATGAAGGCCTTGATAAGAAACAGAGGCTTGAGTATTGCAGCTGCATGAGGCTTACATGAGGGGGTGTTAGTGCCAACCCTGACACATGGGTGTGAGACTATGGTGTGGCATGAAAATGAAAAGTCAAGAGTAAGAGCAGTGGAGATGGGACTGTTGAGGAATGTATATGGAGTACAGAGGGTGGATAAGATATGAAATAGTGTGATTCGTGAAGGGTGTGGAATGAGGAAGTCGGTGGACACCAGAATCGAAGAGAGTGTCCTGAAATGGTATGGTCATGTGGAGAGAATGGATAACAATAGAGTGGTGAAAAAGATATACCTGAGCAAATCTGAAGGATGGAGAAGGCGAGGTGGGCCAAGGGAAAGGTGGAGAGATATGGTGGATGAGTGTTTGAGGAAGAGAGGTTTGGAAGTCGGTGAGGCTAGGGAACTGACAAGAGATCGAGCTGGCTGGATGAATGTTGTGAGGAGAAATACATGATCAGGGTGGGAAAGGAGGTCCAGATGATGATGATTTTTATTCAGTTTCTGCTTCATGTCATTTAGAATCTGTACTTAATGTATTGTTATATTGTATTGCTTCCTGTATTTTAAAATTATTTTTCCTTGATGTATTTTGTATTCTGTTTTTATTTGATGTATTTTTATTATCTTCTTGCACTCCTGAATTCATTTTTTTTTTCCTTTTTCTTCTTCTGAAGCTGTTTGATAAAGCCTTCATTAATCACTTTACTGCAGGAGTTTATTCCTACAATTTAACGAAAATTGTTTCTGTGTTAGCAAGAAGTAACATAAAAGACATCATCATAGTGAGCAAGTTAATGTATCATTGTTTTGCAGATTGTGCACCTGAAGCGGTTCCAGTTTGTTGGCAACAAGTGGACCAAGAGCCAGAAAATAGTAACGTTTCCTCTGCGAGACTTTGACCCCACCGAGTACCTTGCCTCAGTGCCCCGCCAGACCATATACATGCACCGCGCTGAGCTGCAGGGGGTTGATCCAGCCACTTACGTCGCCAGCCTCTCTGATAAAGATAATATCTTTCTTGAGATGGTCCCGGAGAATAAGGTAAGTGTCATGGTATATCTAATACAAACGAAATCTGGGGAAGCTGAGTGCATTCAGTTAATGATTGCAGTGTTGTAAATGCCTTGTTCTGTATTTGTTTCCCATGTTTTTCCTATACTTGGTAGTGTTAAAATTGCCATGTAGGTAACTTGATGATCATGAAACTTAATAGTAGCCTGGGGAGTTTTGTAGTGCAACTCCAAGAATGTGTTAAATACAGATTAATAATATTGGAATTGGGTAATGATTTATTGTATAGCATTCCTGATCATGGTAACAAAGTATCACACATCGTTCCTTTCATATAAGAGACTCGAACTTAAAGTTATTGGTACTTGATCCTTGTTGCAGATTATTGAACACATCAAGGGCAATTTTGATGAGGACTTCCCATGCAAAAGTGGAAAGCCCTCCATGAATGGCTCCATCAACGGCAGTTTGTTAAGCACCAGTCCTTGGTAAGTTATGAAGGTGTTGTCACTGAAGTATTGATACCTGTGATTCATTTTATCTGAGATACTGTTAGTGGAAAATAGAGCTCTGATGATGATGATGATGATAATTTACCATTAGCAGTCCCAGTTCTGGTACACCACGTGAGGGTTCCGCTGGGATGTGGGGTGAGGGTGGTGGGGGTGGCGGGCGTCGGCGAATGAGGAACGGGTCGGTGCTGTATGGTGACACCCTCCAGGACTTCCACCAGCACCGCCTTGAGGAAGGTTATGATCCTCTTGACCTCAAGTACAGCCTCTATGCCATTGCTGTGAGTACCTTCCTCACACATTTCACTTGTTAGCAAGTAGAACAGTGGAAATGAGTTATTTGAGAGGAGCCTGTGGAGTTGCATGGAGAGACAGGCTGACAAATGAGGATGTGAAGGAGCATTGTGGTGTGGATGTGGATGTGATAGGAAGCATTTGGAGAAACACACTGAGATGGTTTGGCCATGTGGAGAGGATGGAGAGTGAGGGACTGACAAGGAGAGTGTATGTGAGTGAGGTGGAGGGGGAGAGAGGGAGGGGAAGGCCAAGGATGAGATGGAGGGATGGAGTGGAGAGGGATATGAGAGAGGGGTGTGTGAATCGGGAGCGGGGCAGTGAAATGGCAGGGGGCAGGGTGACGTGGAGGCGATTTGTTTGTGGCCACCCCGTATAAAGGATTCAGGCATCTGGCAGTAGATAGATAGATTATTATTATGTGGTAGGTGGGGGCGCACACCATCCACTCACTCAATGTAGTGCTGCTCTTGGGTGTCTGCCCTTTCCTCCCTTCCATCCTTCTTTCCTTCCATCCTCTTTTGTCTTTCTTTCCTTCATTCTTTCCTCATTTTTCTGCCTGCGGGTGACTTTACACTTCCTCTTCTGTCTGTCACTCCTCCATTCTTTCCTCTTCCTTCTGCTTGTGGACGACTACACTGAGTGACAAGTCAAATGGTTTCCTGTACACCAGGAAGCCATTTACAGTACTATGCTGGGTGGTAACCATATAACCAAATTTTGGGGTCTGGTGGTTTAGTGGGTAATTACGGCACTCCAATCGGATTGAGCCTGTGTAGGTTTATATCAAAGGGATGATTGGGGTTTATTGCTCACATAATGCCACTCAGGGATGAGTGAGGCTGGTCACTATCATCTTAAATGTCAAGACCAACTTGCCTAGCCCGGGTCATCTACACTCTTCATGGAGCAACGTAGGATTGGGTGGTGGATTGATGGATGGATTATTATTATTACTATTATCATTTTATTATTATTGTTATTGGTCAATTTTACTATTATTTCTTATTTCCTGCAGTTGTTCCCAGTAGCCATGTGACTTACTTTTATCTCTGTTAGTATCATAGGTGTTAAGCATTTCATTGTGATGTCATATCTTATTTTGTGTCAGCTGTTGCCCTGTTAACCCCTTCAGTATGAGAATATACTGTTGTGTAATATGTGTTTTAGGCTTAGTGCTGGTACTGGAGAGGTGCCTTCATGTGGTGGCACTGATATGAACTGGTGGTATAGCATGCTGTTTACACAAGTATCCCTAACTCCCTCCCTATCCCCCTAAAAGGAGGATGGGAGACCGGTGCATAGGAACAGTACACTGTAGTCCACTGAGTTTATACTCAAATGAACCTGGGATCCCAACTATTATGTGTACTGTTATTACTACTACTACTAGCCTTACTGCTACCAGACAGTGCTATTGAATTAATGAGATAGAGGGATGGGGTGGAGAGGTATGTGAGAGAGGGGTGTGTGAGTTGGGAGCAGGGCAGTGAAATGGCGAGGGACAGGGCGACGTGGAGGCGATTTGTTTGTGGCCACCCCGAGCGGGATTGAGGCGTCTGGCAATAGATAGAGAGATAGAATCTAATTTATTCTTTTTGAAAAATCTCTCCTAAGCTGAATTTAATAATCTGTAGGTGCCAAGAGTAAGAAGTACTTCATGAGGTTAAAGCAGTTAAATAATGATCAGTTGGTTAGGTTATTGATGATGATGATTGACTAATGACGGATGATGATGACGATTGACTAATGATGGATGATGATGATTGACTAATGATGGATGATGATGACGATACATAGCAGTCTGCTAGAAACTCATTGTGCTTATGTGTTGTGGGCATGGCTCAGTCTGCTGGTGTGAGCAGGAGTGTGGCCGTGGGTGGAGGAAATGAATAAATGATGCTGGACGGACATTGATAATGCCCCCAGCAATTATCCAGCAGTGTTAAGAATGGTGTTATATAAAGACCACCCATACATATATATGTGTGTGTGTGTGTGTGTGTGTGTGTGTGTGTGTGTATTTACCTATTTGTATTTACCTATTTGTAGTATACAGGAATTGAGCAATGCTCGTGTTGTCCTGTCTCCATATCCACATTTATCAAGTCTACCTTTACACACATGATTGTTTTTCTCATGCACCACCTCTTTGTCTAAGTCGTTTCAAATATTTAAGAATATACCTAATTGTGATATACACGGAATGTACTATGCTCGTGGGTTTCCGTCGCTGTTTCTCAATAAGTCGAATTTAACTTTAAACTCGTTTAAGTTTTTAGACTGGACGATCTCTTTGTCCAGGCTATTCCATAAGTCTATACTTCTGTAAGGAAAGCTATATTTCTTGATATCCTTCAAGCAGCTTGACTTTTTCAATTTCATTCCATGTCCTCTTGTTGCTCTCTTATCCCATACAAACAGATCTTCTTTGTCAATTTTATCTACTCCCACCATGGTCCTGAACACCGCAATCATGTCTCCTCTCTTTCTCCTTTCCTCTAACGAAGGCAAATCCAGTTTTTCCAGCCTCTCTCTGTATGACAGGTCTGTCAGACTGGGGACCATCTTGGTTGCTGTTCTTTGTATTCTCTCAATCTTGTTTATATCTTTCTTTTTGTGTGGGGACCACACTACCGCTGCATATTCTAACCTGGGGCGGATCATGGCCACTATCAATTTTTTCATCATTTCCTCATCCATATAATGAAATGCTACTCTTATGTTAGTCAAGAGCTTATAAGTCTCTCCAACTATCTTGTTAATGTGCTTTTCTGGTGACAAACTATCTTGGACCAGCACTCCCAAATCTTTCTCTTCTCTCCTTTTTGTGATTAATTCATTACCCAAAAAATAATTCATTGATGGTCTCCTGGTACTTTTACCCATTTCCAATATTTTACATTTCTTTACATTAAATTTCATTTCCCACGTCCGGCTCCAATTGTGTATCCTATCCAAATCCTCCTGCAGTATTTTACAATCCTCCTCAACCTCTATCTTCCTCAAGATCTTTACATCATCAGCAAACAGACTCGCATAACTGTTCACTCCATCTACCATATCATTTACGTAAATCAGGAACATTACTGGCGCCAACACTGAGCCTTGAGGGACTCCACTTGTTACTTCCCTCCATCCAGACATCTTTTCCTTTATTACTGTCCTCATTTGTCTGTCTCTCAAAAAGTCTCTCATCCATTCCAGAAGTTTCCCCTTTAGTCCTCCTATATATTCTAGTTTCCACATTAGTCTCTTATGAGGTACCTTGTCAAAGGCCTTCTCTAAGTCTAAGTACACACAATCCACCCAACCATCTCTCTCCTGTACCACATCAATCGCTCTTGAGTAAAAGCTCAACAAGTTTGAAACACATGACCTTCCACTTCTGAATCCAAACTGACATTCAGCCAAAATATTCATCTCTTCCAGATATTTTATCCATCTGTCTTTCAGGATTCTCTCACACAATTTTGCGACCATGCTGGTTAGAGACACTGGTCTATAATTCAGGGGTTCTTCCCTGTTTCCTCCCTTGTAAATTGGTACCACATTTGTCCTCTTCCATTCTTTTGGCACTTTCCCCTCTTCCAGTGAGCATACAATTAAGCTGTGAATTTTATCCGCCAGTTGTTCTCTGCATTCCTTCAGTACCCAATTAGAAATTCCATCAGGTCCTGGGGCTTTCCTTACATCTTGAGTTTCCAGTAATTTATACACTTCCTGCACCTCCACTTTTATATCTTTCATCACCGGAACATTTCTAATCACTCCCTCCCCTTCCACAAGCTCCTTTTCTTTAGTGAAAACTGACTGGAAACGTTTGTTCATTATTTCTGCTTGCATTGCCGCATCCTTAAAGACCTCTCCATCTACTTTCAGCTTGGTGATTCCTTCCTTTTGTTTCAGTTTGCCATTAACAAATCTATAAAACAGTTTGGGTTCATCCTTGCATTTGTCAATTATACCTTTTCAAAATTCCTTTCTTCTTCCCTACGTATTCTTGTGTATTCGTTTCTTGTTCTTTTATATTCTTCCTTTGTTCTGTCGTTACCTCTCTTTCTCCAATTGTTCCACGCCTTATCTCTCTCTTTTTTGGCTATCATACACCTTCTATTAAACCACTCCTTTTTCCTGTTTTCTTTCCCTCTTACTCTTGGTACAAATTTTTCCACTCCCAAATTATAGAGGTCTAGAAAGATATCCCACTTCCTCTGTATCTCTCTTGTTTCTCTGAATTTTCTCCAATCCGCATTTTCAAAAAAGTTTCTCAATCCTGTAAAATTTGCTTTGCCAAAGTGTGTGTGTGTGTGTGTGTATGGTTCATTGTTTTGTGCGTTACAGTGCCACACGGGCATCATGGAGGGCGGCCACTACGTGTGTTATGCCAAGAATCCTCAGGGCAAGTGGATATGCTTCAATGACAGCAGCTGCAAGGTAACAGTGTCTTGTATATGTCCAACCTTCTTCATCAGTTTCATTTAATGCACTTCAGAAACCACACATTAGTGTCATTTAATTGTTTTGTTTATAAATCTTCCATCATGTTTGCATGTGTCGGCCTTGGTCACCTGATGGCTGCTCTCCACACTGCTGTTTTTAGCAGTCTCTCTGATCAGTCCTTTATCCCTGAGGTCATACACTATGACCTCATCTATACGGAAACTATACATTAGCTTCATTTAATGCACTACAAACTCCCAGATCCAAACATTAGATTTCCAAAAACCACCACTTAAAAAAAATATATATAATAGTAATGATCATGGTGTAGAGGGATGTTGATATCACATGTCCTTACCCAGTCAATGCCTATTTGAAGACAGTTTTTTTTTTTTTTAAACATGTATAAGTTCAGATGATAAATGACTAATATAAGGTACTTCATTGTATGTACTGTTCTCAAGATTTTAGACTGTTTATTACATAATTTTCTCATAGTTATCATTATGATTCCACTTTCCAATATACTGTACTTCATTTTTTGTGAAGCCTTTGGAAACAAGCATTTTGAATTCGAGTTTGCATTGTATTTGGCAGTACTGGCAAGACTGACACACTTTCAAACCCATGCAGGAAGTGAGTGAGTCGCAGATTGACCTCAATTCAGCCTACATGCTCTTCTACCAACGAGACGGCCTGAGCGTGGAGAAATACTTGCCTAGTGTAGAGGGAAAGGTGCCATACCCCAAGGAAATGGATGAGGAGAGTGAGGCAGAGTACAAGAAACAGTGTGTTATTATGTAAGGTGGCTTGTGTTGGAGGAGGAGGAATGTGTACCTTGAAGGTGAGGGTTATTGTTTTGATTGGAGTGGCTCTTCATATAGAGGGAATAATGCTTGATTATACAGGTTAAATGAATGGTGATGTTATTCACATAGATGACATTGTAAGTCAAGAAAATTAGGAGTAAGTGTGAAGTTTTAAAAGTAGAATGACAGTGATTTGAACTGTGGTGAGATTATGGTATGCATTCTTCCTCAAAGGGAGAGCAATAATGTATTGTCAGACCAGAATGTATAGTGTTATATTTAGGTGGAGTTTTATGGGATTTGGGTAATGTGCAATTATTTAAAAGAAGTTCCTGCAGTTATGTGGAAATAAAGACAGAGTAGAGTGTTTATTGGGGTGATGGTGAATCTGGACTCTGAGGAGTGTGGAGATGTCACTCTAACTACCTGAAGGGGTTAGTGCAGTGTGAGCCTAATCTCGTATGAAGTTTTGAATACTCCAATTGTGTTGTACTCATGGGATGAGATTCTTGAACATATTTATGATCATTTCCCTGTCAAAACTTTGCTTTGTTTTGGAAGACCTGCAGTAGAGAACTAGGAAGAAATTCTGTTATCCCTTTCTTTTTCCGGTATAATAATGAGGTACTTTTTTTTTTTTTTTTTTTTTTTTTTTTTTTTTGTTAAAGGAAGAACTACAGTAGAGAGACAGGAAAATATTCTGTAATCTTTTTTGTATCCAACTTTATTACAAGATTTTTTTTTTTTTGTCGTAGCTAATATTTGTTTTTCCATGAAGTAAAAGAGACATGGGAATATCCTGCTTGTCCTTCCTGTGAAAACAGATTACACGTATGACATGGATGGCATTGTAAGTATTTTCGTGAATACAACCCCTGGCTCACATTGCTGCGCCTCAAAATAGAACAATATCGAGTATCAGTGGGTTCCATGCTTTGCTTACTCTTAACCTGCTGCAAAGGTGACCAAGGAATGTATGCTCATCATTTAGGAAAGCTCCAGGAACCTCATCCATAGTCATTTATTTTTGCAGTCCACTGTATTTCTTCATATTCTTTTGTATATAATTCATTCAAAGGATAGTAATGCTAGCATCTCATTCTATCATTTTTTTTTTTCCAGCTGTCTGGACCCTACCTCACCCCATCTTGGGATGGGAAAGGAGGTCTGGATGATGATGATGATAATAATAGGCTGAAAGATATGTGTACATCTGCTCAGTATCCATTTGTATATTATTCATGTTAGGAATATCAGTTTGGGAAAGTATTCAATAACAGTGAATGGAATGGTAATCAGTGATGTGATTTCTGTAAACATCTGCATGATATAATCTTATATGTTATTCATGCAGAGGATATCAGTGTTCGGATGATTTTAATAACAATGAATGGAATAATAAGATATCATACACAGTATTGACCTGTGTGTAATTTTGCAAAAGATATCATGTTCAAATTATTTTAAGAACACAGGGTGGAATAATAAGATGTTGTGCGCAAAATAAATCACTTACAAAGAGGCCCTAGGTGGCCTCCTGTATGTTGTGCAAAGGATATCAGTGTTGCAATGATTTTAACAACAGTGGAATGATACGATGTCACATGCAAAAGAAATCTCCAAGGAAGAGGTTGTAGAACCTTCCTTATCTGATGAGCATACATGTCCAAGTCCTGTAATTACTGTACTCTATTTAATGATTGTGGTTCAGTGTGGTTATTGTGATTTGTAGCTTCTTTTCCCAGTCAGGCTGAGTGTGGCCTGCTGGGATGTGTAATTATATTGTACATTGTGTGTGGTGATCAGTCTTTTTGTGCTGTGTTGTTGTGAGGTGAAGAAGATGGTGTATGATGGATCACTTGTATCATACTTCACAAAATGCTCATCTGTCAGTACTGTTTATGGTTGATTCTCCTCTGTGTGCCAGCCTGGGAACAAAATATTAGCTTAACTGAATATTAGTTTAGGCACCGTACAGGGATCACTCACAGTCTCATCCGTTTGTGTTGCTTGTGTTGTTTTCCCACGTAGCATCAGAAGCATTGTACAGAAGAGTCTCGATTATACGAAGTTCATGGGACTTTAAAAACTTTGATTAATGAGTTTTTACTTATAAAAGAATATAATAATATACAGTACTGTATGTACCTGCACTTATGAAAGAGCACCCCCCATCATCATAGTAGTTGTACATGTAACATCACATAATATACATATAATATATCTCATACAAGAGAATACTGTACCCACCAATCACACATATCTGGTGTTCAGAGGAGATTCCATGGTATAATCCAGTGACAACCCAGTGATGTAATCCAGGCACTCAACCACCAGCCCACCAAACACCCCTCAACCTTCACCATGAAAACACACATTTCTGTTTTCTGCTTCAAAGTAAGTACAACTCTTTTCCTGTTGTTCCACCACTTTGGTTCACTTTGGGAGGAGCCATTGTGATATTTATCAGTGTTAAATACACAAGACTGAGCAGGACATATCCAGACACATCATCATCATCAACATCCGGACCTCTTTTCCCACCCAAGGGCAGGGTGAGGAGTAGCAACGTCCAGACAGCCAAAGTCTGTCCATTTCAATGGCCACGTTTCCATTCACTCATCATTTACGCCCTTCAAATCCTGGCTCCATCTGATAGGCCAAAACATTTTCACCACACATATACTTATCTGACAGACCCAAACTCAATTTAGGCTAAATGTGGCGGCCGGCCTGATGCTCGCCCTAGCAGAAGCATCATAAACTATCATGGATGGCAAGAAAAGAGCCCACCAAGTTTGAAATATTAGTTGGACCTTGGATTTCTTTGGTAAATTGAATTGAGAATTAATTACCAGAACCTTCGGTTAATTGCATTTTCTGGTTGAAGGATTGTTGTATAATCGAGACTTTACTGTATAGTTATATGTACACACGATATCAAGGCCATAAATTTAGCATTTAAATATTGCTGTAATAGAAACCATGAACTTATTTAAGAGCAGAAATCAGTAATAAGACTTTTTGATGTTAACCAGCAAATTTTTAATGAAACATTTTGGTGTATAGGTAAAGATTGTATAGCTCTTTTCAGTTAAATATTATATAGCTTTTTATCGGTGTTTTAGCAGCTGCAGTGTTTACCAGTATATCACAGCAAATTGTACTCAGCATGTTTTCTTTTTATTTCAAAGATTTTGCAGTGTCAGACAAGAAGAGGTAAGCTAGTCAGACAAAGAGTACAGTAGTAGTACCAGTAAGCACAGAGTAATGCTACACTATCATTACCTGCACTCTCCAGCCACACCACAGCACTAAATAGTCAGTTCAGGTAATATATACAATACATGAAGTGCCCTGTGTGGAAGGGCTTTGTACCCTCTTTACTCTAACTTGGCTTAAAATTGCCATCTTTCTTAGTAGCTGAGTTGAAAAGACAGTAGAATCTGATGTTAGTCTGAAAGAAAGCTATGGAAATGCTGTAGAGCTATAGTATTGTCTAATTCTGCCAGTCAGTGGCATAAAATCAGCTGCAGAAAGAGAAAGTCAGTGCCAAGTTAAGGTAAAAGAAGTACAGTATAAAGACATTCTGCCACACACAGGAACAATCTGTGAAGCAAATCTGCTTGGAAGTCCTTCCCACACGGTGATCATTATTCTTTGTTATCTGAACTTAGCATTTCAGCAATCTTTAGTATGTTTAAGCTTCAGATGGTCATTCCAGATCAGACTGGAGGCTTTTGATTGATTGCTAATGTTAAAAAGATTATGACAAAGTAACAGCAGAGGTCCTTGTAGCCATACAACGAGTAAAAACAGAATAAGGATAAAATATACACACATTATATTACAATATAATTGATAAAATAAATTATAATACTGGAAAGGAAATTCAGGATGTTTAATGGAGAAGATGATAAACTGTACAGAAAAAATGAAGCATGATATTCAGGAAGGTTTATTGCAGTTACACCAGGTCATTGTTGAAAACAGGTTATACAAACACTTCAGAGCTGGATTGTATGGAAATCACATATATATTCATTGTGTGTGAAATCGAAGTGTCATGTGTCAAAAACTCTCAAGCCAGTGATAACAAAGACATATGGATTATGCTCCTATTTCCTATTACTGGCTTTATGCTTGGGCACAACAGCTTCCCACCTTCACTGTCATGTTTAATATCGGTTGTATTGCTTTGAATCCGTGTGACTTCTTTCTGGCTTACTCCTGCTGCTTCCAGATGATTTTATTCAGCTTTGGAGAGGTCTTGGGTATTGAAGGGATTGAATAAGGGTCTGTCTACCCCCTCCAGTTCGTAAAGGTATTCCAGACTTGATAAAATTACTAGGGGGATGGCAGGACTGAAATGTAAAAGTGGCTTACCTTCAGTGTCCCAGCATTGACAGTGTTGTATAGCTTTTGCAGTGTGAAAAAATATTAGACTATAGGCATCAGAAAAGTACAGTAGTAACTTACACCCGTCTGGCAGCAAACTCTCATCCCTTTTCTGTCCAACTCTCTAATGCAAGAGTTAACCGTTACTCCCAGTCTTTCATTTATGCAACAGGTCCGCTCTGGAACTGTCTCCCTCTGTCTGTATTTCCTGCTGCCTATGATCTCCAGTCTTTCAAACGCAGTGTGTCCAGGCATCTCAAAATGTTCGGATCTTGAATTTGGCTCTCTATTGTATTTTGTTTTTCTCTTGGAGGGAACTGTTACTGCAGGCTCATGGCCTTTGGTTCCTTCTTCCTCGCATTAAAAAAAAAAAAAAAAAAAAAAAAAGATATTCCAGAGTATTTTAGTGAGTTCATTTGTTTTTATTCATTTGCACTATACCTATTGTTTAGTTACATATCCTTATTAGGAACTTATTATGATGCTTATACTGAAATTTTATGGAAGTTGGAAGACACGCTGGTTACTGTATTTTGAAAGTGAATGGGGAAAAAATGCAGGAGAAAAAAAAAAATCTCATCTACATGTTGAAAATGTTGGTCTTTAATTTTCATTCCATTTCTGTACCATCAGCCTGTCTTTCCCGCCCTTTGCTTGTTAAGGGTTTACATTACTGATGAAAGTTGTTTGGCATTAACCTGGTGTTTCTCCATTGTCTGACTGAGTTTTAACTCATTTAACTTAGGGACAGTGTGTTTTTAATAATCTTTATGCTACCTTTTGACAAATTAATTCAGCTTAGGATAATCTTTTCAGACTAGTGGAAGTAGATATTGCCTTAATAAAGTCCATCAGTATGAAAAACCTCAACCATAAATAACATTGTCTGGTAGCAGTAAGGATAAGCCAAAAAGTATATCACCCAGCTTAACCCTTCAGCTGCATATAGCATTCCTGAAATGATCAATAGACTGTCGTACTTTATGGAAGAGCCGCGTGAAATAATGTGAACTTTTCAGTCATTTTTCTTGCCTTCTGCATGCTTATGTTTGATGAGTGGGTCACGAGTCATCAGTGTGGAGTGTAATTTTATGTTACTAAAATGTTACCATGTTTGGTTAGGCATAAGTGGATCAAAGCACATGATGAAAACATGACTAAAATGTTACCATGTTTGGTTAGGCATAAGTGGATCAAAGCACATAATGAAAACACGACTTTTCAAACCAGTGCTCCCGCACCACGGACATACAAAAGTGTTTAGGGCCAGTGCAGCCCAGGGGTTAAAATGGTAAGGATGTGGATTTTTGCATAACTGAGAAAAACACTTGAGACTGGCAGGAATGTATGACACCCTACCCAGCTGAGGCCATATATTTTACTCCATACCATTACTTAATCTCTTCCCTATAAAAGGCCTTTCCTGGCACTATTTGGAATATAATTTAAAAAAAGAAAAGTATACCGGGTATAACTCAGAAATAGTTAATAGGGTTTGTGTCTCCCGTATTGCAAGATTGTTTCTCATCCTGTATTACAAGAGGCCAATTCTGAACTAAAGATTGTCAGACACTAGCAAGGATTAACATAAAAAAAGATGTCATGGCACAGAAAGGGTTATAATATTAATCATGTCTTACCCAGCCATATCTTCTTGACAACAAAGTATCTCACGTCCTGTTGTTTCCCCTTGCCTCAGTTTACTTTTCATGCTTGTGAAATCTTGCAGTGCTTACAGTTGTACCAAGTGGATGACTACTTAAAATCAGGTGTATGGATGTTAGCTTCCATTTGATAATAATAACTTATGGACTACAGTGGGATCAAACTAACATCTGCCAGTTTTGAGGATTCACTTAATTTCTGCCGTTTTACAGTTCATCATGGTGCCTTTACTTTCCATTGTCTCTGTGATTGCAACCTCTCCACCTTTATTCCTCAGCCTTATCTTACTTCATATCATTATAAAATTGTTGTGAATATTATTGCTTACTAACCTAAAGTTTTATGTTTATCAGATATACAATATTCATGTTTCTTAAGAGTATACTGTAGTATGATGTCATATAGTTGTGTTTGTGCAGACTTTCTATTGCCTGTGTGCCACCATATTTTCAGATGTACTGTAAACTACTCAGCATTACAGATCTGGTGGTTATAGTAGTTCCAGGTTTGTTTGCAGTACCCAGTGGACTGTAGATTGGAGTTGCCATTCTACTGTAGTCCACCATCCTCCTTTTGGGGGACAGGGAAGTAGTTGAGGTTCATTTGTATAACCAGACAGTTACGCTGTCTGGTTATATGGGTGCCATCACATGAAGGCATCCATTTTCAGCACAGACCTGGTATAAAGCAAATATAACATGTCTCAGTAATGTACTTCAGATTTGCTCAAACTTTTTGCCCATCTTGTAGGTATTAAAGATGCTGCCATCAATTGGTCACTTGCAAGTTTTGAGGTACTGTACAGGGAAGTTGAAAATATATGACATTGATAATTTTTGCAGTATCAGATCATATGTGGAACAGAAAAATATCATATGAAAATAGCCTTGACCTAATGTCGAATACTGTATTTAGTGAACAATTTGATGCTTCAGTTTTGCTGCAATTAATTAACCCCTACACGCTGGGGGTTTTCCGATGTCGCACACTCCTCCCTATGGGGGATTTTGTGATTTTGGAAAAAATACCCTTACTTCAAATCCTAATATCTGCCAGACTATAACAGCGAGAGAAAAAATTAAAGATACATAAGACTCACCAACTCCACCTTGTTCTAATGAAAGTATTCCCATATCTCCTGGTGGCCCCGTTGATGAGTGAGGATAAGTTAAAGTTCAAAGGGTGGCGGGAAGACGCTTGTGGCTGTACACTTCAACCAGCACATAAGGGTTAAGAAAATAGTAAGCAGTTTCTCAGGCACTTTGATATGGACAGTCTTCAGTATTGTACTTTCCTTTTTTAGGGCTGAGTCAAAGCATAGCATTATTCCGGAAGTACTTCATATTATATCAAAGTTATTTTGATGTGATATTTGTCTGTTTTTAGCACGGTTTATGTCAGTGTGAAAATTAACGATGTTGCTATCTTCAACTTTGGTAGCCAAAACCTTGCAAGTGGCCAGTTCTGTACAGTAGTGGATGGTGGTAAACTCAGAGTAACTTAACACTGTTCAGTACTATACATGCTTCTACTCATTTATATTGAATGGTTCTTCATGTATTGCACACAAGTAAAGTTATCTGTAATCAGGCACCTGGATATATGTTGTGGCCCAGCTGATTTTTCCATATCATATTCTTACTTAGAGGTATAGTTGAGATCTTGTAATTTTATTATGTAGTTGTAGAATATATATATATATATATATATATATATATATATATATGTATACATTTATGAGTTACTTGCATATTAACAAGATTTTATATTGTATATAATTTGATATCCTGTATGTAGATTTGTTAACATGTTTTGCAATATTAATCACATATGTTAATGAGCATTTAATGTTAATACTTGGTTCCCCATGACATTTAATGACCAGCATGTAGGGTTGGAGTGCATCCCTCAGCAATGTTGCTTCCAGTTTGTGTGTTATTCTGGCATGGAGCTTATACTGTCCCTTTTGTCTGACTAGTCGAGTTGTAAATAATAGTTTATGGTCCACAGGAATTTTTTATTTTATTACGTAAGAGGGAGACGTAAAAAAGATACCAACATTATGTTTACTCTTCTGAGGAGTGTAGCTTTCATGATGCACATATCATTATTTTTTCCTAGCAAAGCCTTTCAGTAAGGGGGTTGTCCCAGAAAGGAATGTCCTCTAATGTCTTTACACTTGTTCTTAGTCACAATACACACTACATTGGCTGAAAAAAAAAAAAAAAAAAAATGTATTGTTGATGTTTAAATCTCTCAGTGTAATGGTACACTCTACAAGAAAGGCATTGGATTATCAGTTGTGAATTTGTGCATCTGCAGGTCTGCTCCCATAACCAATATATATCAGACTGTGGACCATAAAGAATGAAAGATGTGTATGGAAAAGGAAGAGCAGTAGTGGCTTTCATGAACAGAGTTACTAGGAGTTATATTGTACATTTTTATTTTTATTTTTATACACATTTCTTTCATACTTTACCGTAACTCCATGTGATCTATTCTTATTCAAAGAGGTGATACAGAATTCGGTTATAAATGGTACCAAGCTTGTATATGTGTAATCACTCCTTTAAGGTCAACAATAAGTGGAATACAGTACTGTCCTGTACACTGCTACAGATTGCCATGTATATGTAATGTAATTTCTTTGGAAGTCCACTGTACACATTATATTGATGTTTGGTACTTTACTTATTGCATTTTTATTTTGTTATGTGATTTATTTTGGCCATGGTATTGCCACACTAATCAAAACTAGTACTGGAGAAGAAATTTGTATACTGTATTACTGTCAGTTGCAGTGTCCTCTTGCATTTTGATCAGCGTCCATTAACCTGCTTCATATGCTGACCCGTCTTTCAGTACCACATAGGTGTATCCAATTCCGTAATAGGTATTGATGGCCATTGTCATGTAAGGGATGCAGCACTAAATATTTTTCTAAATTTTTTATCAGGACATGGTTAACAAATAGAGAAAAATAAAGTAACACATCATGAGTATAGAAATACTTTGTTTATATGTGGTTTGCCAGCATCTTCTGTGTGAGATGGCCTTAATATTCAGATTATTTTTAGGTCATTTTTCCATATTAATGATGTTGCCACTTTCATAATACTGTACCTTCATGAACAAAACCCTCAGGCCACCTGTATGCAAGCCCTCTTATTAGGAGCTTTGTGATCTGGTTATTATATTTTTTTAACAGAAAATGAACAGAGGAAAGAAAAACAAATTAAATATAGAAAAAAAAAGTAAAATTTATAAAGCTATACAATATAGGAAAAAAGAAAAGAAAAACAAATTGACCTGCATTGCACTTGATACAAGAAAAAGGCTGGGGAGTTAATATTCAGTAGCTGTTAGTATACTCCCCATTACTGAGCTTGATGCTTGTATATAAACTCATATAGTGCTAATTTAACATAGTACGATTTTTTATATGCTAGATTTGTGACTTCCATCATCAGTGAACTGTAATAGTACTCTGATATATCAAAACTCTTGTAAATACTCTGTTGCTTCTACATCAATATTCTAGTCAGGAAAAAAAAGAAATTTCAAGCACGTTGGTTCTGCTACAAGGATTTGTTTGACCAGGAAGATTAAACTGCACTGACTCTGACTTATTAAAGCCCTTACAGTGTATGTGGAGAAAGGAAGTGTGGTGTTGTGTATCCAGCTTAACTTTGTGAAGTTGCCATGGTTGTATAAAGATAGAAGTCAGTGTAGTACAGTTGATGATTTTTTTTTTTGTGTGTGTGTGTGTAGCTTTGAGCACTTTTGATGATGATTCCTTTTTTTACACACTTTCCATTAAAACCTGCAGATCTTTACATGTCATCACCAGTGATCAACTAGCATCCCTGTACTTTCACTGCATTCCATTGTCAGTTTGCCTGGTATATGTGTGGTTTCTTGTCATTAACTAGTCCTCTAGTTTACCTAATAGCAAACTCAAGTTTGAAGACAATACTCTACATTACTACTGAATATTGCAAGATTCCTATTCTGTAATGCTGTTTGCATTACGCATACAGTAGTACGAATATTTTCACCCTGCAGTGAACCATAATTAATGACAGATAACGACTGTATTTCAGAATGCTAATTTGAGTGTACTAGTATCCATGGTTTTATTTAATTAATATAGGCACATCATAAGACAGTTAATTAGACTTGGGTCAGTTTACACAACTCTGGAAGCCAAGAACCAGTTTTAACTAACACTTAACTAATATTGAAACCAGTTGCAAATGTATGCTGATAATTGATAAGAGAATTAGATTGTCTGGTTAGACATGCCTAGAATATGATAAGAGAAAAATTGATTATGGCCGTCACATCTGCAAGCCTGGGATCGGGAAAAAAAGTAAAATAATTTTTTTTCTTTTTTTTTACAGATGTACTTGAAGTGTAGTGCTGTATTGACATGAACAGTATTTTGCTATATAAGCCTGCTAAGCATGATGCATTTTGTTAAAATTTCACAGTGCTACACACTTATGAAACTTAACTAATGCTTGTTGCAGTAAATACTTATAACTAACATACTTAACCCCTCAGTGCTTTTGCTAGTAGCAGAGGACAGGTACAGTACATGTAGTAGTGTCTGTTTCTGTCTTGGTGAATCAAGATGCAAACTTGAGCCATTGTCTCACAAAACCCTATTTGTATTTTACACCGTCATTACTTGCTGACACCATTATGTACTTCAGCCATCACACTTTGCTCAGAAATTGAGGAAATATTTAGCGGCAGTATAGGCAGATCAGTATTATATATATATATATATATATATATATATATATATATATATATAATATTTATAAGTACACTGAATTGATTGTATTCCTAGCACAGCGCTAATTACCAAAGGCGTACTTTACTAGACTTGACTGGTTTGACTTACAGCATCTGTTTATTTCCAGTGGTTTAGAAACTTCAACTGCAGGAGGTTAATTGTTGCTGAATTACTGAAAGGTTCATGGACCTTCCACTTTTATAAATGCAGTCATGTACACAGTCTCAGACAATGTTTCTCTACATACTAACAGTAGAACTTCAAGATTGTAATTTTGGAATAATACAAAAAGCATGAATAGACTTTGCATTGAAAGTAACTGTTACTTGAGAGGTAACAAAGGTAGGAGGAGGTGGCATTGGTAACAGGTGTTTGCTAAATACTGTACCTATTATTTAATGATGTTGCATTTTTTCAGGCTTTCAGAATAATGTATATCTAACTAAATTGTTGACAATATGAGCTCATTACAAACGTATAACATTAATTGGAATAATTAATAGGTCATTACAAACGTATAACATTAAGTGCAATAATTAATAGATCATTCTTGGAGTGTGTATTTGAACTGCTGTTATTAATTTTGGATTTTCATGTCATATACTGTATGTACGAAGGTACATGGTTCTGCAGTATCTTGAATCCTTCACTCCCATGGTGTAGTGTATTTTGTATTTTAATTTTTGCGGTCTCTAGACTACTTTTGTGCAGCATTTGACCAACTTTTGAAGCTGGAAAGGTTAGATATAAACTTCATCAACACCTTTACTAGCAGAGGTCTGTTTTAAACTGACGATCACAGATGGCAGCACGTATATACAAAAAATATATATATATATATATAGATAGATAGATAGATAGATAGATATAGATATATAGATAGATATAGATATATACCCCGGTATATATATATATATATATATATATATATATATATAATATATATATCTATCTATCTATCTATCTATTGCCAGACGCCTCAATCCCGTTTGGGGTGGCCACAAACAAATCGCCTCCAAGTCGCCCTGTCCCCCGCCATTTCACTGCCCTGCTCCCAACTCACACCCCCCTCTCTCATATACCTCTCCACCCCATCCCTCCATCTCATCCTTGGAGGAGCATGTGGAGTGACGTGGAGGGACAGGTTGACGAATGAAGAAGTGAAGGAACGCTGTGGGGTGGATGTGGATGTGGTTGAGAAGATTAGGAGAAATACACTGAGGTGGTTTGGACTTGTGAAGAGAATGGAGAATGAAAGACTGACTAAGAGGGTGTATGTAGGTGAGGTGGAGGGAGGGAGAGGGAGAGGTAGACCGAGGATGAGGTGGAGGGATGGAGTTGAGAGGTATATGAGGGAGGGGGGGGGTGAGTTGGGGGGAGGGTAGTCAAATGGTGGGTGACAGAGCGACTTGGAGGCGTTTTGTCTGCGGCCACCCTTTGCGGGATTAGGGCATCGGGCTATAGATAGATAGATAGATATACTGTATATATACTGTATATATATATACAGTAATCCCTCCACTATCTGATGTAATAGGGTCAAAGGCATGTCTGGAAAGTGGTCCTGTCCGGAAAGTGGGCCTCTGCCTGCAGGACTGGTACTTATGACCCTAACCCAGTCTAACTTTGAAAGCCACCTAAATAACTCCCTACCGGACATGCATAGCACTTATTTAAACCTATTTAAGACCCTATTCACACCAATATTGGACATAAAGCATGAAATAAATGAAAAGGAACCAGAGAATGAGGAATTAGAAGTGAGTATGGAAAATACTTAGCAGTGTACAGGGTACTTACAGCACGTCTGTGGCCGCCTCCTCTAAGGCTCTGGTAGTTGTAAAAATGCTCTTGAAGCACATACAGTAATGCAGTGTTGTACTACACTTAATTCTTTGCACTGTGAGTTATAATTGTTTAACACTGCACATTGTTCTTAATTGCACCACGTCAGTTTCAGCCGCCACTTTGCACCCCACACTTAATCCTTTGCACTCTAAATTCTAATTTCTTGACACTGCACAACACTGTAAATTCCCATGTGGTCTAGTGGCGAGGTATTGCAGTTCATTCACTATTTATTCACAAAAATGAGCACGTGCGGCGTCCATTGCGATGAACGTCTTCCCTGAACAAAGGTTCAGCAGTAACTGGGGACAGGGTTGCCAGATCTGAGCTTGGCCATATTACCAAACTCCTCAATTTTCATTACCAAATTTAACTTTTCATTACCAAATTCTTAAAGGATGCATTTATTCTTCACTAATTATATGTATGGTACAAATGGAAATAATCACTCTCCTTATAATCAGCAGCATGTTTATTTTTGCACTATGGATGCTAGCAGATTAATCAAAGAGAGCAGACAGTCCACCGTCTCCATTCTCTGTATCTTCATACATGTGAAAAATCTGTTTGGTAATGGATCATGCTGATTCACTACCAAACGAACTCTTCATTACTAAATTGCCCCCAGCTGTTTGGCACCGCGTGGGAATTTCAAATTACGGGTGGGAAAAAAATTGGATTTGGGGGGTATTTTTTTTTTTTTTTTTTTTTTTTTTGGCCATTTTGGGGTTCCGAAGGTCCAGGCCCACAATGTCCGGTAAGTGGGGAGTCCGGAAAGTTTGCGTCTGGATAGTACAGGGATTACTGTATATAGATCATCGAACTGAAGGAGTTTAGGATATTTACAGTGATTGTGATTGGAGCATTGTTTGTGTCATAGTGAAGACTACTGTAATTATTGCCACTTAATCCTGTGACTTGAGTTTTGTTTGAGTTATTGTGAAGAACTATTGCCACTTAATCCTCTGCACCTAAGACTGTTACCACTGTCTAGTATAAAAAAAAATGACCGCCATTTGTCTATACTGCGATAAACCTGCCCTCGATGTGTTGGATAATTGTTAGGTGATTCCAGGAAAGACAGGTGTAAAGTACATTTAAGGACAACAGTTGTAATCAAAATCTTCTGCAATGAAAAATGGTTGTCCCAAATCAGAAAGTGTAATATGTGTACTTTGACAGGTATAGTCAACCAAAAAAAGGTATTGCACCCCTGGAATAATATGATTGTGAAAGTGAGCAAGTTCTGCAAAATGTGAATCTATTAATCTGGTGCTTCGGAAAAAATATAGCAAATGTGACGTTTCATGCAAGTTCAAGTCCTAATAATTACCAAGGACAACATTTGCATCATTACAGGTTGCAAAGCTTCATCCATGTTTCAGAATGATATGTGTGGTAAGAGGACAGATAATATTTTGGTAGATTGTGCAGTACTAAGGTTATTGGTTCATGGAGACACTGCCAAGCTGTATTATTGAATTTGCCTTGATACAGCTTATGTGTACAGTATACCTACAGTGTAGATATGTTTTTGAGTTCTGTGCTCAGTATCATGTTTTTCCTTTTTTCAATATTTTATTTATTTGTTCTACCATGTAAGCTTTGTTATTCTGTATAAGATATACTGTATATATATATATTTACAGGATTTGTACTCATTATTTACTAACTGAACTAATTATCAGTAACAGTATATATATATATATATATATATATATATATATATATATATATATATGTTTGTATGTATAGTGTATGCATTTTTTATCTCTTGTTACCTCATTTCAGTGACTCATTTCCCTTTTATAAATGTATTCCTCTGTGAATGTACCCTTAAGAGATTGTTTGCTAGGAATGTAGTCCCCAAGAATCCAGTAGTTTGTGTACTCCTGAGGAATTCAGCAGGGAAGGTATGACTGCTGTTTGGTAAGTTCCAAGGCGTGATTATATGTCCGTGTTTGCAGCTGTTGCTTTTATTCATTCCCAGAGATTATGCAGTACAAGACTCCACCTCCACCATGTTGATTCAGCACCCTCCAGACCCTCATGAGGTTTTTAAATATATTCAGTAGAAGGCCAGTGAACCAGATGCCAAAATTACCCACAAAGCTTATCAGAATTTTTTACTCATCCAGAAAGCTTGTCAGAAATTGTTACTTATCTATGTTCTTCAAAATTTTTACTTGTCTGGAAAGCTCATCAGAAATTCTTACTTGCTTCTGTTTTATCATTGTGATTGGTTTCATTTATTACTGTACTTCCACCCGCGAATTTGGAGGAAGTTATGTATTCACTGTTTCCCTGTCTGTCTGTTTGGCCAGACAATATCACCAAAAGTTCTCAATGTATTTCAATGAAATTTTGTGGAAGGGTGGGCCATGGGCCAAGGAAGGAGTGATTAAATTTGGGGGCAGATCCAGATCTGGAGTATCCTGCACAATATCTCCAAAAGTTCGCTGTGAACTTTAGTGAAATTTTGTGTAAGGGTGGGACATGGGCCAAGATAGAATTGGTTCCTATCTCCATGGATACGGATCCTTTTTAATGGCATTGGCAGTGGTATGCACTCTGAGTGCTTTCTAGTTCCAAGTTAGTTTTTATCACTATATCCAGTTTCATTTATTCCTGGCTAGTTTTTGTGTGTTTCATTTGTTCCAGGCCAGTTTTCGTATAAATATCTATCTATCTGCATATCTGCAGCCAGACGCCACAATTCTGCAAGGGGCACTAACCCTCCGCCAACCCACTTGTTGACACGTAGGGAACACGTGGGTTGGTTATATGGTTATCACCCAGTGTTGTAAATGGTTTCCTGGCATACAGGAAACCATTAAGCTTGTCACTCAATGTGACACCTGAAAAGGAAAGAAGGGTAATAAAAAGTGACAGAAAAGATGGGAGAAATAAGGAGAGAAGGACGGGCACAGAAAAAAGTAATGATAAAGGTTAAGGAAGAAGTAGGCAGCACTACATATCTTCCATGCTAGTACATTGTAACCTGTTCAGTTTCATTTATTCCTGGCTTTTTTTTTTTTTTTTTTCAGGCTAGTATTTATCATATAGTTCCATTTTTCCCATGCTAGTATTTATATGTTCAGTTCCATCTATTCCAGGCTAATATTTTGCATCATACATTGTTTCATTTATTTCATGCTAGTTTTTGTCACATGTTTAGTTTCATTTATTCTAGGCTAGTTTTTGTTTTATTGTGTGTTCAATGTAGTTTATTCCAGGTTAGATTTTGTTACATGTTCAGTTTTCATTTATTTCGGCCTAGCTTTTGTTTTATCGTATGTTCAGTTTCATTTATTCCAGGCTGTAGAGATGTTTATAATCAGAATCTAATAGGGAAGACTTCCATGAACAAAGGCAGTGTCAGTTGGCCAGATTAGATGTACAAGAACTGAAGGCAGTGTTAGTTGGTCCAATATCCAGCTGTCTTGAAAGCCTAAGAGATAGTTTTACAGCACTTGTATGGGTAAGTGGACTTCTACTGCATATACTTTATTAACCATTTTACTCTAACTTGTCTTAAAATTGCCATCTCTTCATCATCAGTCCTCTAACAGTAGATTAGCACTAGAGCATGATCCTAGTCACAAAGAAGTTCTATGGAAAGGATGTGGAGTTGCATTATTGTCTTTTCCTATTACTGAACTGTGTGAAACAAGCTGCAAAAGGATGAAAATCTGGGCCAAGGTAGAGTACAGAGAGTCTGTAGTGCTTATTTTGTTCATTAGACTCTGAAGAACATGTCTGCTGTGTATTTAGTATCTGATAAAGGAAAGCATAGTGAATGAAGGTAAAATTGTATGAAGGTTTAGAGCTCTTAGTCTGTGCCCTTTTTACACTAACTTGGCCTAAAATTGCTATCTCTCCATCTTCATTGCTGATTGTAACAATGAATTAAATCTAGAATATGATGCTAGTCATGAAAAAGTAAAGCCTTAGATTCCCCCCCCCCCACTGAGCTGTGTGAAATAAGCAGCAAAGGGACAAAACTCTGGGCCAAGTTAAGGTAAAAACTGTAAGTCATCCCTACATCCCCAGCCCAGTCACACCACCACCACCACCATTACCACTACCATTGCCACTACCACCACCATCACCTACACCAGACCCAGGATTGTAACCAAACTCAATCATTTCAAAGATTATGAACAAATAGGATATACTTTAGAGTAGCCAAACTCTTTTTACTCTAACTTGGCCTAAAATCATCTCCATCTTCAGCACCGAGTTTTAACAGTAGATTAACTTTAGAATCTGGTGCCAGTCATGAGAAAGTGCTACAGAAATTATAAGAGTCACAGGATTAGCTTGGTTACTGACCTGTGTGAAATAACCTGCAAATGGACAAAAACTGTGGCCACTTTAAAGTAAAAAGAGAATGACATTTTACAAATACTGTAAGTGAAATCGTAAATCTCAATACTGTGATTCTTGACTATATTGGCAGAGTTCACACATTTGCATGTTGTAATAAACGAAGATTATACGGTACTATTATGGCTGTATTTATGTGGGACCTGGGAAATTCCAGTAAAGACTAGCATTGTGTGTATAATCCTGGATCAATTCCTTCACTTGATGCTTCATTGTGATATCGATAATCGTTAAGGTAGGTTTCATCATGTCTGATTGCCATAAGTCATATTGTACATTTATCATTACATTGATTATTATAACATGATTTTACAATATGTAAACATGCACTTGGAACATATTGTAATACTGATATATTGTATATTGTGTTATACCCTGTTATCATACAATGAGACTTTGTAAGTTATAGTTGGAGGCCTCTTGCTGAAACAATTTACTGTTAACTGTTATGTACAAAATATTACGGCCATGCATCCCTGACTATCATTACACCCTTATGGACCTTCCTCATCGTTATTGGTTGCAGTGGGAGTAAATATTGAGGGTGGGTTTGTGAAAGCCAGATCAAGAGACCTGGGATGAGGTCATACAGTTTTACCTCAGGGATAAAGGACTGAACAGAGGCTGCTAGATATTTAGCAGCATGGAGAGCTGTGTTTAGATGACCAAGGCTGAAGCAAGCAAATATGTTGGAGCATTTATAAATGAAACTATCTGACTGTGTTTTGGATGTAGGATGAACTCATACAAGGTGGAAATATACAATGAACTAACATAGTGCATCTAGTGTTGAGGTACAGTAGTACTGGTATAATTGTTGTGATAACCAATTTATCTAACCCTAGATCCATTCACTGATATTTCAAATCTCAGACATTCTCACTTCCCTTCCACAGGCAGTATCAATATAGCATACAGAACTGGGTTACTCAGAGCGCATCAGTAATGGGAGTCTCATTTTAATATTAAGAGATACATATATATACATACAAAAAAATGTACACTAATAAATTATTTTTCATTTAGCAACATTCAACTTAGTGATGGTATCTGCAACTTGTTTTGCTGACAAGCCCTCTAGAGATGCACTGGATTCTCGACCCATCTCTGGAAGGCAGTATAGTTACATGTTACTGTATTTCATGTATTTCTCTGCTTTTAACATTTTCAAGGTTAACTTTCCCTCTTTCCCACACTCACTTTATAGTTACATTATTATTATTATTACAGTACTATTATATCAGCTACTATCAATTTTGGTTAGAATATATACTGATATCCTACACACCCAAAGTTTAAACAGTAGTGTGGAATCAGCTTAACTCCTAAAGCCAGTTCCTGTGACCAACGTATATTTTATATGACCAACACGGCAAGTAAGGTGTTGGTCCTCTTGCTATGATTCAACAACACTGGAACATTGCCAGCTTGTATTAATCTTGTAATACTTACCATATCTTGCCCAGACCTTGGGGCTGATGCCAGAACACTCTCTGATAAGGATGGGGAACTTGGGGTTGGCCTTCTTCAGCTCCACATAATGCTGCTCAATGAAGTCTCTGCAGGAGGGAAAAAGTTACCATACAAAGAAAGTATACCAGTTCAAATACCATGAAGAAAAGTTAAAGTAAGGACACCTGGAAGGCTAAGCTTATAACAAGATGCAACACAGGAATGTGCAAGAATATCAGGTATGAAAGCAGAGAAGTACTGTGCCACTTGTCAGAGCACTGATGTCCATCTGAAAGGATTGTATTCCCGTTGTTTAAAATTTGGTAGTCCACATATCTTCCAAAATTTCTGATTCCCAAAAGAAGGTCAGGGATTCCCTTGGCATACCGTATCTCTTGGCAATGCCCACCAAAAACAGGCAGTTCGTGTTACATGCCAGGGATGTGTTCCAAAATATCATTAAGTTTTCCATATTTTTGGTGCTGTAAACTTAAGGAATGACAAATCACTTGTATAATGTACTGTTGTACTGCTCAAATCTGTCTTGACAAGCAATCACCCCTGAAGGGTCATCCTGTCCAGTAAACTGATATTCCCATGTGACTGACAGTGCCTCACCACAGCGAGGTGCAAGGATTAGTGTGGAGGTTTGGTTCATGGGTGGATGCCACATTTGTGTTTCCACCAGGTTAACGGGCACCACAGCAGGTTCCATGTCACCCCATTATTTGGCTATATGGTTACCAACCAGCATTATAAATGGTTTCATGAGTGACAGGAACCATTTGGCTTGTCAATCACTAGAGCCACCTGATGTGGAAAGAAGAGTAATAAATAGTGACAGGAAGGATGGGAGAAATAGGAAGAGAGGGGGAAGAGGGAAAAAAAGTGATTGCCATGAAGAAAGATGTACTGCAGATAGCACTACATCAAATGAGTGGATTTGCCAAGTTGATTAACTGTACTAGAATAAAATGAAGGGGGGGGGGAGGTCAAGCAACAGGCATATTGTTGTACCCTGTGATAGCTTGATGGCAGTCAGCATGGATCAAGGTGACTTGGGTGATGTTTGGAGAATATGGGCACAATAAAGTCCTATTTAAACCACTTCTTCCCACTCATGTGTCTGTGGACCAAAGTACAATACGTCATAATGCAAACATTTCATGGCCAGACAATGCTTGATGCGGTGCCCTTGTGACTAATATGACCGTATAACAACCTGTACAAAGATACTGCAAACCTTTGCTGTTGCCACTCCCTGCTATGGCAAGAGACTTACAACTATAGTTTACAAGATGCCAACCCCTCCACGGCCTGATTTTCTCCACTGACTGGACGACTTGGCAGTGGAAGATCACTGCATCCTACCATTCTGAAAAGTGAAACTAAAGCATTCTCAAATACTGCACTACTTTCAACACCAATTTCAGTATATATGCATCTGCAAGCAAAGGAATTCATTAAGACTAAATTTTAGGTTAAAACTTTACCACACAGGCATGGCAGTTCCACCAGTCTTTTTACATTCTCATGTTCTGAAGGAAAGTCTTTAGTACAACATGCAACACAACTGCTCGTCGCGTTTGGACGACAAAACTTATGTACAACAAACATATTTTACTTATTTCTGAGTATTTAAAGAAGCTGTGTGGATGCCTGTGGCATCTTGTTTCCTGATGCTCCCATCAACCTAATGTACTTGGGGGCTTTCCCTCCCCCCCCACAGACCCCCTATGACTTTAACCATATAGGATTGTCACTGCACCTAATGTTGGAAACCCCTGATGCATGTTAGACCAAAAATTTCTAGCCTAACCTATCCAAATCGACCTGTGGATGACCCATCTGAACCGGAAATATGGAAGATCTGTGCCTGATAGGGTAGAGTATTAATAATGCGAGCTGTATCTGCTGGCAAATGGAAGTTCCCACATCCAGTGGCTGTAGGCTTATGCTTGCACAATCTGCTCCATCACTACAAGTGTATCTGAACTGTATTTGTAGCAAATGCACCCAATATAATTACACTCATGCCAATACAAATTATGCTGTACAGGGAATGTATTGGACATCAACCCAACCTCAAACTATTTTCCTGTAAAAAAGCGATTGTTAAATTAATCCTAACTTTTAACTGAATAACTATGTTAACAGTTAATTAAATTCTCAGGGTCTGAATTTATTAATGTTTTACAGTTCAGTAAATGACGAAAACCATGAGGGGAATGAAAAATTCCTTGCTCTATGGGCACCTTCATACTGCATCCTTCCCAATTTATGTTCCCTTGGTTTACACTACATTTGTTTAAACGTCATTCCTATATACCTGACACCCTGGCTGGCTGCAGATTTTTGGCACAAATGCAGCCGGAGCTCACGAAGATGAGGTGCAAATCGAATCCCGGCTGTGGCAGCCATCTTCCTTAAGGTATTTTGGTGATTACGGCAGCAGATTACCTTCGGTTTGAGGAACTGTTGACTTTTGTTTTCGGGTTATAACACTTCGAATTTCACGCAACTGACCCCTCTCACCTAAAAAAAAAAAAAAGCACCCCTCAGAACTAACGATTTACTATTTGTTAGCAGATGTGATGAATACGCATGGTTTGTGACTTCCGGAAGAAGCAGTAAGATCATATTTATCCGTTGCAGGCTATATTATTATCGGTAACCAAAAAATTTATTTGTTTTGTGATCAGTAAATTTAAAACCCAAGTCAAGACCTCGACAAATCCGCAAGTCAGCCGAATCCCCAAACGTCAAGTTGTCAACTCGATCAGTTATGGCGGGATCGGGGTGGCTGATTTGATTTGTTATTGTTTTGCCATTGTTGTTATTGATTGAGCTCATCATATTATTCATACGAAAGCATATTCGGGAGGTAAGTATTGCCTCAACTTACTGGGAATCACACGGGCTAGTGTAATAAAAGAGAGAAGTCAGTAACATAAAATACGAGGGCCAAAATTGGAGGGTGGAAGATTGTATTTTATTTCTGTTTTTGATAGCCTAGCACCTGTGAAGTGTTGTATCGATATGCGCCATAATTATTAGAGTGTATAATTCTTCGGCTACTGGGAATCCTTTCGGTATGATACATCTTTTGTTTGATGTATGCCGTCCATAGATTTTCAACTTGAGGAAGACATCAGACTCAGGCCGGATGGTTGGGCCATTTTCCATTATGAGCCATGCCACTTGGCCTGCTAGAGCTCTTTTTTAAGATTAAGAAATTGCTAAATGATTGCATGAATGAAATGCAAAAGGCATCATTGTTCTGATATCAACCTTGTGATCCCCCTGGGTAGGAGGGGGGGGAGAACACTATCCCAGTATTCCTGCTTGTGGTAAGAGGCAGCTAAAAGGGTCCTTTTTGTCTCCAGCCTTTTGCTCATTACTACCCTCTTCTCCTCCTACCTCTCCATTTGATATTTCTGTGTTTCCTTTGATCTTTATTCAGAATGATTAGTGTAAGGGCCTCTCATTGACATTGACCCTTCCTGGATCAAGCCTTTCAGCCAGCAAACCAATCAAACTACTTCATCACCAAGCCACATCACTGCCAAGCCACTTTATTACCAAGTCACATAACTGACAAGCCATATAATTGATAGGCCACTTCTCCACCAAGACAGTCCAAGTTGAAGACCAATTCTGCTCCAAGACCACTGTTTCTGCTCCATTGCTATTCATATACAGTATCTTTGCTTTGAATTAGTGTCATATGGTCTAGGATAGCTGGTGGTAGGACCTCATTATTTGTTCACTTAACTTTGAGTTAATTTTTTTCATTTAATTTTAGCTATGATAAAATGTACGATATTGCAAACTTTTCCATTGTTAACAGTCGCAATATTTAGGGATTTCCGTATGTCAGTCAGAGTATTTCACATTCTACAGTACTTACTTTATTATCTGTGAAGGATGCTTGCCAGTGAAGATTAATTTCTATTGATATTCAGTGAAGTCAAGAACTGTGTTAGTTAACTTTCCCCTTTCTCTTCTGATACCAGTACTGTAGTGATATATCAACTTTAACATGGCAAAGCTTAGTATTAATACTGTCCTGCTGTGTCCTTTTTAAAGTGCTATACTGTATTCATCAACATCATTCATCATCATCATCCGGACCTCCTTTCCCACCCAAGGTCAGGGTGAGGAGTAGCATTGTCCAGACAGCACAAACTTGCCCAATCCAAATAGGCCACACTTCCATTCACTCATCATTCAAGCCCCCGGAATCCTGGCTGTGCCGGATACGCCAACAACATTCACCACATTCTGCAGCTGCACACAAACGTACCAGTATCCTATTGATGAAATTAATCCTGTATTACAGATAAAACCCCATGGCTTCCCAGGAGTCACAGCAGGAGAAACTAAGTATAATAAGACTGTTGAGTGATGCAGCGGAATGGACGGAGGAGGAGACGATACAAAAGCTGCCCAACACACTGGCACTCGTCACTATATCCTTTAATACTACCAACAGTACATGGGACTTCTATCTACCTATTGCCAGATGCCTCAGTCCTGTAAGGGGTGGCCACAAACAAATTGCCTCCATGGAGGGAAAATATGGAAGCTGGAAAACCAAGTAGTAAGGGATGCCTTCTATAGCGAGATGAGGAGAGTGGTGGCTGAACAGGGTGCTGTAGACAGAGGCATTAATGAACAGTACAGAGCCCGCAAGAACAACCCCTTGAGAATTACTGATGTAATATGTGGTTGGACAAGAGGCCTACCAAGACATAAAGTAACTTGGTGGTGGGATGAGGGTGTAGAAGCTGCAGTTAGGAGAAAAGAAGGCTCTTCTGGAAATGGAAGAAGGGTGGTAACAAGGAGGAATACTTGGCTGCCAAGAGTAGGGCTAGAAGAGAGGTATACAGGGCTAAGTCTGAGTCACAGAGACTTTTACTTGATAACTTAAATCATGGAGTTAGGAAAAATATGATATTTAAGGTGGCAAATCAGATGAAGAGGGAGGCGGTGGCTCAATCGGTAGAGAGGTGGCCTGCAGTCCTAACGGACCCAGGTTCGAATCCCGGCTGGGGCAGGGAACTGTTTAAGGATTTGAATTTCATTAAATCAGGCTTTACTGATCTACCAGAAGACCGCCGACATGTCGTAAAAATACCCCCGCTAGTACCAATAGACCAGTCCTGTATGAGACAGCCCTAGCATGTATTCAATATGGACGGTGGGTGTTAGTGCCGAAGTGGTGACATGTAGTGGTGTATGGTTTGTAGGAGGACTGTTGGGCCTTGATAGCAGGCTGTGAAGCCTATGCCCAGAGTCGGACACATTTAAAAAAAAAAAAAAAAAAAAAAAAAAATCAGCGTATAATAGGTGAGCAGTGTGTGAAGAATGATGAAGGGTAGTGGTGAACAATGGGGATATTAAAGATGCATGGAGAGAGCAATATAACCGGTTGTTGAATGAGGAGTTTGTCTGGAACAGGGAAGGTTTGGAGCCAGCAGATCCAGTGTTTGGCCCTTGGCCTTTGGTTGACGCTGCTACTTTGAGTGAGGCAATAGGCAGGATGCTGGTGGGGAAGGCAGCAGGTATTTCTGGGTTGACTGCAGAAATGTTGAAGGCCTCAGGAGATATAGGGGTGAGGTTAGTCACTGACCTGATAAATATCCATCCATCCATCCATTGCCAGATGCCATGTATCCCAAACGGGGTGGTCAAGGGCTTAGAGTTAATTGTTTTACAGGGAGGGGCACTAATCCTCCACCAACCCCACTTGACATGTATGATTATTGTATATATGAGTGTGTTGTCCCAGATGATTGGTTGAAGAGTGTAATTGTAAATGTGTATGAAGGGAAGGGTGATGCCCTGGAAAGAGGAAATTATAGAGGTATAAGCTTTTAGATCAGATAATGAAGGTAATGGAGAGAGTTTTAGAAGTTATGATTAGAGAAAGAGTGACTATTGATGAGATGCAGTTTGGGTTTATGCCAGGCAGGGGGACCACTGATGCCATACGTTGTTCGACAGCTTCAGGAAAAATATACCGGTATTGGGAAGAAAAAGGATCTGTTTTTTGTTTTTGTTGATTTGGAAAAGGCCTTTGACAGAGTCCTTAGAGAGGTGGTGAAGTGGGCAATGAGAAAGCTTGGCTTGGAGGAGTGGCTGGTTAGGGTGGTTTATGTTTGTGGGTGCTCGCACCCAGGTAAGAGTGAATGGAGATTTGAGTGATAAGTTTTCCGTGAATGTTGGTGTGCATCAGGGGTCAGTTTTGAGTCCCATGTTGTTTATCATGGTACTTGAAGCCTTTCATGTGACTTAGAAATGGACTCCCATGGGAGATGTTGTATGCTGATGATTTGGTGTTAATTGCAGAGAGTGAAAAGGAGGCGGAGGAAAGATTTAGGAAGTGGAGAGATGATATGGGGCACAAGGGCTTAAAGGTAAATTCAGATAAAACAAAAGTGATGATATCCAGGGTTGGTGGCGGTACTGTTAAAGACGAGGGAGCATGGCCATGTGCAGTTTGCCACAAGGGCGTAGGAAGTAATTCCATCTTGTGTAGGTTTTTGTGATAAATAGGTGCACGAGAGATGTAGTGGTATCAGAGGTAGACTGCAAGATAATGCTGATTTTATGTGTGCGGCATGTTGGGGAGAGCAAGTGGAGATTGTCAGGCTTGAAAGGATTGAACTTGCTGGTGAGTCTCTTGAGTGTGTGGAAGAGTTTTGTTATTTGGGAGACATGTTGTGTGCTGGAGGTGGGGCTGGAGCTAGCTCTGTGGCTAGGGTGAGAAGTGGTTGGAAGAAGTTCAGGGAGGTGTTGCCTCTCCTGACATTGAGAGGACTCTCGCTACATGCTAAGGGGTCTTTGTATGCAGCATGTGTTAGGAGTGTAATGCTGTATGGTAGTGAGACCTGGGCAGTAAAGGAGGAGGATATTCGCAGGCTCAGACGTACAGAAATGACAATGATTAGGTGGATGTGCAGTGCGTCCTTGTGTACAAGGTCTGGGGGGGGCTGGGTTTACAAGGAAGAGTTGAGAGGTTGGATGGGACTGGAGTGTATTGATATTGTGATGAGGAGAGGTAGATTGAGATGGTTTGGGCATGTGGAGAGGATGGGGGATGATAATTGGGTGCAGAGGGTGAGAGGTGTTAATATTGGGGGTGGGGTTGTGAGGGGTAGATCGAGAAAGACGTGGGACGAGGTCATTAAGTGTGACCTCAAGGTTAAGGGACTGAACAGGGAGGCTGCAATAGATTGTGAAGCATAGAGAGCCGCCATTAGGTGACCAAGGCCGATGCATGCAAGCATGTTGGAGCCTTCAAAAACGAAAACGAACGTCACCCTGTCCTCCACCATTTCACTGCCTTTCCCCCAGCTCACACACCCTCTGTCGCATATTCCTCTCCACTCCATCCCTCCATCTCATCCTTGGCCTCCCCCTTCCTCTCTGCCTCTCCACCTCACTCACATACACTCTCTTCGTTAGTCAGGGTTTCAGGTATTGTCTTCAGCATCCTGTCAGCTTTCCAGTCCTGTTTCCCATTTTGCATACATGAGATTAATGTAATTATTCCCAGCCCTTCTGAGTCTAATGCTTTCTCTTGTGTGAACCCGGGATGATCGATGGATGGGAGATCACAGACTGTTATTCAAATACTAAATATGAAACAATGTTTCACCGCACTACACAGTTTTACATAATGTCTAGGATGTGTGCAGGACAGTACCGCTTTCAGTGAAATATTCTTGTGTGTAACAGAAATGTATGGTTGAATAGTTATTTTGTGTGTACAAAATAATCCAAGGGGAGAAGAAGAGTGACATAATGGGGTCTGTAAAAGCCCGCATTGCCCAGAGACAAAGCAGGGATCCTCCGTTGGGCTCAGTGGTAATGTGCGTGCCTGTTGACCGCAAGGGCCTGAGATTGAATCCTGGCCAGGACACTGTGAGTAATTTTTAAAGTTTCAGTTCGGTTATTGCAAATATGTACCGGTATATTTTTGTAACTTTTCAAAGTGGCTTCATAATACAGTGAGTTATAAGAAGATAGTCAGTCACTTTATCCAAACTTCTTTTCTTGAGGTTTTGTTGAAGGATGACCTTTATTGTGTGAGCGAAGTGTTCAAGGTGGCGTTGGTTTGCAGCATTAAGTGGATGCAGAGTTAGTTGTAAATTATTTTGGTACTACTTTCATATTTTTATTTCTGGTTCCTGTCCTCAGTATTTATTAGTGAGAAATAAGATGATGATGATAATGATGAAGATATATATTAAAGGTTTGATTGGTGCATTGTAAATAGCTGTGTTATACTCTTCAAAGAAGTGAAACTCCATTCAGATGTCTATAGGCTACTCATTTTTTTTTTAATCGAGGCAAAGATGCACTTGACAGGCTGGTGATGACTGGCTGAATGCAACATGTCCGAATAACATTGTTGCATTTCAAATAATTGCCGATAATGTGAACTGAAACTTACTAACTCAGATACATTCGGACATGTTGCATTCAGCCAGTCATCATCAACCTGTCAAGTGCATCTTTGTCTCGATTAAGAAAACGGAGTAATAGTTGTTGTTGGATGGTGGTGAAACATTTTAAGGTTGTCCTTTAAATATTCTGGAAAAAGATGTGTAGTAGCTGTACAGGTCCTCTGGGCTTACACCGGTAAAAAAACATCCCATTGTATTGTGACTATATAATAATAATTGTTAAGAGTAGTAGTAGCTGCAGCCCCAGGCTCATCTGAAATGTGAACCCAGTGGACTGCAGGCTGAAGCGCTTCTATCAGTGCCACCATTGCAAGTGACCCTTCATCAACATCAGTTACTAGGACACTTAACATTAGTGAAAGACTCCTTAACCAACATTACAACTTCCTGCAAGGCACACCTCCAGCGGTTGAAGGGGTCCAGGTGGCCAGATTTATATTTGGATCCTTCCTGCCCCATCTTCAGGTTGAACAGAAGGCATTCTCTCTCCTCCATGCTGCTTTCCCCTTCTTCAAGACTGCTTTTGATGATTTACTGCAGGACATTGAACGAGAAGACAAGGACAGTGTGGATAGTATAAATGAACTTATACAGGTAGCTAAAATATTTGTTTGTATATTTGCCCTTTTGTCTAGGATGTTAGTAGATGTGTATTTGTCATTATTTGTATCTTTCTGGTGTATCTGTGTCTTTATTATTTTTTATTTCTTTGGTTGCACATGACTGTTACAGTGTACAGGTATGTACAGTACTTCCTGTCTCCTATTTGTATCTGTGCCTGTAGGTATTGTCTGTTTTATTAGCGGTATATGACTATCTACATCCTTTCTTCATTATGTATCTGTTTCATTATAGGTGTTTAGTAAAATATGTTTCAGTATATGACTGTCTATTTTCCATATTAATTTGTTTATACATATATTAATCAGTCTGCTTGTAGACTAATGCATATTCATAGAGTGCATCATGGCTAGCTATGACAAAAAGTACCTCAAACCTAACCAACTACTCCTTACTATCTCCCCGGCCTTCTTCCCCTATGTTCTTCAGCTCCTTCCATCCACCTTGTTTTTTTATCTTGTTTGTACATGGATGGTGAGGATATGGAGAATGTGGGTGCATTCAAGTACTTGGATAGTGTGATGAGTAAGGATGGAACTTTTGGGGATGAAGTGCTTGAAAGTGTACAGCAGGGAAGGAAGGCTGTTGGTTCACTGAAAGCAGTGATGAGAAATATGGAGGTGAGTATGGAAGTTAAGAAGTCACTGCATGATAGTATTGTGATCCCTACCCCGACGTAGTGTGATGAGTAAGGATGGAACTTTTGGGGATGAAGTGCTTAAATGGGTACAGCAAGGAAAGGAAGGTTGTTGGTTCACTGAAAGCAGCGATGAGAAATACGGAGGTGAGTATGGAAGTTAAGAAGTCACTGCACAATAGTATTGTGATCCCTACCCCGACGTATGGAAGTGAGGCATGGACCTTGCTAGATGGGAACAAATCAAGAGTGAGGGCAGTGGAAATCAGTTACTTGAGAGGAGCATGTGGAGAGACAGGTTGACGAATAAAGAAATGAAAGAACGTTGTGGGGTGATGTGGCTGTGGTTGAGATAATTAGGAGAAATACATGTACATTCAGGTGGTTTGGACATGTGGAGAGAATGGAGAATGAGAGACTGACCAAGAGGGTGTATGTGGGTGAAGTGGAGGGAAAGAGAGAGGGGAAGACTGAGGATGAGGTGGAGGGATGGAATTGAGAGAGATATGAGGGAGGGGGGAGTGAGTTGGGGGGAGGGCAGTCAGATGGTGGGTGAAAGAGCGACTTGGAGGCGTTTTGTCTGCAGCCACCCTTTGCGGGATTAGGGCGTCGGGCTATAGATAGATAGATTGTACATGTCACTACCCTGAAGCTGTACACTAATTTGTACTTTTTTTTTCTTACTTGATATCATTGATGTGGTTAGACTTCATAATTTCCTAGTGGCATTAGGCAGAGGAAGATGGGTTTTAGTAGCCAAGGTTCAAGGGTTAAAGGTGATACTGCTTTTCTTTACTTCCCTTTTAGTAGTTTGCTGTAGGTCCAGATTATTTAACCCATTACTCCTTACTTTTTTTCATATTATAATTTCTTAGCTGTCTTTTAATTGTGTGAAACTGACACAGTAATAATATACTTCATAGCTACTCAGAATCTGTATTCTGTAAAACAGTTCTTTAATACTCACTGTCTTTTGACTAACTTGTTATGTTTCACATTGATATTGTAATTCTTTGTGGGAAAAGCTTCAGTCAGTATTGAAAAGGGCTGCTAGATATCTTTTTATTTTCCTCCAAGGACCACTAACACTCCATTCTTTGTTGATTTGCATTGGCCTCCATTAAAAGCCAGGATTGAGTTTAAGCTGTATTTAAGGACCTTTAAGGCTTTTATTTTAGTTAACCTAAGTATCTACCTAAAATATTTTCTTCTCTTGCTCTACTCTCTGGAATTACTCTGCATAGTTGTGGTAACCTACATTGTGAGAAGCCTAGAACAGTAAGGATTTTTTTTTTTTTTTTTTTTTTTTAAGAAACTACTCTAAGGTTTTTCTTTCAGAGAAAACTTATGATTTTGTTAATATGATGATACAGTACGTGATGGAGGATCACAGGGTTTAATAGTGGCCATTTCTCTGACACAATAGTACTTATGAACTGAAGTCATGTTATTTCAAGGTTTTTAGCACTTGTGAATTCTTTAGAAGAACTGGTGTCATTGAGATACAGAAAGATCAGTCATTATTATTATTACAGTATTGAATGTGCACTTTACCTGGGTCAGGTGTGCTGGGTGGTGTGTGAGTGCTGTGCGTTAGGGCTGCAATTCCTGCTACAGGTGGCAAGGGTGGCAGTGGAGGATGTGAGCAGTGTCCCTGAGACAGTACTGCATGTTGTCAACCGGGCACTACACCATTGCCAACACAGGTCAGCTGCACATTTTTGTTATGGCTGGGTTCCCAAGGCATCCACTTGGACTGAATGTGGTTTATTGCTGTATTTCTGAAATTAGATGGTCTGTAATTGCCTATGTATGAACATTTATTTTTAGCGAATCTGTTGAATTCAAACACACTTCTGCATCAGTGTCAAATTCAGGACTGTGTGGAGATATACTGTCATCTTTAACATCTAAAAATGCTTCTTCCCCATTTTCTGCTCAGTCTTTCCTATATACATCTTAAAATTAAATAATTGTATGGACTTGTGTATTTCAGTGAAGATATGTACAGCAGTCAGTTGGAGTCAGTCAAGGAGAGTCTGTCACTGCTGTTCCGTCATGCTGTGGAGGCGGCTCTTCACCTGGCAAACCTCCTGCCTAACATCACCTTTGACTTATTCTCTGACATTGATATGGAAGTCCTTATGAAGGGTGAGATATGGCATGGTGTGAGTGGTGATGGTGGCTGCTTAGCTGGCTAGGATGGCAGTGTAGGAAAGTGAATGTTATGATAGCTGGAATATGTTCATAGGTTAGAATAGCGCCAATTGAGAGAGACAGCAGAAGTGTACGATATTACCCGGTATATCATTGTGTTTTCTGCTGCCACCATTCATACCAGTTTATCAGTATTTATATCAGTGAGTAAATTTAAGTTTGATGTAAATCTTGCATAGTATGTAGCATTCTAGCCTTAATGTTAAATATTGCAGCTACATCTCGGCTACTTAACTATACTTGTTCTAGCTACTCGTGTGTACATGTGTTTTTTTGGTTTCCTACTTCAATTTTTATTTTCACCTCTGAATTTGTATTTCATTATAAACACTGTACAGTTTTTCAGTCACCTGCTTCATTTTTTAGTCACCTCTTAGTTTACATTTCTGTGTAACTTATTCCTTTTTGTGTGCAGTGTGTGAAGAGCTGCCAACAACAGCCTCCAGTTTGTCCAGTGTGTCTGAGATGCGAGGTTGTGTGCTAGTGTGGCGGGCGTACTCTGAGTTGGTGCAGCGCCATCATGCCACTCTGAACACTCGGCTCAGCCTGGCCACACCACTGGCAGCCTTGGGGGATGAGGTGAAATCCAGCCTCCTCCTCTTAACTTCATTGCCCTCAGATGGTACTGACACACTGGTGAGCACACAGCATCAAGAACGTTAGGTAGACAGCATGTTTACTCAGATTACTTGATTCATATTTTATTCTTGCTGCTAACAGAAAGTTTTATTCAACTGAAGAAAGCACCCTAGTAATGTAGACGTGAATGAAGGCCCAGGTTAACCCCTCCAGCTCAAGAACCTATCTTTAGGGTAATGAAGTCGTGGATAAAGTAAGAATCAAATAAGCAGTATGTCACTGGACTAAATTTGTCAGTAAGAGCATCACCTGTACACCACTCATTTTATATTATTATTATTATTATTATTATTATTATTGGTGGTGGTGGTGGTGTTTTTTTTTTTGTGTGAAGTAAATAATATAACTAGTTTGCCAGTCCCCCTTTTTTATATGTGGCTTTATTTAATTTTTCTTCTCTTTTACTTTTCTCTTTGCTGTGTTATCCTTTTTATACTGTCTGATTCCTCTTCATCTTGTCTGACATTTGTGGTTTTGCAGAGTGAAAAAGATCAGAAGGTGGCCCAACGAGCGACCAAACTTGCCAGCTTTTGTGTGAAGGTGATAGTGGGTCTGTGTGAGAGGTTCCGAGGCTACTTGGATGGGACACATGACACACTTGTAACACTTCTCAGAACACTCTTCAGGTGAGGCAAGGTTTTAGTATTACAGTATTATTATTATTAGTTGCCTGGCCCTGGGCTCCTACGCTCCTCATGGGGCAACATAGGATTGGATGATGGATGGATGGATTATTATTATTAGCAGTGTTGTTGTTGTTATTATTATTATTGCAATTATTATGATGGTGGATGAGTGTGTGAAGAAGAGAGATATAGAAGTCAGCGAGGCTAGGGGACCAACAAAAATAGAGCTGGCTGGATGAATGTTGTGAGAAGAAGTGCATGATCAGGGATGTGGCACCCCATTTTACGTGACAGCATCCAGATTGACTCTATCGGATACGTTTATGTGAAGCTACAGAATGTTGTGAATGCTTTTGGCGTATCGGATAGAGCCAGGATTCCGGAGGCTTGAATGATGACTGAATGGAAGTGTGGGCCAGCTTGGGCTGTCTGGACGTTGCTGCTCCTCACCCTGCCCTAGGGTTGGGAAGGAGGTCCACATGATGATGATGATGATGATGATGATGATGTTTTCCATTGTGCGCGGGTCCAGGCTGCCCTTGCGGCATTTTCTCTGATCATGTCCCACAAACTTACAGAAGGCTTTTGGTGTGCAAAGGGGTTAAAAAAAAAAATCACTTGTATTTCATTGTATTTATAGATTGAACGACTCCCTCCCCCCTTTCTCCCCATGGCAGATTCTTAGGCAACAATAAGGGTCAGGTGGAGTGTGCAAAGAGTGTACGGTGTGAGGTGGGGCAGCAGGTGACCATGGCCATCGAACCCCTCCTCCATCACCTCAGAGATGACGAAGACTTTATAAAGGTATGGCTGAGGCGTGTACTGACACAAGGGCACTGTAGCCAAAATTAAGTCTTGAGTAAAGTTAAAGTATCTGTATCAGTATGTATTGTGTACAGAACATGCTCAGATTATGTATTAATTTAATTACTGTACCTGGTTCAGGAGAATACGTTTCTGTAAAATAGAGTGATTGTTCGTGAGCACAAAGATAAATTTTGCAGCTTTCTTGGATACCCCAATAGTGCAAGAGGCAATAAATTTTTGACTCATTACTTAAAAATAATTCCATAATATACAGCCTCGTACTGTACAGTTGGGCTCCATTGGAAGTGAAATTTAATAGTATATGAGATGGTTATGTGTACCGTACCTTTCACATGACACCACTGGTGGCACCAATACCCATGCATTTAACAGTTTGCATTATGAACATTAAGGACCATTAAGTATGTACGATGGTGCGAAGGCTGCAGTGCTTCTGGATGGTGAACTAAGTGAATTTTTCTCTTTGAAAGTTGGGTTGAAACAGGGATGTGTCATGTCTCCATGGTTGTTCAATCTGTACATGGATGGGGTAATAAAAGAGGTACAAGGTAGGGTAGTGGATGTTGGAGTGGCCCTGGTGAGAGAGGATAGTGTTTGGAAACTCCCTGTACTGTTGTTTGCAGATGATACTGTGTTGTTGAGTGAAGACAAAGGGGAGCTGCAAGGCTTGGTGGATGAGTTTGAGAGAGTGTGTAAGAAACGGAATCTAAAGGTGAATGTAGGGAAGAGTAAAGTGATGGTCTTTGAGAGAGGTGAAGTCAGTGAATGTACAGCGAGGTTGGATGGTGAGGAATTGGAAAATGTGAGTACGTTTAAGTACTTGGGTAGTGTGATGAGTAAGGATGGAGGTTTGGAGGGTGAAGTGCTTGAAAGGGTACAGCAGGGAAGAAAGGTTGCTGGTTCTTTAAAAGCAGTGATAAGAAACAGGGAAGTGAGCATGGAAGTGAAAAAGTTACTACATGACAGTATTGTGATACCAACTCTAACGTATGGAAGTAAAGCTTGGACGTTGTTGGAAGGACACAAGTCAAGAGTGAGAGCAGTGGAAATGAGTTATTAAAAAGGAGCCTGTGGAGTCACATGGAGAGACAGGCTGACAAATGAGGATATAAAGGAGCGTTGTGGTGTGGATGTGGATGTGATAGGAAGCGTTACGAGGAACACACTGAGGTGGTTTGGCCATGTGGAGAGGATGGAGGGTGAAAGACTGACGAAGAGAGTGTATGTGAGTGAGGTGGAGGGGGGGAAGAGGGAGGGGGAGGCCGAGGATGAGATGGAGGGATGGGGTGGAGAGGTATATGAGATAGGGGGGTATGAGTTGGGAGCAGGGCAGTGAAATGGCGGGGGACAGGGCAACTTGGAGCCTATTTGTTTGTGGCCACCTCAGACGGGATTGAGGCGTCTGGCAATAGATAGATAGATAGAAGGCCCAATAATTAATTTAAAATTTCCTCTCTGCCCACTGTTCATCTGACTTCCTTTTTTTTCCCAGGAATATCACCGCGGTCTTTCTGATCTTCATCAAATCGATGCTATTTATATTTCTCAACAAATTAATTTTCACTGGTCTCTCACTTGATGTTTCATACTTACATACATCATTTAATCCTGTGTTGTCCCAGGAGGAGCGTAGGAGCCCGGGGCTAGTCAGGTTGGTCCTGACATGAAAGATGAGAGTGACCAGCTTCATTCATCCCTAAGTGGCATTATGTGAGCAATAAACCCCAACCACCCCTTGGGTATAATCTGACACAGGCTCAATCCGGTTGGAGCACCTTAATTATCCACTTATGAATAAGCAGTATCTCACAACCATGCTGCAATGTGCTTCTGTACATTTGCTTCCTTATACAGTCCTATAGTTTCCATACATAATTTTGTGCTTTTGATCAGGACTTTTCTCTTGTTTTCTTTCACATACAGATGCTGTGAGAGTGGCTTTTTATTGTGGAGTGAAACTGAGAATTTTAAAAGTTTTAGTGATGAGTGAATATCCAAAAGATTGAGTCTGATAGAATGAAGGATTTGCTAGTTTAAGATAAGATTGTATGGGAGTTTTGGTCTAAGCCAGTTTAGCTTAAAGTCTGGGTATGGCATGAAGCACTAGATAGACTGACAGATAGATGGATACTTGGTAGATATGCATTTCACCGCCACCCACTCCAACTCATTGGTTATAGGTTGTGCTCGAGACTGGAGCCAAGGGGAATGAAAATGAGGTGAAGGAGGGTTGGACGACGCACCTCCTCCTTCTGGTGTCCCTTCCTGTTCCCCTTCCCCCCACTCCAACCACCGCTCTGCACCTCGACACCATCATTGCTAGGATCTTCCACTGCATCGAAAAATGTAGGTTGAGGAGCCATATGTAACTGAGGTTGTACATTAGCCCCTGTGGTATATTGACCAGAGCTATTTTGGTCATTGTTGACTTTACTCCATCCTTCATCATCTCCAATCCTGGGAACCCATGGATAGGGAATAACCATGACAGAGCTGCCTCCAGGCTATTTTGTCCTCATGTACTTCCCTCACTGTCTCAAGCAGCCCTCATCCTCCTCATTCCTTCTCAGAAGTTTATTGCATCACTTTCTTTATCACAGAAGGTCTGATTCTACCACAAGTACCCTCGATCTAACTTTCAGAGACTTTCTTTGGCTTTCTGTCTTTGTACACTTTAATGTATGTCCATACCATCTTAACATTTTCCTTTTTATTGAGGTGGTATGGTCATATCCCACTTAGGTAGGAAAAGAGGTCAGGATAATGGTGTTTTCACCAGATGATTTTATTCAGAAAATTTTTGGAGTTAGAAACTATCCTTCTTTGGTAGCATGATTAAAATTAAAATGATGTAGCCTTTCCTGTGTGATGCCTTATTGCAGGTCATGCTAGGTTGTCATACCCACTGTTGCTGGATGGTGTGATGTATGGTGGTCATGCCCAGACCAACTGTACCCTGTATGAGTATGTGCTGATGCGTGTGTGTGCTGCTGCTGCCACAATGCATCCGGCACAGTTTGCCAGGCTTGAGCAGACTATGGTGGCGGGACTTCTCAGTGGTCACACCTGGACCTCCCTCCTTGCTGCTGACCTCTGGGCCTTTATTGCAAGGTGCTGTACTGTTCTGTCTCACAGTATAGGTATCACTTGTGTAATGAGAGGGATGCATTGTCCAAAATAACTATTGTTATGCAAATTGTCACTAAATAGGGGAATTATCTATACTATGGATTCAGTAGGGATACATCATAACCGTAGTCAAAATCAAGCCTTGAATTAAGTGTATAGCCACCTAAAGCAACACCTACTGCCACTATAAACCACTGTACAGTAGATAGAGTATCAAGTATAGAACAGTTGCATTACTGAGTTACAGTATTTAACATTATTACTTTAGTCCTGTTTCAGGTGTTCTTGGGTAAAGCTACTTGGTGATTTTGTATTTGACATTATTAGTCCTTGTTCAGAATTTTCGTAGGTAAAATTATTTAGTAAATTATAGTACAGTATTTGAAATTATTAGTCATTGGTCAGATTTTTCTTAGGTAAGGGTAGTGTATTTATGGTGTGCAGGTACGGTACAAGTGAGGTGTGCCAGCGCCACTGTGAGGTACTGACCGAAATATTGGGTCACACTCGTCCCACCTCCCACCAGCATCTGGCCACCATCACCCTCCTGACCCGTCTCACCACCAAGCTGATGCCACAGCACTACACCAGCCTTTCACAAGCCATCAGTCACAAGGGTACGCACTTACACACTCCCTCCAACACCAGCTCTCTTTTTATTTTCGGAGGCCACCTTTTTTTTTTTTTTTTTATCTGTTCTTACTCATTTACGATCTGGAACTGTCCTTTTAATCTATCCAGTGCTCCGCTTATGACGTCTGTTCTATTAAACATAATGTATCCAGGCATCTTCAAATGAATTGGTATGATTTTGTCATTCTTTTCTCAAATATTCTTTAAATGGGACTGTATTTTCTTTAAATGGGACTGTATTTAGTCTCCCAGGCATTGATTCTTTCTGAGTTGCATAAGGAAAATATTATTAAAAAAAAAAAATTGTGCCATACAATAATTAGTATTTAGCGATAATTTGTTTAGCACAGTGACCTTTCTTCCTGTTATTATTATTTTTCCCAGGATTTATTGTGCATTGTTGGGGTCTTGCATAGTATATGCATTTTTATTTATTCATTTACTTAATTGTTTATTTTTTGGCTTCCTTCCTTCAGACAAATATGTTCTGTTTGAGGAAGACTTTTCATAGTGAAGGGGTAAATAATCATTCAGTGTTTGCTTTAACCAGGGTGCAGTACCACAGTCAAGCATATTGTGGTACAGGCTGACTCAGATAAAGAATCGGCTACAAAACTGAGTCAGGGATTTTTGGAAGAATGCACCAAGAAGATGGAATTAATAGTATCCAGAGCTGCCAGTGAGGAGGGCATCAGGTGGCTTGTGAGTATATCCAAATCTTTGCATACTTGTGAAGAAAATGTACCAAAAACTCTGTGAGATGGAGCCAGGATCTTGTGGGCCTGAATGATGCATGGCTGAGTGCCTGGTCCAGTTCTGTGAACATGTTGTTGATGGTTCTCCCTCCGTTATGGTTCTTCCTTTTTTTGTTGGATTGTACCTCACCCTAGTGTTAGATTAGAAAACAAAGTTAAAATGATGATGATGATGATGATGATGATCATTGAAGGACAAGATTGGGTGATGTGTGAATGAGGCATGTGTTAAGGGGTTGTTATGTAGCTGGAGTAGATACACCAGGAGAATCTCATATTATAATCATGTATTTGTGAAAGGGCAAGATTGAGCAGATGACATTGGATGGTGGTGTGTCACTAGAGGAGGGTTTGTTGCTAAGACACACATGAGAGGGACCTCTAGTGAGATAGGAATTTGGAGGGGCAAAGTTCAGGAGTACTGTACAAGAGTAGAAGTGTAGCTGTTGTAGTCCCAGGTTCATCTGAAACATAAACCTGGTAAACCACAGATTGAAATTACCTGAAGGTAGCACTGCATCATCAGCTAAGGGGAATTACTTCCAGTCCAAGAGTTGAGTCTCCAATACCATACTGATGTATCCCTTCGAGACAGTCATTTCTGTATAACATGCTTTGAGATGTAGGGACCCAAGGCTAGACTACCATTGTCCAAAATGTATGGTACAGATCAGGAAATTTGTAATACTGGGCCACCATTGTCCAAACATTGGTAGGGATTAGGAATTTTGTAATGTTCGGCTATGCATGGTAGGGATGGAGAATTTTGTAATGCTAGGCTACATATGTTAGGGATTAAGAATTTCGTAATGCTAGGTTACTCTAGTCCAAAACATTAAAATGCAAGGATGAAAAATATGTATTATTTCAGGCTGGGGAGCTGGAGTATGCAGGGCCACTTTTGTCAACATATGCAAGAGACAGAGATAAAATGATTCCTTCTTTGATTGCCTTCACAATTGCACTAATGAACTTGTGGCTCAGGTATAGTAAATGCTAACTGTTAGCAGATTTATGCTTATTGGTATTCAGTCACCCTGCCCTAGGGTGGGAAAGGGGGTCTGGATGATGATGATGATGATGACGATGGTATTCAGTATATATTTTGTGACTGATGTACAACCCCTAAGTTAAATCAGGGTTGACGTAACTGTGTAGAGCTGTATACAACTCTGATATGAATTAACCACCATTGCTGTTGCTGTTCTAGTTCCAGGTTCATCTAGACATGTACCTGGTCAGCTGCAGAATGAAAAGTACTGTATTTGATTACCTGACATTAAGGATGAATAGAGTAATGCCTGGTAATAGGTGTACTGTAACTGTTCATCAGTGCAACTTACCCCTGAAATTTTGACATTAGAAATTAAGTTTTCATATAGGATACCTGTCACTGAGTGAATCTATCAAGTATGACTCATTTTGTTGGATACTTGATAGTCCCATTACACTTTTGTTTTGTTTGTTTGTGGATGCTAGCACTTCATGTATAATAGTGTGATATTGAGTTAGGGTGGCGATGGTGATCATGATACTGTACTTGGTTAATTCTGCTTCTGCCCCGTACAGAGTCCCCACTGAACATGTCGGCAGTAGTGTGGTTGACCAGCTGGTGTGTGGTCTACTGGAAATCACCACTCCTGTTATTCACTGCCTCACCAATACTCAGCTTACTCAGGTCTTTCTCTTACCTGCTTATGATTGAAACAACTCTGGTATTCTGTTCTGCAAGTGCTCACACACACAAAGAGAAAAAAAATCGGAGAATGAAAGATATTTAAAAAAAAAAAAAAAAAAAGTGAGAAGTATATGAAAACATAAGTGTGAATACACATACCATATAAATGATGAGGTATATACCTGTATAAAAAAATACATCAGTACTGTTCACTGAAACTCAGGCAAGAATCCTTTTGTGGTGTTATATACAATACTTATGAAAGTTGTTAAATAATCTGAAAATACACTATGTAGTCTGTAATGTCTCTTGATGTTTTCCCCCCTCCTCCCCTTTTAGTCACATAATTGAAGTATGCCTGTTGAAGCCCTTTTAGATGGATATTCATTATTTGTGTGTGTGTCTGTTCCCTGACTCCATGGAAAATGAGGGATGATTGTAATTCAGCTGCTGTTAAAATTAATTGATTGTTTAATTTCCTAAGATGGGCAAGTTGATTGTATCACCTTGGTGGCCTTGACAAAATTATCTGTAATCCTTATGTGTTACCATACCAAGTTACCTCCCTAATGTACTTCTCTAGTCCATCATTCTAGTTCAGTGTTGTAAAAAATTGCAGAGTAACACCTGTCCAGTAGTGTTCTTAACTGATTCATCTTACCTGATAATATTTTTAGGGTATTTACTCTGCCTTTTATTGTCGTGTCTTTTGTTACTAGAGCACAGTATTATTTTATTATTGATGATTATTGATGATGATGATATTATTACAGTATTATTATTATTTTTGTTATTACTGAATGGTTTTGGATCACACAGCTTTCTTAAGTAGCTTGCTCATTTATTTCATTACTGTCATTGGAAAACTGCACTATAAGTTTTTTACCTTAACCTGATCCAGAGTTTCATCCTTTGGTAACTTAGTTCACATAGCTCTGCATCCTTTCCGTGTCACTTCTTCATGATTAACATCACACTTACCGGTAATTGTTCACCTGTTGTTAAAACTGCACACTGATGATGGAAATTTGGCAATTTTAGGCCAGGTTATTTGTACAAGTACTATACCTAACATGTTATTGGCATTTACTGTGTAATTTTTGGGTGTGTGTGTAGGTGATGTATGTGGTACATGAGGTGTGCCAGATGGGGTCAGCGATGGTGGGTGTGGCTGTGTGTCACCTGCTGGCTGCTTTGGGACCTGCTGCCCTTCCCCAAACACCAGATCTGCCTCACCTCATCTCTCTCATTGCTAGTATGTTTTATATGCTCCCTTCTTCTCATTGCATAGCTTATATGACTTATCCTGTATTTGGGTGCTGTTTAATTAGAAGAGCACATACCTCCTCCATCCTGAATATTTCATTCATTGTACTGTATATGACTTATTTTGCTGTTATCACTTCCCCAGAATTGAAGCACTTATGCATACCTTCACATAGGCTAAGTACACTGAGCCAGTTATCCATCATAACTTACTGTTTAGAAGCTATTCACCAATGCATGTTTTGAACCATCTATTTCCAAACCTTGTATATTAATTTGAAGCTGTATAAAATTTAAATATTCATCATTCTGATGGTGACTGTTGAACTCCAGAAGACTATTTAGACTTCAAGTGGCTGTGCATAATATCCAATGAGATAACAGCAGTGAAACTTGTGCAGTTTAATTTTGACAGATGTGTTAACACTGGTGCTGGACAGTGCCAACCCACTGGTGTATCAGGCTGCCCTTGACACATTTGTGGCATTTGGCTGCCACACTACCCATGAAGAGGTGAGTGACTGTTGGTTGTGATAGTCCAGTAGTAGAGATATGTGTATCTCCTTTCTTGATCTCTTTTTGACTGATACAAAGCAGTGAGTCACCACATTCTTAATCCTGAAAGAGTTGTTTGAGTTTTCAGTCTCTTCCACCACTCCTAGTTGAGGATTAAGATAAAATTTAAGGTAATAAATATTTAATAAAATTTTGCCATGATTAAAATTTTATGTAGGAGGACCTGCCATTATACCCTCAGGTGCTGGTGGAAGGCCTTGGTGGCTGCCATGAGGAGGTGCAGGCCAGGATCACTGCTTTCCTTCAGCAGGAGCCACACCCAGCACCACACCCTAGACACACCCTTCTCATTAGCCAGGCAGCCACCTCACAGTTTAGTGACACATCAGTTACAGGCAAGTGTTTTAAGCCTATTGATCTTGAGAAATCCATTATACAACCTGGCAGTAGCAGTGAGGACCCAGAGTGTGATGATGAAGCAGGAGCAAAGTCTGCCAAACGACTGAGAACAAACAGTGATTCACCCCACAGTTTCAGTGCTCTACTGGACTCATTACACCAGTCCAGCACCATGATGAAACAGATGAAGGAAAGTGATCTTGTTTTAGATGAGATACAAAGACTGAATATTAAATCCATTTTAGAGGAGATGCTGCATATCATGGGACCAGAAGTTTCATGACTGCCAGATGTGCATTAGTTTGACCAACAGGCAATAGAATTTATATATATTTCTAGAAGTAGTAGTATAAGGTCCTTTATGGACCCATTAAAAAGACAAAAACCATTTCAAGTTAGTATTTTTTTTTTTTTTTTTGACTGTCTGGAGCCCTCTTCCCACAATAGGTTGGAAGATGAGGTCTGGATAATGATGCTGGTGAGGGACACATTTGTTACCATAATAATATTGTGCTTTCAAGAGTCGGTGGCCACCAACTAATTACTGCTGTACCAACAACGAGTTCAGCAGGCCAAATGGAAAATGACCTGAAAACATTAAAAAGGGTATTTCATACAACAAGCACCAAATTCTAATTTAATGTGGACAATAAATCATCTAACATGGTAAAAATACTGGTAATACTTCACCTAAATTTTTGAAGATTACTCATGTATATTTTAATACTTGTGTTTGGTCATTTCTTACCATAATTATACATTACAGTATACTGTATAACATTTTTACATATAGTATTCCTTTTATAAACAGTACACTGGACCTGGCAGCAATGGAGTTCATCACAGTGTGTAGCTTTTATTTTTGTCTACATGGGTAACAAAATATATACAGTATTTGAATATTAAATACTGAACTCTACAGGCATATTTTTATTCACAGCATAATATAACTGTTATTATATTTGATTTCTTCATATTGCTTATAAAGGCTCCAGCATGCATGCATCCATCAGCCTTGGTCAACTAATGGTGACTGTTCACGTTTTTCAATCTCTGGCAACCTCCCTATTCAGTCCACTATCCCTGAGGTCACACTCAATGACCTTGTCCTAGGTCTTTTTCAGCCTGCCTCTCGCAACCCTACCCCTGATGTTCACACCTCACCTTCCACACCTAGTTGTCATCCTCCATCCTTTCAACATGCCCGTACAATCTCAATCTACCCCTCCTCAACACAACAATAATACAGTACACTCAGGTCCTACCCTTCCTCTCAACTCTTCAGTCACAATTCAAGTCTCCCAGGCCTCTCATTCAAGGATGCACTACTTATCCATCCAAACATTGTCATAAGTGAAGTTTTATTTATATATATATTTTTTAAATTTGAAATGGTAAAAATCCATACTTAAATGCAGTAAACAACTCAGCTGCTGTTACTCTGTATGTGCAACACTGCCACTGCACTGAACTCCTCAAAACAACTGAAACAACTGCTTCCCATAATTTTTACTGATAATTACAGCATAAATCTTGTGGCATGGACCCCCCCCCCCAGAGTGTAAATTTAGCTGATATCCTGCCCTAGAGTGGGAAAGGAGGTCCAGATGATGATGATGATGATGATAAAACAAAGCTGCCATTCTGTAAGGTTTGAAAATTACCGTTACATGACTAAACACATACTGTACTCAGAACATTGGGGAAAAAAAAAAAAAAAAAAATCTTACAGTATTGCTGAAACTGTAAAAACCTTTAAACTAAATGATTTGATGTTGCTAGCATTAGAAAAACATGAAGTTTAATGAAGGTGAACTGCATTTAAATAACCATCCATCCATCATCCAACCCTGCGTTGCCCCATGAGGAGCGTAGGAATAAATAAATAAGGTCAAATTTATTTCAGCATAAATCCCCTCTAAATAAATGTTGATACAGTTACAGTATATATATGTCATTCTGCCAGTCATAACTTGTTTGTGCCGTAGTTCGGATGTTATGCTGTAGAGGGAAATTCATATACAAATCCTGTCCTCACCTCACGACACAAGACTTGCATGACAGTACAAACGAATCTGCCAATTTCTGCATTTCTTCCTCACCGCTGCTTAGGAGTCTCATTAAATCACTTATGAATGGAATGTATCACTGACTTATACTGAACCATTAATTCTGTGCATAATTCACTGAACATATGACCAGGAAAAAATAATACATGTACAAATTATCATCCAATCCTATATTGCCCCATGAGGAGCGTAGGAGCCCCGGGCTAAGCAGTTGGTCCAGACATTTAAGATGAGAGTGACCAGCCTCACTCATCCCTGAGTGGCATTACTTGAGCAATCAATCCCAACCACCCCTTGGATATAAACCTTCACCAGCTCAATCCGACTGGAGCGCAATAACTACCCACTAAACCACCAGGCGCCAAAATTTGGTTATATGGTTACCACACAGTGTAGTAAATGGTTTCCTGGTGCACAGGCAACCATTTGGCTTGTCACTCAGTGTAGAGTCACCCACAGGCTGAAGGAAGAGGAAAGAATGAAGGAAAGAAAGACAGAAGAAGGAGTGTAAAGTCACCCATAGGCAGAAGGACAAGGAAAGAATGAAGGAAAGAAAGACAGAAGAGAATGGAAGAAAAGAAGGATGGAGAGGAAAAGGGCAGACACCCGAGAGCAGTCACTAGCAAAAATCATCTTGCAGGATAAGTTAGGGGTAAATCTAATTTTTTTTAGCCCATTTTCATATAGGCTACATAGAAGCACTGCTGTCAGGTTGTATACGTTTTTCAAATAAGAAATTTCTGAAAACTGAAAGAATATGATGAATTTAATTATATTCAAGATTTTATTTAAATCAAAATTTTTACTACCTGTATTTGCAATTTTTGGCATAACTCCAGTTTATGTAATTCACATGTCAATGAAAATATACAATTTTACCATCTTGCGTTCTGGTTCAAAGGGACGTTTTCTGTGAACGCTTTACTTTGTTCTCTTTGCTCATGATGCAGTAGTCAAAGGTTTCATCAAAGCTGTCCTCTGGGGAAGTGTCATCCAGTGTGTACCTAAGAACAAGGGGAGCAAGTTACCATCACCATCCCATCTTTTTTCCCCATCCAAAGAATGGGTTAAAGCAGGGTCAGCAAGCAAGAAGGAAAAATGTGACAGAAAAACTAAGCAACAGCATGCCCAGTGACATGAGCCATGCACTCATTCACTCACCATTCAAGCCCCCAGACTCCTGGCTCCATATCATATATATAACAAGTCAATAGGACATCTATTAAGTTAATAAGGGAGATTTAGTTAGGGTATATATTTAAAAAAGTAACTGCACCTTGACTATTATATTCAACCACAGGAATTGCTCCCACACCGTCTGTGTGCAAGACCTGCAGGTAAACTACTGCTTCAAGAAAAGTAGTTTAATTCACAAGTAAGCTTTGGGTTCAGGGGGAAAAGGGGATGCCTGGAGGTTCTATAGTTGGGGCCTTCCTTTCAGCATCAAACAGATAGACCTTCACAAACAATATTCCTCAAGCTCTGGGGTTCTTACTTGCACTTGGTGAAGAAGGTGATACCACCAAGGTTGTGCTTGAAGACTGTGAGGACAACCTTGCTCATCTGATTGGTGAAGGCCATCAGCTCCAGGACCTGAAGCATAAACCGACCTAGGCCCTTCTGACGACACTCAGGCTCCAACTGAAGTTCGTAGCTGTTGGTGGCAATATTGACAATATCATCATTGTCATGAACATTTTCTCCCAACTGATGATGCTATAAGAAGAATCCATTAATAGGGAAGGGGGGGAAAAAAAAAAAAAAAGAGTAAAAATAGAGTGGAAGGACCACTGCCAGCATGTACACTGAATAACCTATTGATGGCTGAAAAAAAAAAAATAAATAAATAAAATAAAAAATAAAAAAAATAAAAAGGATCTGTGTTATCAGAGCTGCTTAAATCTGCATATCGTTTGACTATATTCTTTTCATCTTGATTTGCCTCAGCATTTCATCATTTTGTGGCTTATTTCACACAGCTCCATGACAGAAAATAGCTATGCTCAGCTCTACATTCTTTACATAACACTTCATGAACAGCATCATAATGTAGTGTTAATCTACTGCTACAACACAATATTCAAGATGGAGATGGCAATTTTAGGCCAAGTTAGAGTAAATGGAGTATAATACAACATGGAAGCATGCACAGACAAGACCTTTGCAGAATGCTAACCAATAGAGTACTTCAACACCATAATCCATGTCAAAACGGAAGTGAGAGAAGCCAAGAGGTTTGTCCGTGGCAGTATCAATTGCCACAAGGAAGCAGGCAGCATCCTCTGTCATCTCCTCACGCTTCATGTTCTCCTTCCATCCCCCACTGCTTTTCTCGTACCTGGAGAAAGTATGGAATAAGGTGGGGAATTGCAGGTGTGGAAAAATTACAGATTGATGAGGCTGCAGAGATGCATGTGATGTGAAGACTAATGAAGGAGGAGGGATAAAAATTGATACATGAAGACCATGAGCAGAGTCAGCAAGATAAATGAGTAAACATGGGTGGAAAACAATAAGAATGAAAGAAAAAAAACTGGTATGTGAAGACAAGAACCAAAGTTGGCAAAACAGATGAATAAAGATGAGTGGAAGGCAATGAGAGTGGTGGGAAAAACTGACAGGTGAAAACCAGAAGCAGTTAGCAAGAACAATGATTGAATGAGGGTGAAGTGATAAGAACATATAATAAAATAACATCTGCTATAATATAAAACTTACATGCACATAGCATAACTAGTAAATGCAAGTACTGTAGTATGCAGACACTCACAAGGGCTGCATGTTACGTTTGGTGAGATCAATGGCCCACTCCAGCAGTGGTTCATCCATGTCTGCTACTCGCCTGTAGATCAACTTGCAACTCAGGCCACTGCGTTCAAACTTATGGAAGCTTGGGAACTTGGCCAGTGGGTCAGGCTGTGAAGAAGAGGATAGTAATATTTTGTTCCCACAGGCACATTGATTATATGCATAGCTTTCTATCATGTTGTAAATGTCTAAATTTATGTTTATTACAATACAGTATAGTAAAAAATTTAAGTTTAGTTAAGGATACACTGATTACTGTTAATTAAAATAACAGTTTGTTTACTATACAATTTTTAAATTAATTTAGCCTAAAATTACCATTTCTCCTGCAAAAATACAGAGCCAGAAGAATACATCAGCACCAGAAAAATCCTGCCGTGAAGAAATGCAATGGAAAGGATGTGACGTAATAATATTATCTTTTCCTGCCACTGTACTACATGAAATAAACTGAAAAAGGACACAAATCTAGACCAAGTTAGGGTAAACAGAGTATAGTCAATGTGTATGACAAATGTGAAGAAATAATGCTGGTCAGGTGATCAAAACACAATGCATAGCTACAAGTTATGTTCACATACAGAAGGGTGTGAAAATCTACTGTACAACACAGCTTTTGGGGGGACATGAATCAGAGATAGAAAGTCCCTAGCATAATCTTTTCCTGTGCCAAGGAACTATGAAAAGACCTGGATATAGCAGTGCTGGGCGATGACAAGCAACCTATTACAACACAGGAAATATGAGAATTGCAGTCTTTCTCTCTTATCCTCTGGGCAGATACTTATTGCCTGAAATGATTCCTAAGCCAAGAATTTTACTGACCACTTCCTGGGCCAACTTCACCAGCCTCTGCCCCTCCTTGATACGTGCTGCCTCAGCTTTCTGCTCTGCCCGTCTCTCCTTCCCTTTGTTCTTGGACCTCTGCTTTTTGAGTTGGCGTTCCTGCAATATTCAGTTTATGACACATGCAAGTAGTCAAATTCTGTAAAATGAAATAATCTACACTAGCATTATACCTACATAGGCCAACTAAAATTGCATCCTCTCACACAATTTGATAGACCTACCAGTATGCGGCTATACATATTGTATCAAGACTCTTCTTCCGAATAGTTTACAACATGTTGTTGATCAACCCACTTGTCTGGCCATGCAGATCCATCAACTGCAGGCTAGTAACCGCCCCTGCTGGGCTGTCCCAAGCAGTGAACCAATGTTCCCTTGTGACTGATTGCTCCAAACAATAGTGAGATGTGGATGTGCAGTGCGTCCCTGCGTCCAAGGCCTGGAGGGGCTGGGTTTACAATGGAAGAGTTGAGAGGTAGGATGGGACTGGAGTGTATTGGTGTTGTGATGAGGAGAGGTAGATTGAGGTGGTTTGGACATATGGAGAGGATGGGGGGTGATAATTGGGTGGGGAAGGTGAGAAGTGTTAATATTGGGGGTGGGGCTATGAGGGGTAGACCGAGAAAGACATGGGACGAGGTCATTAAGTGTGACCTTAGGGTTAAGGGACTGAACAGGGAGGCTGCAATGGATCGTGCAGCGTGGAAAGCCGCCATTAGGTGACCAAGGCCGACACATGCAAGCATGTTCGAGCCTTTAAAAACGAAACGAAACGAGAATTGATATTGAGGTTTGGTTCTTGGGTGAATGCTGCATTTGCACTGTGAAGTCAAGATATATGAAGTGACCTATTTCATGCAATCCAGCTGCTTGTGGCTTTCAGTCACAGCAGTTCCAATATGGCTAGACAAATGACTGCCAAGGTTATGTCTAGACTCGCTGGGGAGAAAGGCTGATGTTTTATATGATAATTCATTACATCTAATGTTCAATGTATAGATGCAGGTATAATTCCCCCCCCCCAACACCGTGTCCTCTTTTGTCGATAAGGGCTATGGTGTTGTTGCCCCTGGGTAGAGGACTTAGGTTTGGAGCCTGTAGCGCCTTATGACCGGATGCCTTTCCTTATGTCTACCAATGACCCTTGGGTGGACTCGAAGCGCCGACCCTTCTACGGGTGATTACTGCACATTCTTACCGTGCAGGTGAATATTATATATTTTCAATTAATAATATACCACAGAACAGAAAATACAGTACTTTACAGCACTAATAAACTTTTTTTATTTGTTGTTGCTTATGACATCACTGGCTCAACTGCTGTATCACCTTGCTAACTGACACTACGCAGCATATATTACTTCATTTAATAAGATCCTAGTGACCACTATGGCCAAAATTCATGTTCACTGGGTTTGTTAAAGGAAGGTTTTACTGTGAAATAATTAATCACTCATACTGCTACCATTTAATAATTTAAACACTTATAATTTTGCTGTCTTGCCATTTATAGTTACTGTTAATCTGTTTACTGCCTTCTTACTCCTCCCTGATCAGCTGTCCTGTCTTTACAAACCATCCTTTTTTCTCTCTCTCTCTTTGTAGTACCATTACTCCAATCCATTTCTCCTTGGCCATCCTTACTGATTCCCAGCATATTTTCTGGGCCACATTTATGCTTTCACTTTTTGTATATATTAATTCAGATGTTCTACTTTTCCATTTCCTCACTCAGCTTCACAAGGGTTGGTATGATTCTGCCTTTTTCTTTGGTCTTTAACAGTCTAATCTTATCTTACTTTAAGCTACTCCAAGTGAGTTTTCAGAGGTCATTACACTTTGCAGTGTCTTAATTTTTTTTTTTTTTTTTTTTTTTTTTTTTTTTTTAAGGTAACATGTTAGACTATACAGTACAATCACCTGCAATGTTTTTCTTCCTTAGTTACCTCCATTTGTTTGTCCTCTTCTTAGTTTTTAAAAACCTTTATCTTTTGTACAATTTTTTTTTTTTTTTAATAACCATAAATTTCTCTCTTGCCTTCAGTATTGTCCACTCTTCTTGCAACTCCTTACACTCTTGTTTCAGCTTGTGGTTCTCCTCCTTTAGCTCCTTCATTTCTTTGGCATTTTCTTTGCACTTTTGGCATATCCATAATGGTCTTTTACACTCATTTATGGCATTGTACAGGTCTAACGCTACCTCCTGACATTCAAAGTGGAAGCACAATTTGCATACACTGCTTTTCAAGACTCTTGTCATTTGTACAGTTTTTCTTTGTCTTTTTCCATCAATTTCTCTCTTGCCTTCAGTGTGGTCCAATCTTCTTGCAATTCCTTACGATTTTGTGTCAGCTTTTGGTTCTCCTCCATTACCTACTTCATTTCTTTGGCATTTTCTGTGCACGTTTGGCATCCGCATTAGTTTTTTACTCATTTATGGCATTGAACACGTCTAGCGCCACCTCCTGGCATTCAGCGTGGAAGCACAAATTGCATACATTGCTTAATGCAATTCAATTCTTTTTCCGTTTCTTTGACAGCTTTCTTGTGCCTTCCACTTAACTCCGACCTCTCTGCCATTACTGTCGAAGATAGTTTGACTAATCTATTCTAAAGGTAACTTACGTTCATATTTAGTTGAAAACAAGAGCTGGGGTTCCCCTTCTGTACGTGGAAGTTGTGTTATTGTTTTTAAGAGCTACCAGAGCCTTGCAAATGAAGAGCAGCTCAGTCCACTTGCAGCAACGCGGGAAATTGAAGATCGACGCATATCTTGGGGTTGGGTGATGCAGGTATCTCTAAACGCAAGCAGGTTACTTGTACGTTATTAACATAAGCATGTCTTGAGAAGTCGAAGTGCTTATATAAGTATTACAATATTAGAACTTCAAAATCTATTGAATGGGTGTTTGAAGTGTATAACATAAATCCAGATGGTACAATGAGCAGCACGTAAACAATGTGACGTCATTTATGTTGCTAATATTAGCACAAGTAACGTATTTTGTACCCTTTGAAGATTACTTGTTTAGCTCATATATGGGTACTGGAAACCATTGTGTAAATTTGACATGTGATACAGTCTTGATATAGTTATGTCAGTCGAGTGATAAAAGCCCGAGGTCCGTCAGTGCCATTGATACACAAATGTCAGTACTCCATAGTAATTAAAATAGGTATCATTGATTAGAATGTTCATTGTTGTAAAGGTATAGGCTACAAAGTATAGATTGACCAAAACAAGTGTGGTGGGTCTTGCCACTTAAGGAAATAGAGAAGTTGCATGGAGTAAAGTGAAAAGATTTAAAAGGTATTGTACTTACACAGTATCATATCGCAATGGAATATTACAAAAGTCTAAGCTTGGACATACAGGACAGTATCAGTTTTATTATAAAATGGGGATGTACATTCAAAATAAGAATTAATACATGTCCATTAATAAACTAACTCCTTGGGTAACTGTGGATGATGTATGCCACTCGGGGCTCAGTCTGTGGCTTGAAAGTGGAATGATTACTGAAAAACATAATTCCTTAAACCTCTCTTCATGGCCAACTCATATGACTGTCAGTACCATCTTAGAATTAGCTTCTTTGGTAGAGTAGATCCCGAGAGCACTAAATACTGACTCCAAAGGAGGAGATAGGGGAAAAATAATACTAACAACGTGTTTCCTGCCTGTCATATTTTAGGCGATAAAGTGTAATGGTAGGTTTGAAACCAACCACCATTTGTGTGGCAAGCAGCCTCGTATCTCCCATGGCACAGGCTAGTGTGCTGCGGAAGGAGATGAGGCTGCTTCTGCGACAAGTGAGTATTGAATGAGTTGGATCCATTGTTATAATCAAAGAAACTTATTCAGATGTGTTAATTACGCGAAAATTACGATAATCTTGTGATCTCATTGTCGTAATAATGCTGTCTACGATTACAATGTCAACACCATTCATTTTACTTGGATTAAAGTTTACGGGCGCATTGCATATTTCAAGCTACTAGAATGCATAGCGTGAAGTGTAGCGGAAGTGTTTCCATTCAGAAGTTGGCAACACTCAGTTGTGGTATAACAGTGACGAGGAGAGGGTGTGCGTAATTAGTCTACCTGTAATATGCCTTATTAAGTGGATTTATAGTGTGTAAAGGTGTAAATTAAGTGATTTCAAAATGCCAAAACCGGATTTCCATACGTTAGAGCTAAATAAGACTGAGTGGGAGGTACCCAAGAGGTACTCCATGCTGTCTCCTGTGGGTTCGGGGGCGTACGGGCAGGTCTGGTAGGTATTATTAACTGTCATTTACCTTCCCACTTATCGTCTCCATCCCACTTCTCACCTTTTGGTTTGAAGATATCCGTTCAAAATAATTGTTAATCGGAGTGGTATTATCGGACGTAACTTTGTATCATTGGTGTTTTGAGTTTCAAATTATTTCATTATTTCGAGAGTTTCAATGAGTTGGTGTGGACTTGATGGTTTTTAATGAGATGATACCAGGAATGTTGATGGTTGTTTTGTGACATGTTTTTGTTGTTGTTGTAGAGTACCAATGACTTATGATTGTTCTTATACTTTTCACCCTACCAGCTCGTTTATAAGAGTAGAATTGGGTGGGATATGGTGATTGGAAGTCGGCTATATGACATACTGACCTTGCAGGAGAGTTATGTCTTGGATAATCCCTTCTTTAATCTAAAAAAAAAAAAAAGATGGAGTTGATACAGGTCCTCAAACATGCCTTATTTTACACAGGTTGCCACAGGACACTTCTGTTTAACTTACAAAGGACCTCTTGTAGTGAAGGGGTTAATGTACTGTAGGTTATATCCAGCCTCTCCAGTTTCAAGTCTTTCCTAAATTTATGTATTTGGTATCATTTGAAAGTAGCAACAATTCAGTGGGGAAAAAAAAAACTTCAAACATACTGTACTCATAAGCCCTTTGTTTCCTTAACCCCACCCTTTGTGTGTATGTTCTTACTGTATCTGGTTGTATGGCTCATTACAGGAATGCTAAGCTTTTACTGCCCAGTGTGTGAAACCATTTTTATCATACTGTACATATCCTTAAATGTGTGTGTGTATGTGTGCTTGCTGCTTGCAGATTTAGCTTAGAAGAGACTTCAAATTGGAGAGGTTTGATATAGCCTTCATTAACTCCTTCACTACTGGAGGAGCTTTCTAAGTTGATTAAATTTGTTTGGTGGCAGTCTGAGCAAAATTAGATGTATCATAGTACTGGTAGTGATGGGATTAAGGATGGATGGGGGGGATGTTGGCAAGATTTGTTAGTGATGGGAGTGTGAGTAGTATAGATGTGTAGTTATGAGCCAGGCTGAGGGTAGTAATAGTGTAGGGCCCATTACCAAGGAAGCTCCCCAACACCTTTTCCCTGTCAGTTTATTTTTTTGCACACAGCTCATTGTTAAATCCTTGTATGTCATTTTTGTCTTCCTTGTTGGGGTTTAAAATATAAGAACAGCATTCATAAGAGAAGTAAGGTGTAGTAGCAATGGAAAATAATTGCCAGGGAAAAGGCATTAGGGAGCTTCCTTAACCAACAAGACTACAAGCCAGGGTGTATGATGTGCCATGTGTAACTCTACCCATATCCTCTCATGCATTGCCTACTCTCAGAACTTACCGACTTGTCTGTCAATCAATGTATCTATTGCCAGAGTAGATAGCTAATTATTATATATGAACATGCATGCCCAACAAATGATTATGATTATTGGTGTTGTGGTCCCAGTCTCATTTAAATGTGAACCTGGTGGACTGCTGGCTGAAGTTCTCCTCCTGCAGTCCTCTAGGCCTATCTTCCAAAGGGTAGTGTAGGGACCCAGTTATATCAGTGCCACCATGTGAAGGATCCCCCTCCAGCACCTTTCCCACTCCTTAGTAGCCTAATGGGCTTGTGCTGACTTTTTTTTTTTTTTTTTTTTTTTTTTTTTTTTAATGCAATGAAGAAGGAACCAAAGGCCAGGAGATTGATTGAGCATATACACTAGTTGATTTGGCCCATATTCCAGGCTAATTTGGACCCACTTATTATCTGTCTAATTTGGCCTGGTTGGTGGTTAGGGGATATGAATTAAAACAGAATACTGTATAATATAGCAAATCTAAAATGTCCCCACCCCCCAGTAACAGGATTTGATTATTGTTATTTCCAGGTACCTGTACTTAGGCCATTTAGCCTGATTTAAAAATGAACAAATACCAGCATCATCTATCTATCTACTGCCAGACGCCATAAACCCGTAAGGGGTGGCCATTTGACTTTGAGTTAGTTGTTTTACGAGGAGGGACACTAACCCTCCACCAACCCACTTGTTGACACGTAGGGAGCACGTATGGTCATACTATATATAAATAAAATGTCTGCTTTACTGCCAGACAGCTATCATTTGCTCCGGCCCTGACACATGAACATGCCCATGCATGTAAATTGGCAGAAGACTATTGCCAATTGCCATACTGGTACGGATTGAGGTGGCTAGGATCAAGAAGTAAGAAAAGAAGAATTCAGATGAAACTGAGAGCAATCAGTTAGAAAATAATATTTCAGCATGGTACTGATGGCAATCCCTGAGGGGAAGAAAAAGACATTACATTCATCAACTTTCATGAAAAATCTCTTTTCCTTTCATGAACTCTCATGAGCTGTAGCATTTGCTCACTTTCTACCCCAGTCCTTGACTGGAGGAAAGTTGTGTTCTGGGATTCACACTGACTGAAGACCCATTGTTTAATGCTGAGATGGTACTGTTCTTTGAAACTCTGATAGATGATATGAGGAGCTGTTTGTGATAAACATGTTATTCATTTGGAATGTATAACTCAGATATTGCAATTCATATTCATTGTTCCCCCTGGGGAGGGGGGGAAAGAATACAATACTGGTCCTTCCCCAGTATCCCTGCATGTCGTAACAGGTGACCAAAAGGGGTCTTTTTGTCTTTTCTTCCTGTCGTTTGCATCTCTTCTGGCCTCCTTCTACTCAGGATATTTCCATGTTTCTTCCAGCCTCTATTTTCCTTCTACTGTACCTGTACTTCTGTCAAGTTAAACACTGTACAGTATTTGGTTTCATGATATTAATACTGTAGTTTAAGGACCTCCCATTTGTCTGTTTTTATTTCTCTGTACCGTATTTCAGTTGGTTCAGTTTGTTTATTTTACCATACTACAGTACTATAGTCTCGGCGTGCGACTCTGAGGTTGTTATTATTGTGCCCTGGCAACCAACCAATCAAAAGTGCTTCTGATTTTGTGTATAATATGAGACGCATGTGATTCGTGTATAATATGTTCGTGTTTAATAATATTCGTGTAAAATATATTCGTTCATATAATATGATTAATGTATAATATGATACGAAATCGGATGCACTTTTGAATGGTAGGTTGCCAGGGTATGATAATGACAACCTCAGAGTCATATGCCGCAACTATAGGTGCATGAAGAGAGTTGTTACTGATAGAAGTTGAGGTTTAGGATGTTTATATTTTAAGATCATCGACTGTGTGTAGGTCCTTTCACCTTTTATAAGTGGCTGTCTCCCCGCTCGATAGTTTCAGTTCTGTCATCTACAGCCTGGATACCCTGACAGTACATATCTCAAATTTCCCACATTTTCCTGTCAGCCTCCAACACCAGTGCATATTTTATGGACCCATCTATTAGCCAGAAGTTGTATGTGAGACAACATTCCACCCAGCTCCCCCCCAACCTTTTATATACAGTATAGTGTATACTGTATATATATAATAAATAAATAATTTGGTTTTACGTCTGGTATCCCTGAAGGGCTAAGGTGTTGCCCTTGGGTAGAGAACTTTTTGGACTGGAGTGTTTAGTATTTTATGACCAGATGCCCTTCCTGATGTCTACCAATGACCCTTGGATGGATTTGATCCTCCGACCCTTCAGTCAGAGCAAATGCTCTAACCCACTGAGTCATGGCTGCTACATGTATATATATCTATATCTATATATATATATATATATATATATATATACAGGTATATATATATATATGTACAGTACTCAGCACTGGGGGGGGGGGAGTGTTCCTTAGCAACCACACCTACCGGGTATTGACCAGCATTAACTTGATCCCATAGCTTCCACCCCATCCCACCACCTATTGATCTTCATACTTGTGTTCTCCATGCTTTCAGCAGCTGAAGCCAGATCATTATCATAGAGGCTAACACCTTCCATGGTAGCCCTTTTCTGAACTCTCAGCCATGCTTCAAGTTCCAAGTTGCAGTAGACTCAGCAGTGACTTGATGCTCAGCAACAGTGGCCAAGAATTCGTCGTTGACCTCTCCACTCACAGTCACAGACTTGCTGCCCCTTTGTACATTTACCCGGTACATCACTAACCTGATGATGCATTCATTAACATACCGTATGAGCTTACTCATTGTCCATTCATATAGTGTAGGCTGCTACCCATAGGAATACCTACCTGTACAGTTATGTTAAATACCTTCTTCAAATCTGCAAAACCTGGCACTGTTAGCTGCAGGGTTCTGTTCTGTCTGTGATATTTTTTCTACATTTGTCAGACAATGAATATTGCTTAAGTCATACCAGGACCTCATCCTGCCATAAAACCATCTGGGTTTAAGGCATATGGCAATAGGTAATGTGGACTGAATCAGCCAGAAATATGGGTTTAATCTAATTTTAATCATGCAGTGGGAACATAAGCATGTGTCCTATAGATTTAATTACAGTAGTGGTAGCTACAATCCTGTATTTTCTGACCTGTGTTGTAAGTTGTCAGGTTTAGGACCTTTAGGTGATGTGCACTGGATGACAAACCAAATGTTATTCTGTAATCCATAAAACTAATGCTGTACATCAGACACCAGTAGTAGCCTAACTGTGTAGCCAGTAAATAGATGCCTGGTGGTCTAGTGGGTTAAGACATTCCAGCCTGATGGGGCCAGGCACCCTGGAATAGACTGTTCTGTAGCTGAATAGATACAGTAAGCCTACCTGTAAGCAAATACTGTACATGTGTTTCAAACTTTCAGTACGGTGGTGTTTTCCTTACCGAATTGCTTTTAATGCTTTTTTTTTCTTTCCCCATCAGTTCTGCAATGGACTCCAAAACAAACACAAAAGTTGCAATAAAGAAACTGGCAAGGCCGTTCCAGACACACATACATGCCAAGCGCACATACCGGGAGCTACGCATGTTGAAGCACATGGACCATGAGAATGTAAGTAATGGTACACTAGCTCTAGTAAGGGGTGGCTTTTGTGTGTACTGTATATTTGTATTTTATTTTTAACAGAGATTACAAAGCATATTTTCTAGCAATATGGCGGAAGTAGTGGAAGCAATAAAGAAGATCAAGATGGGAAAGGCCCCAGGAATTGATGGAGTGTGTGGTGAAATGCTGAAGTATGGGGGTGAGATTGTTGTTGAATGGATATGGAAGTTGTATAGATTGGCTTGGGAAGAGGAAAGGGTTCCAGAGGACTGGAAATCAGATATAATTGTTCCTTTATACAAAGGAAAAGGGGAGAGAGAAGTATGTGGTAACCAAAGGGTTATTTGCCTTCTTAGTGTGACTGGAAAATAAATAGGCCTATGTGGTAGAATACTCATTGATAGGGTTAAGCATGTAACAGAGGAGCTAGTTGGAGAAGAACAAGGGGGATTTAGGAAGGGAAAAGGGTGTGTAGATCAGATATTTGTTCTAAGATGTTTATTGGAGAAGTATCTAGCGAAGGGAAAGAATGTGTATGCTGCCTTCATGGACTTGGAGAAAGCTTATGACAGAATAGATAGGCAAGGTATGTGGAAGGTATCAAGAATATATGAAGTGGAGGGGAAATTGTTGAGTGCTGTGAAGAGTATGTACGAAGGAGCTAGGGCTACGGTGCAAGTGGATGGTGAGCTGAGTGAATTCTTTGATTTGAATGGGACTGAAACAGGGATGTGTGATGTCTCCATGGCTGTTTAATATGTACATGGATGGGGTTGTAAAGGAGGTGCAAGGCAGGGCAGTGGATGTGGGGTTGGCTCTAATGAGTGAGGGTGAAATGTGAAAGATTCCAGTGTTGCTGTTTGCTGATGATAGAGTATTGTTCAGTGAAGATGAATGGGAGTTGCAAGGTTTGGTGAATGAATTTGGGACAGTGTGTAGGAAGAGGAATCTGAAAGTTAATGTAAACAATAGTAAAGTTATGGTGTTTGAGAGGAATGAAGTCACAAAATGCACAGTGAGGTTGGATGGTGAGGATATGGAGAATGTGAGTGCATTCAAGTACATGGGTAGTGTGATGAGTAAGAATGGAACTTTTGGGTATGAAGTGCTTGAAAGGGTACAGCAGGGAAGGAAGGTTGTTGGTTCACTGAAAGCAGTGATGAGAAATAGGAAGGTTTTCGTTTTCGTTTTCGTTTTTAAAGGCTCCAACATGCTTTAATATGTCAGCCTTGGTCACCTAATGGCGGCTCTCCATGCTGCACAATCCATTGCAAACTCCCTGTTCAGTCCCTTAACCCTGAGGTCACACTTAATGACCTTGTCCCATGTCTTTCTCGGTCTACCCCTCATAACCCCACCCCCAGTATTAACACCTCTCACCCTCTGCACCCAATTATCATCCCCCATCCTCTCCACATATCCAAACCATCTCAATCTACCTCTCCTCATCACAACACCAATACACTTCAGTCCCATCCTACCTCTCAACTCTTCCATCATAAACCCAGCCCCTCCAGGCCTTGGACGCAGGGACGCACTGCACATCCACCTAATCATTGTCATTTCTGTACGTCTGAGCCGGCGAATATCTTCCTCCTTCACTGTCCAGGTCTCACTACCATACAGCATTACACTCCTAACACATGCTGCATACAAAGACCCCTTAGCAGGTAGGGAGAGTCCTCTCAATGTCAAGAGAGGCAAGAGCTCCCTGAACTTCTTCCAACCACTTCTCACCCTAGCCACAGAGCTAGCTCCAGCCCCACCTCCAGCACACAACATGTCTCCCAAATAACAAAACTCTTCCACACACTCAGGAGATTCACCAGCAAGTTCAATCCTTTCACGTCTGACAATCTCCATCTGCTCACCCCGACACGCTGTACATATAAAATCAGCATTATCTCACAGTCTACCTCTGATACCACTACATCTCTTATGCACCCATTTATCACACACACTGCACAAGATGGAATTACTTCCCACGCCCTTGTGGCAAACTGCACATGGCCACTCTCCCTCGTCTTTGACAGTACCGCCACCAACCCTAGATATCATCACTTTTGTTTTATCTGCATTTACCCTTAAACCCTTGTACCCCATACCATCTCTCCACTTCCTAAACCTTTCCTCCGCCTCCCTTTCGTTCTCTGCAGTCAACATCAAATCATCAGCATACGACAACTCCCACGGGAGTCTGTTTCTAAAGTCACGTGAAAGGGCTTCAAGTACCATGATAAACAATATGGGACTCAAGACTGACCCCTGATGCACACCAGCATTCACGGAAAACTCATCACTCAAATCTCCATTCACTCTTACCTGGGTGCAAGCACCCACAAACATAGCCATAACCACCCTAACCAGCCACTCCTCCAAGCCAAGCTTTCTCATTGCCCACTTCACCACCTCTCTAGGGACTCTGTCAAAGGCCTTTTCCCTACCCTACCCTGACATATGGAAGCGAGGCATGGACCTTGCTAGAGGGGAACAAGTTAAGAGTGAGGGCAGTGGAAATGAGTTACTTGAGAGGAGCATGTGGAGTGACATGGAGGGACAGGTTGACGAATGAAGAAGTGAAGGAACATTGTGGGGTAGATGTGGATGTGGTTGAGAAGATTAGGAGAAATACATTGAGGTGGTTTGGACATGTGGAGAGAATGGAGAATGAAAGACTGACTATGAGGATATATGTAGGTGAAGTGGAGGGAGGGAGAGGGAGGGAAAGACTGAGGATGAGGTGGAGGGATGAAGTTTAGAGGTACATGAGGGAGGGGGCAGTGAGTTGGGGGGAGGGCAGTCAAATGGTGGGTGACAGAGCAACTTGGAGGCGTTTTGTCTCCGGCCACCCAGTACGGGATTAGGGCGTTGGGCTATAGATAGATAGATAGCAGTTTTTATTAATGTTTATGTAACAGCTGGCTTTCATATGTCAAGCATGGATGGTCAGCTCTACTGTTCATGTTTAGGAGATCCTGAAGGGTATATGGTGCATAATATTTAGGATCACCACTTTGTTGCTGGAGAAGGGACCTTCCTCCTTGCTAGGCATAAAAGGCTTTGCAATATAGAGTGAGAAAGTGCATGTGGAAATAATGTTGGACAGCCCATTTGAGTAGGAGTCTTTATGTGTCATTAAGGGAACCTCAACAGGATAGACATATAAGAACACTAAAGGACATACTAATGCACCTTGTTAAGTGTCCATCACATGGTGAGATTGCATGCAGGTCAGGAGGATTGGTAGGTGCATGACATAGTGACAAAACCACTGGAGGATCGTCCTAGAGTATGATTCAGTTGAACGCATTACATACCTGTATGAATGTTAACATGTAGGTTTTGGAGGTTTATCTATATGCATTGCCAGATGTCTTATCCCCCATAAAGGGTGACCACAAACAGATCACCTCCACATTGCCCTTGCCCTGTCCTCTGTCATTTGGCTGCCCTTCCTCCAGCTCACACCCATTCCCATACATCACTCCATCCCCCCATCTCATTCTTGATCTGTGCTGGATGATTTTAATGACTACTTTCTTGTGGTGGTGCTGTGGTGTGATTGTTGAGAAGGATTATTTTGCCCTTACCTTACTAGTAGCTACTGTGAATTGGGAAAGAGATGTGATCAACACTTATAACTTGTGTTCAGTCTCTTCATTATAAGGATGATTTTACTGCTTTATTCATGTTGTCCATGCAAGGGAAAGATTGAAGTTGAGGGGGTATTGATAAAAAAGATAGGGAAGCATAGACAATGAAAGGAGGGGTGCAGTAGGTGGTGAAAAGAAGGCAGTAAGAAGGCTAGGAAAGAAAAGAGCGAGATGTAGAATATGGAGGAGGTGGAGACAGGTGGAGCAAGAGAGTGAGGAGAGGGGGGAGAGAGGAAATGGAGAGATTGGGCAAGTGGCAAGAGAGGGGAGAGAGAGAGAGAGGTATGGGGGGGAAGTGGCAATTGTCCAACCCTGTACACAAACTACACAGTATATTACACATGCTGGCTGTAAATACTATACAGTTGTCTCCTTATGCCTTATGTGTCCTGTCTCTCTCTCTCTCTCTCTCTCTTTCTCTCTCACACACACACACACACACACACACACACACACACACACACACACACACACACACACACACACACACACACACACACACACACACACACATTTGCGCCTGTTTCCACGTCTGTGCAACCTAGCTTTCCCATCCAGTGTAATATAACCAACGTTGAGATTAGGCTAGTTGTCATAAAAAGTACGGTACA